>NC_042615.1:240731587-241031587 GCF_901001135.1 Rhinatrema bivittatum
TACTGAATTATGGTGACATTCAGTGTCAGCCTGAGGTATCTCACGGCTTAGATTCTCTGCCAAAAAAAACAGATTATTTTTTTTATGATTGTCATTCTGGTTTTGGGCTACTTATCTTCTGTTTTTTTCCCTTTATCTCTTCTCATTGTTCTCTCATGCAAAATAATTTCTAGGTGTGTAATTTTCTGCTGAGAAACTGAGAGTTAAGTTTGCTCTGTTTTCAGAGGTTTAGAACAGATTTATTAACAACATACAAATGTGCTACAAAGGTGGCCCACAAGTTTTCATTTTTATTGTTTATTTATTCATTTATGACACAGTAAATGGACAGCTGTTCCTGACAAAATCCAGATGCCAGATTTTGCAGTTCATGGCTTATAAGCCAGGAAAATACAGCCAGAAATAGAAAGAGTACAGATAGAAGTTAATGTGCCTCAGGAGATGAATCAGGATGAGCGGAATGAGTTCCTTTATTGTAAGTCATATGATATTAACAGTAAAGAAACCACTGTTGTCACAGACTGCACCATCAAAACTTAGAAATAATTTGATAAAATGCTTCATTCTTGTCTGCACTTATTACAGAGCATCAATTTTTATACAAATGTCATGTTTTTTCTTTCAATTATAGAACCTAAAACATAGTTACACAAAAATGTGTACACGGTAGTTCTAGGGTGTAGCCAATCTCGGCAACTCTAGTTTAAGAGCTAGAGTATTTGCCTTCCAGATATCAGATACAAACCTGGCTTTTCAATTTAGCCTCTGGCAGTTATGCTTATTTTTGCTGAAACCTATGCGTATTACATTCATCATGATACTTCAGGGATGGTTTAGTAGTAATTCCTTGCTTTCTTGATTCAGTTAATATGGTCTTTATTTACATTCCCAATTCCTTTTAATGGTGGTTTTGTGATTAACTTATGATGATTTGATCTATCCAGTATTTTACTAGTTTATGTATTTTAGGGGCAATTTTTTAAGTGATCACAGAGTTTCCCTTTGAAAAATGGGCCCGCAGTACACAGCAAGTACTTAGTTTCCACATACCTTTGCACCTTTCAAATTAGAAGCCTTCCATGTACTTTTCCTCCCACTCTAACCCCACCTCTTCTCTACCCTTTTTTCTCTCCACAGGTATAAGTACCATCATGGGTATTTTTACCTGTAGTGAATATGGGGAGAAGGAGGGCTGTAATATTTAGTGGGCCTTTTTATGTAGGTAAACAGCTGTTTATCCATGTGAAAACGTTTATGTTATGTAATGCCACTTTAAGCTTATTGGAATTACAACCAATAAGTAAATTATATTAAATCTGATATTTGTTTATTGTGAAATACAAGAAATAGACAAGCAGAGAGATGTGGCTGAACAATGCATTTGATTAGTAATGCTAAAGCAGATGCAAATATCACAGTTTATTGTTTCCAAGAGAATTTTATCTAACATTGAAAACTTAGAGATTCATTTTAGATGCAATATCATAACAGTTGTGGGAGTGCCAAAAGGAGCAGAAGCTGGTAAGATGTCTTATTTAATACTGACAATGCTATAAGAAACATTTAGTCTATATCAGGTATGTTACAATTTCAGCTGCCATGCAGCCTCACCATACCCTGATGAGGACACCTCCCTATCAGCAGAGGCCTTTGGTGAGCCCCACTCTGAACTGTTCTTACCATCTCATCCCTGATCTCATGACTCAACCTGCCTTGCAGCTTCCCCTCTACCAGGGGACCTCGAAGAGCATACTCTTCAGGCTGGCCAAGCTCCTCCCTTCTGCCAGCACAATACCCAGACTCCAGCCCTACATAACCCTGCCTTGTATCGAGTTTCTCTTGGCTCCTTGCCTTAGCCACTTTTGCCTTGGACCTTCTTGCTTCTTGCCCTGCCTTCTGGCCTATATAGGCCTAGCCTCGCTCTATGGCCTATCCAGGCCTCTCCTTGTCCTGTCCCTTGGGGCCTTCCTGTATCGCTACCTTCAGGCCTGTAAGTTCTATGTTCTGTCTTGTCCTTGTCTTATCCTGTCATGTCCAATCTTAGTTGTTCAGTCTAAGCCTTAGTTCTACTCTTACCTGCAAGCTGTTCCTGTCTAAGCCTCAGCTCCAGCCTTACCTGCATGCTGTTCCTGTCTAAGCCACAGCTCCAGCCTTACCTGCATGCTGTTCCTGTATAAGCCTCAGTTCCAGTCTTACCTGCACTCTGTTCCAGTCCAAGCCTTGGTTCCAGTTCTACCTGCACTCTGTTCCAATCTAAGCCTTTGTTCCAGCCTTACCTGTACTCTATTCCAGTCCAAGCCTTGGTTCCAGTTCTACCTGCACTCTGTTTCAGTGTAAGTCTTGGTTCCAGCCCTATCTACACCCTGTTCCAGTCCAAACCTTGGTTCCATCCCTATCTACACTCTGTTCCAGTCCAACCCTTGTCTCCAGCCCCAATTGCACTCTGTTCCAGTCCAAGCCTTGGCTCCAGCCCTACCTGCACTCTGTTTCATTCTAAGCCTTGGTTCCAGCCTTATCTACACTCTGTTCCAGTCCAAGATTTGCACCAGCCTTACCAACATGTCCAAGCCTTGCTTCAGCTGTACCAGGATATCCAAGCCTTGCTCCAACCTTACCAGACTATCCAAACCTTGCTCCAGTCTCACCAGATGGCCCAAACCTTGCTTCAGCCTCGCCCTGCTGCCCTGTGCCAATCCAAGGATAGTGTTCCCCAGGCTCCACTCTGACCGGAGCCATAACAAGGGTTGGGCAATTCCGGTCCTCGAGGGCCACCAGCAAGACAGGTTTTCAGGATATCTGTAGTAAATATGTATGAGATAGGTTTGCTTGCACACTGCCTCAGTTGTATGCAAATATGTCTCATGCACATTCATTAGGAATATCCTAAAAATCTGACCAGTTGGTGACCCTCAAGGACCAGAATTGCCTATCACTGACCTATATCCTTATCTTTGGCTATTACAATTGAGAGGACTCATCTGTTCCCTGTGGGTCCAGCCAAGCCAGTCAGTCACCCAGGTACTATTTAAATAAAAATATTGAACTGGCCTCTGGAGCCAGGGATTGTGGGTTCAAGCGAACTTGGGGTGGCATTTAGAGGCCTTGTTTAGAGTCCCTGGTGATCCAGTAGTTAGGATTTGGCATTCTCCCTATTACAACAAGGGTTCAGTTCCCAGTCAGGCAAACTTGATTCTTAAAAGTTAGATTGGCACAGTGGGAGTGTGCTGGACTTAACTCAGAGGTTCATGGATCAAAACCATCCCTAATATTGTTTAACTGTCAGAATGGCCACATCATTAAAGGCACCAGACTCAAACTCTGGTTTCCCAATGGAGACAGGGGTTCATATCACACTTTTGACACACTCCTTATTTTATAGGATCTGCCAGGTATTTGTGACCTGGATTGGCCAGTTTCGGAGACAGGATGCTGGGCTCAATGGACCTTGGTCTGACCCAGGATGGCAATTCTTATATTTTTTATGAGCTTGTTTTGAAGCTTCCAATAAAGCTTGGAGAACTGAGATGCAAGGGACAAAAGATCATGCTTTTCTAAGATTTTAGTCCAGGATTAGACAATTCCAGGAAGTTAAGAAGAAACTGCATTCAGATGGAATCCAATACACAACTCTGTACCCAGTTAAAATGAGAATTATCTGAAGAGAAAAAAAAATAGCTCTGCATTTGTTAAAGAGGTAAATAAGTTCTTTGACCTACATTTTTTCCAGCTGCCAGATCTTTTATTTCAGTAATACTAGACTGAGTACAAGAGTCAACAATGAGAACTAGGCTCTATAGCTGAGAATAGCAGCTTTATGGGTAATCGAGATGAATATTAGGAGGGGCGGTAAAGTCTGGGGTAGGGTTGGCTCTATGTGGTGGGAGTTGTACTAGATCGCAGTTTTTGTTCACTGTGGTCGACGTCTGTTCTGTTTAAGGGAACTGAGGGTAGGAGGTTGAAATAAATTGTGCATTTGTTGTATGATTAAGGCTAGATGGATTTTTTATTTTTTCATTTTTGAGTAGGGAGATTAAAGATTGCGTGATTGTGTAACAACAATGGTGCATGGGACATGTCACAAATGTTAGGAAATGAGAAGAGAATTTTTCTTTGATGCTATAAGTCTGTAAAACAGTTCTTCAAGGAACAAAGACTAAGTACGTTCTATTGTGCTCATGACGGCATTTAATTACAGATGCTTAAGGCTGGGAGATCTAAGTTTGGGTGTTCACACAGGAGTGCCTTTCAGAGGCACTCCTGGAGATACTAATTACAAATTTCTAGGTCAATGACTAGATTTAATATATACGTATTAAAGGTTGATGGCATACACTCCCCAATAAAAAGAAAAAAATATTAATGATATTTTAAAAATTAGTCCAGGTAGTGTTTCTCCAGGAGACATATATGGAAATTTTAGAACATCAGGAACTAGGAAAAGAGTGAGTAGGGCCCTGCAGTTTGGCTTCTAATTCCAGAAGGCAGCAAAGAGTTAGCCATTTTAATACTTAAGAAACCACCCTTTATTGTGGATAAACTGATCAAATATCTTTAGTCAGTTTGTTTTATAATTAATATGTCATAATGTTTACGATAATTCCTTTTCTATTTTCTGGTGACTAAGCTAGTGCTGTTTAGTGTTTAGTCATCATCATTTAACTGTCCACGATGATTTCAATGCATTGGTGATCACTAGACAGATTGTAGCCCAGATAAGCTTGCAAGGGGATATTCCTCTGAACTGGGAATTAATTTTGTTCCAAAGGAACTAGCACTACTGGATGTCTGGACAGTATTACAAGCAGAGAAGTTAGCTTATACATTTTCTTCTAACACCTATGATAGTTATTTCAGGATTGACTTTATCTAAATCTCTAGTTCTTTGTTCTCCAGAATCTATTCTGCCAAGAAAGAAATAGTTGATTTCATGATAACAAAATTCTGCAAATTTTAATGAGAAAGATGGTAATATACTATGAGAATAACTTTTAAACAACTCTGTGTGACCCCATATAAGCATGCATATACTTCATGGAGATGTACTACAGTATTTTATAACTTGCACGTATCAGGTACATGTAGATTATAAAATATGCAAATATCTACCCCCAACATTCGCACGTATGTATGGTTACATGCAAACATCTGCAATGCATTGAAAGTGTATACTTTTCCTACTTATTTTATAAACATATGTATGTATATTTTGTTGCATTGGAGGTGGGTTCTTGGGCTGAGGCGGAATTGGCACAACCCATAGGCAAGGGCCCATGGGTCCCCACCATCAGCAGGTGGAGTGGGCTGAAGCTAGAGGCCACTGGAGCTTCACCTATACCAGCCCACGTTCCCCTCGGGTTGAACCTTTGGGTGCTGGGGCTGGCAGGACTTAGGTGGGCCTCGAGATAGAACAAAATTAATAGGTGGTTCAGCCCAGAGATAGCAGCCAGCAGATGGCGTAGTTCTACCCAGGATGGGTTGCAGAACAGGAACCTAAGCACCGCAGAACTGGAAGAGACTGAGGGTGCTTGAGCACAGAGGGGCCGAAGCCCTCAGAGTCCATGTACCAAGGATAGAGTCCAGAAAACAGAAGGACTTGAGCTGAGGCTGGCAATCAAGGAAACTGTAGCAGGCAGCGTGGAACTCAGAATGTATTAGAGTCTAAAGCGAGGTCGAACGTAGCATTGGTCTGGGCGCGGAGAAGACAGGCGTGGTCAAGCATAGCAATGGTCAATGCATGGAGAAGGCAATAGTTGTCAGATGTGGCAATGGTCAGTGCATGGAGAAGGCAATCGTAGTCAGGCAAGCAGAGGTCAGGCTTGGCGAGAGGCGAGCAGAGGTCAGGCTTGGAGAGAGGTGACGTGGTCAGGCAGGCAGAGGTCAGGCTTGGAGAAAGGCAACGTGGTCAAGCAGGCAGAGGTCAGGCTTGGAGAGAGGCGACGTTTTCAGGCAGGCAGAGGTAGGCTTGGAGGAAGGCAATGTGGTCGGCACCAGGAGTCAGTCAATACAAGGAGACACACGAACAGAGGAACTCACGAACACAGGAACTGGGAAATGAAGACACTGGAACAGGAACGAAGACACAGCAAGGCAACGAGCACTTGGAACCAAGGACAGGTAAACCAAGGAGACCTGTTGCAAAGACACAGCTACTGTGGAAAACCAGGGAATTTATACTAGGCAAGGGATGACATCAACATCAGGGGTCTGTGGCCTGGTTCCTGCCGCGGGCCCTTTAAAAGTCTCAATGAGGTGTGCGCGCATGCCTAGAGGGAGGTGCTGCGCTGCTGGAGGCTCGGCTGGCGGAGGCGTCCCAGCTGGAAGGCCCGGGACGCGATGCAAAGCCTGAAGTGCTGGCGAGGGCATCCCGGCTGGAGGGCCCGGCAAGAGGTCTGGAGTCAGAGGCACTGATGGGGGTCCGTGGTCAAAGCCGACGGCCCGCCACCGCCATGGAAACAGAATTGGGTCCCGCGGACTGCGCAGCAAGGTATAAGGGCCGCACTGCGGGGTTGCCGCGGGCGGTGAGCGTAACATATTTTACACATGAAAAAAATACAACTTGCTCACATAAAACCCTGATTTATGCACATAAGTTGGCATATTTTAAAACATGCATGTAATTGAAATCTCCAGTTTTTCGATTCCTCCACCAGTTTACCCACTCCTTCAGGTCATTGAGAGCCTCCTAATTCTTCATCCTGAACTTCCCCCAGTTCACTCAGACCTCTCACCTAACAATACTTGATAACAGATCAACTAGATGTCAATTGCCTGAGATAATTAGCAGGTGTAAAACTGAGCAAACGATTATCACATGTACCCACGTAAGTTTCTTATAAAATAGCAACTTATAAGCATACTCTTTAGCCCTGCTATGGAACAGCTGAGCCATCACTTTTTTGCGTGTGAAAACAAAAATGGACACTAATCCTAGTGCCCATTAACAAACGTGGTGCACTCCGAATGGAAAATATGAGAAAAGTAGTTTCACTCTTATTTGCTAAAAACGTTTTCAAAAAGGATACATCTAAAAAGATTGGGACTGATGATTATATATTATATGACCTAGAGAGTGTATAAGCTGTACAATATTGACTCACCACAGGCATTATGATGATCCATTGACATTATATGGTTTGTACTTGATGCATATATTGCTAAGGTTAAAATAAGCTGGTATAGCGAATGCTTTAAAATTGGCTTTGCATGCATCTGTTACATTTGATTTTCGACTTCTTGGATTATGTTGGTAATTAGCCAGGCATTCCGAAGGGATGGGCTCCACCTTAACCAGGGTGGAACCAGACTGCTGGCGCTAACCTTTAAAAAAGAGATAGAGCAGCTTTTAAACTAGAACAAAGGGGAAAGCCGACAGTCGCTCAGCAGCGCATGGTTCAGAGAGAGGTATCTTTAAAGGATACTAATGATGCATTAGAATTAGGGCATCCCGACAGTGAGGTTCCAATAATTAGAAAAGTAGTCCAAGTGCCTGTAACTAAAAACTCACCTGAGCTAAAAAATTCTAACTTATCCCTATCAATTAAAAAGCAGAATGAAAATACAAACAAAAAACAAACTTTGAAATGTTTGTATGCTAATGCCAGAAGTCTAAGAAGTAAGATGGGAGAATTAGAATGTATAGCAGTAAATGATGACATAGACTTAATTGGCATCTCAGAGACATGGTGGAAAGAGGATAACCAATGGGACAGTGCTATACCGGGGTACAAATTATATCGCAATGACAGAGAGGAGCACTCGGGAGGAGGTGTGGCACTTTATGTCCAGGATGGCATAGAGTCCAACAGGATAAACATCTTGCATGAGACTAAATACAAAATTGAATCTTTATGGGTAGAAATCCCTTGTGTGTCGGGGAAGACTATAGTAATAGGGGTATACTATCGTACACCTGGTCAAGATGGTGAGACGGAGAGTGAAATGCTAAGAGCAATTAGGGAAGCTAACCAAATTGGTAGTGCACTAATAATGGGAGACTTCAATTACCCCAATATAGACTGGGTAAATGTATCAGCGGGTCACGCTAGAGAGATAACGTTCCTGGATGGATTAAATGATAGCTTTATGGAGCAATTGGTTCAGGAACTGACGAGAGAGAGAGCAATTTTAGATCTAATTCTCAGTGGAGCACAGGACTTGGTGAGAGAGGTATCGGTGATGGGGCCGCTTGGCAATAGTGATCATAATATGATCAAATTTGATTTAATGACTGGAAAAGGAACAGTGTGCAAATCCAAGGCTCTCGTGCTAAACTTTCAAAAGGGAAACTTTGATAAAATGAGAAAAATAGTTAGAAAAAAACTGAAAGGAGCAGCTACAAAAGTAAAAAGTGTGCAAGAGGCATGATCATTGTTAAAAAATACCATTCTAGAAGCACAGTCCAGATGTATTCTACACATTAAGAAAGGTGGAAAGAAGGCAAAACGATTACCGGCATGGTTAAAAGGGGAGGAGAAAGAAGCTATTTTAGCCAAAAGATCTTCATTCAAAAATTGGAAGAAGGATCCAACAGAAGAAAATAGGATAAAGCCATAAACATTGGCAAGTTAAATGTAAGACATTGATAAGACAGGCTAAGAGAGAATTTGAAAAGAAGTTGGCTGTAGAGGCAAAAACTCACAGTAAAAGCTTTTTAAAATATATCTGAAGCAGAAAGCCTGTGAGGGAGTCAGTTGGACCGTTAGATGATCGAGGGGTTAAAGGGGCACTTAGAGAAGATAAGGCCATCGCGGAAAGATTAAATGATTTCTTTGCTTCGGTGTTTACTGAAGAGGATGTTGGGGAGGTACCCGTAATGGAGAAGGTTTTCATGGGTAATGATTCAGATGGACTGAATCAAATCACAGTGAATCTAGAAGATGTGGTAGGCCTGATTGACAAACTGAAGAGTAGCAAAGGGGTGGGAGGAATCCCCAGGAAGGAGCCATATTTCCTGTCATGGCCCCTTTAAATAATTGAGCTCAGCCGCACGAGCGGCTCTAGGAAGGCCCTGCAGGGGAGGAGTCAGCAGACAAGAAGGAGGCAGGCTAGGACGCGGCAGAATCAGCGGCGGCTGCAGCCGCGAAGAGAGCGTCGGGGACAGGTACCCGCTCCTGCCAGCACCCCGGAGGCTGACCATCCATTATGGTAGGTGGCCGGCCCCGGTTGCAGACCCTGCGGCCGGCGGCCATAACAGCACCCACTCCTTTAGGCTTCCTCCTAGAAAGCTCGGGTTTTCCCGGGCGATCGGTGTCGAAACTCTTGATAAGATCCTTATCTAGGATGTCAGTTCCCAAGAGTTCTCTTCATGCCCAAATCCCTCCCATGCTAGGAGATATTCCCACTTGCGGCCTCGTCTCCGGACATAGAGGATCTCACTGACCTGGTATGTGGTTTCCTCCTCTGCTCTGGGTTGCAGAACGTCAGGAGCCTTCCGAGTAGGCCAGGTGAGTACCAGCCGTTTCAAAAGGTACACGTGGAAAGCATTATGGATTCTCAGCGTGGCAGGCAGATGAAGTTGATAGGTCACAGGACCAAGTTGCCGCATCACCGGGAAGGGTCCAATGTAACAAGATGCCAATCTCATTGATGGAACTCTCAGACAGATATGCCGGGTGCTGAGCCACACCTTTTCACCTGGACGGAACCGGGGAGCTGGTCGTAGATGCCTATCGACAAATCTCTTCGCAGTGTAACTGAAGAGACTCTGGGTATGGACCCAGAGTCTCTTCAGTTGAGTAGCAGTTAGCTGGGCTGCTGGCGAGGGAACAGACAGTGGAAAAGGCAAGGTCGGCCTGGGTTGTTGCCCAAAAACAATTTGAAAGGGTGAGGCCCCAGTCGAATGAATTCTTGGCATGTGAGTTGTGGGAGAACTCAGCCCAGGGAAGAAGTGCTGCCCAGTCATCCTGACGAGAATTGACATACAAACGTAGAAACTGTCTCAAGGTGCGATTTGTATGTTCCGCCTGACCGTTGGCTTGAAGATGAAATGCTGTGGTAAGGTCCAGGGCAATGCGAAACATCTTACAGAGGTTGAGCCAGTATCGGGCCATGAATTGAGGGCCACGATCAGATGTGATGTGCTGCGGTAGTCCGTGGAGGCGGAAGATATGTAGCATGAACAGCTGGGCCAGATGGGGAACCGACGGGAGGGAGGGTAGTGGGATGAAGTGGGCCATTTTGGAAAATTGATCCACTACTACCCATATCACTGTGTTGCCCTCAGAAGGTGGAAGGTCCACAATGAGGTCCGTGGAGATATGCGTCCAAGGCTTTGAGGGTATTGGAAGAGGTTGTAATAATCCCCAAGTTTTCCCTGCTAGAATCTTGTGTTGAGCACAGGTTGGGCACGAATCAACATATGCTCGTATGTCTTTGCGCATCTCGGGCCACCAATAATGCTGTTGGAGAAGGATTTGGGTCCAAGCTTGTCCTGGATGTCCAGCTAAGTGGGAATCGTGAGTCCAGGCTAAAAAACCCCCAAAAAAACCCAAAAAACAAACAAGCAAACAAAACAGGGGTGGGTAAGGGGCAGGGGTGTGGCCTGCTGGTTGCGGCGGTTGCTACCCCTGATTGAGCAGGATGTTTACTAGGATGGCGCTGCTCTCTGCATTGGTGGAGGGGTGGAAGGGAATTGGGGCCAGAGAGTGCTGGAAGCCAATAGGGACAGGTGGGAGGGAGAAAAAGGGGGAAAAAAAAATGGATAAACTGCGTAGCTTGCTGGGCAGACTGGATGGGCCGTTGGTCTTCTTCTGCCGTCACTTCTATGTTTCTATGTTTCTATGTAAGCCTCTTTGGCACCACAGTTTTACCAGGTGGAACGGTGAGTGTAGCAGAGAGGATGATGAGAGCTGGGTCTTTGATGTGCTGAATAGGATCATCAGTGACTTCAGTGGAGAAAGATCAGGATAAGGCATCCGCCTTAATGTTCTTGTTAGCTAGTCGATATTGGAGTTCAAAGTCTAAACCTGTGAAAAAGAGTGCCCAGCCAGCTTGGCGCGGATTCAGACACTGGGCTTGCTGGAGATACACCAAGTTCTTATGGTCAGTGTAGACTGTTATAAGGTGTTGTGCTCCCTCCAGCCATTGTCACCACTCTTCAAACGCAAACTTAATGGCTAGGAGCTCTTTGACGCCGATGGAATAGTTGCATTCTGCCGGAGAGAATTTTTTTGAGAAATAGGAGCAAGGATGAGAGATTCCCGATGCTTCATTCTGGCTCAAGATAGCTCCTACTCCTTCAGCGGAGGCGTCCACCTTCACCATAAATGGGCATCTAGGATCTGGATGTCGCAGGCACAGTTGCTGTAGGAAGGACTTCTTGAGAGTCTGGAATGATTCTTCAGACTCCAAAGGCCAGACTTGGATTTTGCCCCCTTACGAATAAGGGCAGCAAGAGGAGCGGCCAGTTTAGAAAAGTTCTGGATAAAACTACAATAGTAGTTAGCAAATCCGAGGAAATGCTAGAGCGCATGTAATCCGCTAGGTTGGGGCCATTCTTGGATACATTTCAACTTGGAGGGGTCCATCTGGAAACCTTGATTTGAGATAATATACCCCAGAAAGGGTAGTGACTCCTTTTCAAAGATGCACTTTTCTAGAAGAGATGAAGAACTCCACGGAGAAGACGAAGAAGACCTGACGGAGCGCTGGCAGGCAGGAGCCTCCAGAGAGAAGTAACTCCGATACAAGGCCAAGACTGACTGACGGAGCAGCCCTTTATAGGGCTGGAGCAGGAAGTCCACTCCCTAGGTGGGGCCAGCACACTTCCTGTGCCTGGCCCTTTAAATTCAGTGGAGAGGCGCGCGCCGGCGCCTAAGGGGAAGCAGGAGCTTGTGCAGGACCGCGGATAGCGGCCTGCACCAACGTACAGAGCCATAGACGCAGGGTGGGCCTGAGGGGCAGGCCTGATGACGGCAGCAGCTCCAGCCGCTGCAGGAAGCCCCGGGGGCGGCTCCAGCCGCCACTCCGACCCAGGGATGCAGCCTTCATGCCGCGAAGATGAAGTGATGTTGGCGGCGGCTTCCGGCCGAGATGGAGAGGCAGAAAGTCTGTGGCTCCGGCCGCGGTGAAGAGGACGAGGCCGGGCGGCCTCCGGGCCACAGAGGAGATCAAGTCCGCGGCTTCCAGCCATGTAGGCAGGCCCAACATCGACGTCCCTGCCGCGTCGGGTGAAGAAGCAGCATGGGTGAGTGCCTGCTCACGGGGGGACCCGCAGGTAGCAATTCATAACAACTACTACGCATACATAGAGCAGATCTCGCAATGTTTCAATAATGAAGTGCTGAAACACTGCAGGAGCATTGGTTAATCTGAACGGCATGACCAGGTATTCATAATGACTGTCCCTGGTATTGAAAGCCGTCTTCCACTCGTCACCCTCTCGAATCTTGATCAGATTGTAGGCTCCTCGAAGGTCCAATTTCGAAAAAACCCTGGCTCCCTGTAACCAGTTGAAAAGCTCGGCTATCAGGGGCAATGGGTACCGGTCCTTAATGGTCATAGCGTTCAGCCCACAGAAGTCAATACAAGGATGCAAAGTCCCATCCTTTTTGCCGACAAAGAAGAAGCCTGCCCCGGCTGGAGACGTGGATCGTCAGTTAAATCCCTTCTGGAGATTATCCTGGATGTATTCGGACATGGCTCGGGTCTGCAGGGCGGATATTAATCAAGTTTACTTAGGGAATAGCCACTGCTATTAATTGCATCAGTGCATCAGTAGCATGGGATCTTCTAGGTGTTTGGGTAATTGCCAGGTTCTTGTGGCCTGGTTTGGCCTCTGTTGGAAACAGGATGCTGGGCTTGATGGACCCTTGGTCTGACCCAGCATGGCAATTTCTTATGTTCTTATGATAGCGGATAGACTCATCCACGAGGCGGAGTGGTTCCAGGAATGAGATTTATAGCGCAATCAAATTCTCGATGTGGGGGCAAGATGTCAGCAGCCTTCTTGGAGAATACGTCAGCGAACTGATTGTACTGCGGGGGCAAACCTTCTAAGCATGAGGTACAGAGGTAGCTAGAGGAGGGAGTGGCTCCCTTACGGCAGGTTTCCTGGCAAGATGGACTCCAGTGGGTCAGTTGTAATGAAGTCAAGTCGAACTGAGGGTTGTGGTGTTGCAACCACCGGATACTGAGTAAGACAGGATGGATGGTTTTCTGGATAACATATAGAGAGTAGAGATGTGCTTCGTTTATCACGAATTAGGCAATTTCAACGAAATTGCCTAATTCGTCGTGGGTCGGGGGCCCCGAACCCCGAAACTGATTTTCCCCAAACTACGAGGAAAATTAGTTTTTCGAGTTTGTACGAGGGGAGGGGCACATTTTAGTTTTTTAAATAAAAAAACCAACCCAAGCATTAAAATTTACTGTAATACAACCCCCCCCCCCGCCCACCATCCCTATCCCTCCCCAAGACTTACTAACATCCCTGGTGGTCCAGCGGGGTCCCGCGAGGGATTTCTCCCTCCGTGCCGTCGGACTTTCGGGCCTGCCTCGCATCAAAATGGCGCCGATGGCCTTTGACCTACTATGTGACAGGGGCGCTGGCCATCCATTGCTCCTACCATGTGACAGGGGCTAACCAATGGCACCGGTAGCCCCTGTGACATAGTAGGTCAAAGGCTATCGGCGCCATTTTGATGCGAGGCAGGCCGGAGAGCCCGACGGCACAGAGGGAGAAATCGCTTGCAGGACCCCGCTGGACCACCAGGGATGTTGGTAAGTCTTGGGGAGGGATCGGGATGGTGGGGGGGGGGGGTTTTGTATTTAATGTATTATAGTACATTTTATTGCTTGGGGTGGGTTTTTTTGAGATTTGTTTTCCCGCGTCGTTTTTTGGGCCCGTTTCGTTTTTCCCTGTTTAGTTTTTGTTCATTTTTCGAAAAAACTAACCGAGGAAAACTGAACTTCACCCCGAAGCGTCCGACTCAAAAAACGACCCGGTATAAAAAAACGAAGCTCATCTCTAATAGAGAGATGTGTTCTGTAAGGCCCGGTGCAATGTGGCATTCCAGGGGGACCGAGTGGTGTGTTATTTTCCCTGGCAAAGGATCTCCATGGATGGAGAAGAGAATCAAAGGTCTTCGGCACGGGCTAGTGGGAATACGCAGCTGTTCCACAATGTCTCGCAGGATGAAGTTTCCTCTAGCCCCGGAATCTACTAGGGCCAGCGTGGAGAATTCATGGCTTTTGAGGGAAAGAGTGACCGGCAGGGTAAGTGCAGCAGGGTAAGTGGAGGAGCCAGAGAAGTACTGCCTAGGGTTACTCTTCAGTGGAGCCTAGGCTGTGGAGTTTCCCGGTCAAATTGGGCAATAAGCAATAAGATAACCCAATCCCCCACAATAAAGGCAGAGACCTGCCTTACGGCGTCTTTGTCGCTCCTCCGGAGAGAGAGGGCCTCGTCCTAATTGCATCGGCTCGTCAATGGTCCCCTCAGTGGTGGACGAATTTCGAGAGTTGGATGGAAAAGGATGTGAGGAAGTAGGAGCCGTCATGCGCCTTCTCAAGCTCAGACATTCACGAGCCCATTCCTGCAGGCAGCGGTCAATCCTAGTTGCCATTTCAATAAGGGAATCCAGCGAGCGTAGCAGTTCCCAGGCTGCCAGCTCATCCTTGGTCCTGGCCAATAATCCCTGGAGGAATATGGTCCGGAGACAGTTCTCCTCCCAATGGAGTTCTGATGCTAGGGTTCTAAATTTGATCGTGTAGTCCACGAGCGGACGTCTTCCTTGGTGAAGAAGCAGAAGACTGGAACCGGCAGCTACTTGTTTTCCCGGATCCTTGAATACTGTTCAGAACAGCTCTAAGAAGCTAGGGAGATTTTGCAGGACTGGAGCTGAACGTTTCCATAATGGGGAAGCCCAGGCCAGGGCCTTGCCTTCTAACAGAGATAGGATGTATGTAGTCTTTTTAAGGTCATCTGGAAAGAGGGAAGCCTGAAGACAGAAGTGCATGCTGCATTGATCCAGGAACCCCTGACACAGGAGGGGTTCGCCGGAGTAATGTGGAGGAGTTGGTAGTGGAATTACCGGATGATGATGTCCCTGTATTAGGGGCGGTGGTGGTGCTGGTGGAGAAATTACGTGAGCAGCGACCATAGAAACAAGGCAGGCGTTGAGCCGATCCAGGGAGGATGTCAGAGATTCTAATACCCGTTGTTGCTCCAGGATCTTCTGGGCCAGGCCTAGAATGGCCTGCAGAGCTGAAGCCTCTTCTGGATCTATGGCCTTGGTTTACTGTTGTGATCTGAGAGGTGGATCCTTAGTCCGAGGTAAAGTTGGTGCTACCTGAGAGAGAAGACCCTCACAGGTCCCTACCATCGGAAGGCAAGGCTGTACTGAAGCGAGGGCCGGCTGGAGTTTCACCACTGGAAGCCCGCGGTCCCCCCGGGTGGAGCCCGTAGGGACCCGGGCCGCTTGGACTTAGGTGGACCTCCATGAAGGCAAGAACAAAGTCAATATACAGTCTGAGGTTGAAAACCTGAGGGAGGTCGGAGGCCGGTCCAGACGTAAGTGCCAGGAGAATAGTTGGAAGCCGGTCCAGGGGACGAAGCCAGGAGAATCGTCGGTAGCTGGTCCAAGGGTCAAAGCCAGAGGAATCATTGGTAGCCGGTCCAAGGGTCAAGGCCAGAGGAATTCATCGGTAGCTGGTCCAGGGGTCGAAAGCCAGAAGAATTGTCCAAAGAGGTAGAGAGCAGAGCACAGGAACTCAGGATCAGGAACTCAGAACCAGGAGCCAAGAAACCAAGGCAAGGTCTGCAGACCTTGCCTTAAGTAGCAAATAGGTGGGAGGAGACCCCAGGAAGGAGCCATGACTATTTCCTGTCATGGCCCCTTTAAATAATTGAGTTCAGCTGCACGTGCGGCTCTAGGACGGCCCTGCAGGGGAGGAGTCAGCAGCCAGGAAGGAGGCAGGCTAGGATGCAGCAGAATCAGCGGCAGCTGCAGCCGCGAAGAGAGCGTCGGGGACCGCTCCTGCCGGCACCCCGGAGGCTGACCATCCATGATGGTAGGGGGCCGGCCCCGGTCACGGGCCCCTGTGGCCAGCAGCCATAACACGCACCTTGAATTCTGTGTACAATTCTGGTCGCCGCATCTCAAAAAAGATATAGTTGCGATGGAGAAGGTACAGAGAAGGTCAACCAAAATGATAAAAGGGATGGAACAGCTGCCATATGAGGAAAGGCTGAAGAGGGTAGGGCTGTTCGGCTTGGAGAAGAGATGGCTGAGGGGGCATATGATAGAGGTCTTTAAGATCATGATAGGTCTTGAACAAATAGATGTGAATTGGTTATTTATACTTTTGGATAATAGAAGGACTAGGGGGCATTCCATGAAGTTAGCAAGTAGCACAAGACTAATTGGAGAAAATAATTTTTCACTCAACGCACAATTAAACTCTGGAAGTTGCCAGAGGATGTGGTTAGTGCAGTTAGTGGCGGATTTTAAAAGGCCTGCGCGCACCGGCGCGCCTATTTTGCATAGGCCGCCGGCGCGCGTAAAGCCCCAGGACGCACGTAAGTCCCGGGGCTTTCGAAAAGGGGCGGGGGGGGGGGGCGTGTCCGGGGGCGTTCCTGAAACGACGCAGAGTTTTGGGGGCGTGCCGCGGTGTTTCGGGGGCGGGCCCGGGTCATGGCACCGGCCCGGGGGCGTGGTCGAGGCCTCCGGACCAGCCCCCAGGACCGGAGGACAGAGCGGGGCTGCCGGCCGGAGTGCGCAAAGTTACGCCTGCTTTCAGCAGGCGTAACTTTGCCGACAAAGGTAAGGGGGGGGGGGGTTTAGATAGGGCCGGGGGGTGGGTTAGGTAGGGGAAGGGAGGGGAAGGTGGGGGGAGGGCGAAGGAAAGTTCCCTCCGAGGCCGCTCCGAAATCAGAGCGGCCTCGGAGGGAACAGAGGCAGGTTGCGCGGCTCGGCGTGCGCAGGCTGCCGATTTTGTGCAGCCTTGCGCGCGCCGACCACGGATTTTATAAGATACGCGCGTATCTTATAAAATCCAGCGTACTTTTGTTCGCGCCTGCTGCGTGAACAAAAGTACGCGCTCGCGTACCTTTTGAAGATCTACCTCTTAGTGTAGCTGGGTTCAAAAAAGGTTTGAATAAGTTCTTGGAGGAGAAGTCCATTAACTGCTATTAATCAAGTTTACTTAGAGAATAGCTACTGCTATCAATTGCATCAGTAGCATGGGATCTTCTTGGTGTTTGGGTAATTGGCAGGTTCTTGTGGCCTAGTTTGGCCTCTGTTGGAAACAGGATGTTGGGCTTGATGGACCCTTGCTCTGACCCAGCATGGCAAGTTCTTATGTTCTTATGTTCTTATACTGTCATGTGTTCATGCGGGGGTGCCTTCAGTCTCATCTTTTCTGTAGATCCCACCAGTTGTGGATCTGTGCTCTCTTGCTGTCCATGGTAGGACTTGCCATATTGACTTGCCATATTGACTCAGACCAAAGGTCCATCAAGCCCAGTATTCTGTTTCCAACAGTGGCCAATTCAGGTCATAGTACCTGGTAGGATCCTAAAAGGTAAATAAGCAGTGGATTTCCCCATGTCTACCTTAATATCCCCATGTCCACCTTAATAATGGTTTAAGTACTTTTCCTCCACAAACTTGTCCAAGCCTTTTTTAAACCCAGCTACACTAATAACTTTCATCATATCCTTTGGCAATGAATTAATGAGTTTAATTATATGCTGAGAAAAAAATATTTCTTCTATTTTTTTAAAGTATTATTTAGTAACTTTATTACAAGTTCTTACATTGAGAGGCAAGGTCGGGTTGGCTTCATTTTGAAATATGGTGCTGATCAGCATGGGGCTAGGGAGTGCCATGGCCCCCCAATGAGCTATCAAAGATCCTTTTGTGAGGTACCGGGAATTAGGGGAAGGGTAGGGTGTACCAACCCCCCAGACCACCAGAATTCTACTTATTTTGGGTAGGAGGAGGACAGTAGGCACCAAGGTTTGTTTTTATTTGGAAGGGGATTGGGATGGGGTGGGAGTGGGAGTAGGGGTTTGGGGCTATTCTTTCTCTAGGGTCACTTTTGGCTTTGAAGAGAAGGGGCAAGGGAAAGGGCCTTCGGCACATTTGTGCCAAAAGGTGTTTTTTATTTCTTGGGGGCCTATTGCTCCCTCATTAGATGGCAGGGGATGGGGGAGGGCCGGAGTGGATCGACATTGATCCCTGGTATACTTTTTTAAAATTTTGAATGAGTGCCGTTTTTCAAGCCACTGGCCCTTTAAGCAATGGAGGCCCTAGCTAAGGTGAGCTGCCATTGTACGGGAAGGGAAGATACCGCGGTGCAATTTTTGTTGCGTGTTTTTTACTGCAATAAAAAAAAATGGACTGTGGTACATCTGTACCACAGTCTGTTTTGTCAGGGAGGGGCTAAATATTACAGGGACATCCCCTCCTGAATATTTGGACCCTCCTGTGATAAATTATCGTGTTTAGTAAATGTTCCTATTAGATTGTGAGGCCTCTGAGGACAGGAAAATAGCTATATTATCTGCATGTAATCCGCTCTGAAGTGCAGAAAAGCAAAGTAAAAAATATTAGGAAGCATGAAATGTATTGTTCATCCTGCTACCTGAGAGCACACAAAATTCTTACAGCACACAGATAGTGAGATTTATGGTACATTTGACTCTCCCAAAAGTTGGATGGGTTTGTGAGTTGTAGAATGAATTTTGCGGATCTACAGAAGATAAATGGACCTGAAAGAGAAAAATATATGGATATTGTGCCCTGATATAGGAGAAGACAGGGATGCAAACCATTAAATAGTAAAACAATTAAATAGTGAGTAAAATCTTGCAGACCGATCTAATAAAGCTGTGCGGAAAACGGGTGCTCAGTGTTGAGCGCCTGCTTTCCTAATGTGCACCCAGCTACCTCTCCTGGGCACGTGATAGAATATTTAAATGAGGGGTCCGCTAAAAAGGAGGTGCTAGGGACAAATGTGTGCCCCTAATGCCTCCTTGGCAGCAGGCGCCCAGGAGAGGTGGCTGTCAGGGGTTAGGGAAACGGATGCTCAATTTTACAAGTGTCCATTTTCCTAACCTGTGCACAGCCACCGGTTAGGAAAATGGACGTTTGTTAATTCAGCATCCCTTTTCCTAACCTGACTGCCGGCACACTTTTTTTTAACCTTTTGATTCCTTTGACAATATCAGCACAATATTAAGTCGGATGATGTATAAAAAAACAGTATTTTCTGCTTTTCTGTACACTTTTTAGGCTGCTCAGACATTAACGCCTGCTCTTGGGCAGGTGTTAATTTCTGAGCATAAAAATGTGTGGATCGGGCACACAATGGGCTAGATTTTAAAAGCCCTGAGCGCATAAATCCTGCCAGATTTACGCACGCAGGGCACTCGCGCGCTGGTGCGCCTATTTTGCATAGGCTGCCAGCGCGCACAAAGCCCGGGATGCGTGTAAGTCCTGGGGCTTCGTAAAAGAGGCGGGAGGGGGCGTGTCTGGGGGCGGGCCTGGGGGCGTGGTGACGGTTCGGGGGTGGGCCGGGAGGGCGGTCCCGAGTCCCCCGGCACTGCGGACTGTGCCGGGGGATGCTGTGGCGGCGCGAGCAAGTTACACCTGCTTGAAGCACTCGGAACTTGCACAACAAAAGGTAGGGGGGGATTTAGATAGGGTTGGGGGGTGGGGTAGATAGGGGAAGGGAGGGGAAGGTGGGGGGATGCGGAGGGAACAGAGGCAGGCTGTACGGCTCGGCGCGTGCAAGCTGCCGATTTTGCGCAGCCTTGCATGCGCCGACCCCGGATTTTATAAGATACGCGCGGCTACGCGCGTATCTTATAAAATCCGGAGTACTTTTGTTCGCGCCACCGGCGCGAACAAAAGTACGGGCACGCGTATGTTTTTAAGATCTACCTCAATCTTTTTTTTGGATATGGGGCGAATAGCTAATAGCCTCATCAACATGCATGTGCATGTGATGAGCGCTATTAGTTTGGGGGGGAGCTTGGATGTGCGTTTTGGATGCACTAATCCCCTTATAGGTTTTTTTTTTTCAAAATACTTTTTATTCAACAGGGAAATGGTACAGTAAGAAAAGCAGTAAACCCAAACAGTGGAAAGAATAACTGTAACAACAATTATTGCATTGAGAGCAAAACTGGAAAAGCCACACTATACCATCAATCCCTGTGCCCAAAACCAGCGTCCAACCGCAGGTTAAACATTGCGCTCAGCTGAGCACGCTGTATTGGATCGGCCTGATACTGTTTAGTCCTTTAACCATTTAGCATTTGCTAGCACTATAGAAGACAGACTCTAGTTCTTCCAAAGCTGACTTCCAGCTTCCTCTTTCCTGGCATGCTATAATGTGGCTCCCCAAGCTATCATTGACCAGCCAAGGGAGCATGCAGGTATGTTCAGCTGCCCCCTCCTTCCCTACCTGCAGATGCAGGCAGCTCCATTGTAGCTATTGTGTAAACTGTTAAGTTTAAATTTCAGATATTTAAATGGCTAACTATTTACATGAAATTTATTTCCTTAAGAGAAGATTATACTGTATGGGGTAGATTTTCAGACAAGCGCGAACAGCCTACTTTTGTTTGCGCTCCAGGCGCAAACAAAAGTACGCTGGATTTTAGTAGATACGCGCGTAGTCGCGCGTATCGGCTAAAATCCTGGATCGGCGCGCGCAAGGCTATCGATTTTGTATAGCCTGCGCGCGCCGAGCCGCGCTGCCTCCCCCCGTTCCCTCCAAGGCCGCTCCGAAATCGGAGCGGCCTTAGAGGGAACTTTCCTTTGCCCTCCCCTCACCTTCCCCTCCCTTCCCCTACCTAACCCACCCGCCCGGCCCTGTCTACACCCCCCCCTTACCTTTGTCGGGGGATTTACGCCTCCCGGAGGGAGACGTAAATCCCCGCGCGCCAGCGGGCCTGCTGCGCGCCGGGCCGCGACCTGGGGGCGGGTACGGAGGGCGCGGCCACGCCCCCGGGCCGTAGCCACGCCCCGTACCCGCCCCCAAAACGCTGCCGACACGCCCCCGGAACGCCGCGACGACCGGGCCCGCCCCCCTACACGCCCCCCTCCGAGAACCCCGGGACTTACGCGAGTCCCGGGGCTCTGCGCGCGCCGGGAGGCCTATGTAAAATAGGCTTCCCGGCGCGCAGGGCCCTGCTCGCCTAAATCCGCCCGGTTTTGGGCGGATTTAGGCGAGCAGGGCTCTGAAAATCTACCCCTATATGTCAAATGTAGACTGATTACAAAAGATCTAGTGTTCTTTTTCAGTTGTATTTTGATCATGCCAATAAGAAGTATTTAAATAAGATCTGAAGGGTGTTGGTTCAAACTTCTATGGGCAAGGTATTTCCTGCAGAGCAAGGAAGGAATGAGCTGTAAATGCTGAATCAGTTGGTGTGCTCACTGTGCTGCAGACACAGCAGTTTGAATTGGTGCAAAGTTATTGCTGGTGTCATTCTAACACAAGCTGCCATGGAGATTTAAGTTGTTTAGAGTAGTATGCATCTATATTACAGAACTTGCTTGTATGTAAAGCACATACCCTTACATAATTTCAGTGAAACCTCCTGTGGCCTGACTCCACCACTTAAGAGAACTGTCTTTGTATATTTTACTATGTACTTTAAAAAAAAATACTGTGTACATTTGTGTTTAATGTTATGATTCTATCACTACTTTCACTTATTGACAATTTGTGTTGATGTTATGATGACCCTATTTTGCTTTTAGATTGCTTGTTAATTTTTTTATGTATAATTTTTTTAATTGTATGTAATTATTTATTTAGGTCAACATAATATTTGAGTTCCACACCCTGAGCACTTCTTACATATGGCATGTCACAAATATTTAAAATAAATATATATTTATACAATGTGAATTTATAGGTCTCTTACATCCTACAAATCACTTTGTAGTCATGAAACTTTCAAGTTTTATATATTAGCTGTCTGGGTGAATTCCAATACTTATTGGCTCATATTCAAATTAAAATCATTTTTTTACTCCTTTGCTTCATAAAAACTAATTGTTCAGCTCAGTTTTTGTTCTGTTTCTTCATGACATCATTGTTGTCTGTAGATGATGATGTCATGAACACAAAGAATAGCTTTAATGCTTAAAGACAATTTTTTTAGGACAAGGGTTTGTGATAAGAAAATGGTGTAACCAGTTAGTTAAGCAAATACGACTAGAAAGATAAACAGCAACAACACATATATCACTGTCAACTGTTATGTTTGGGTATGGATGTGAACCCTGGGCCGAAGTGAGAGGTGTCGTCGCCCACAGGGAGGAGCCCTGTGGGCCTCGCCATCAGTAGGCGCGGTCTCAGTAGCTAGGACACAGCTGTAAGATAGACTTTATTATGGAGGAAAGAGAGAGCATATCCCATGGAGCGGGAAATTCAGTTAAAGTGCAGTTCTTGAGCAGAACCCGTGGAGTGGGTAATGCAGTTAAAGTACAGTTCTTGAGCTGAGGGGTATACCCAGAGTGATACCTCAGAAGTGACGATCCAGTAGTGGCCCGCAGAGTGGGGTATGCCAGACAGTCTTCCCAGTAGTGAAGAAAATACCTAAGGTATGCAGATCCGGTAGTGGCCCGCAGTGCGGGGTATGCCGAAGAAGATGATGTTATTTATTTATTTAGTATTTTTCTATACCGTCCTTCATGATTAAATACCATATCAGATCGGTTTACATCGAACAGGGGAACTGTAACAGAAAAAACTTTTAAATAAGTGAATAAGAGACTATGTTGAGATAGTCTGAGGTCCTGGAGCTCAGAAGGTACTCGAGGATGAAGAACCAATATCTGCAGTGCAGAGTAGATGTAGTGAATCCTGCTGATGAGGACATGGTAGTGACCTGAGGCACGGGGTACACCACAGGGAATCCAAGCAAAGCTTGGCAGAGATGAAGTAAAGTGGTACTCACAAGGAAAGGTTCCAATAGGTCAAGGCAGGAAGGCCCTCCGAGGAGCGGATAGCCTAGGAACACGGAAGAGCCTCCGAGAAGCGGTTACTCAGAGCGTCCACACAGAGAGACAGGAACAGGAACCGGATATCCAAGGAGAAGCGGATCCACCAATGAGAAGAACTCCTTGCTATCTCGTCTGAGTGTAGGGCCAGTTAGTTTAAATACAGCAAGGCGGTGATATCATGCGGAGGGGATGCCCCCGAGGTTCCCGCCATGACGTGTACAAAAGGTAGCCCGTGGGAGGTGGAGAAAGGAGAGAAACTTACAAAGCTGCCGGAGGTTTTACTATCGCTATTCCGGGGGAGAAGCTGGAATCCAGTCCTCGATGGTGAGCACGGTGCAGCAGGCCAATTACTTTCCTATACGTCATCAGGAGGGGCCGGCTGAGAAGCCTCAAAACCAGCCCCCTTGTGGCGTGCAGTCGACGCCGGTGCACTGCCTAAGCCGTGCTTGCCAAAGGGGCGCATGGCTTTGAGGAAAAAAAATATATTTTCCTTAAGACGATTCATCTTGGAATAAGTATTCTCTCTCCTATGAGTCTCCACCTAAAGAGATCCAAGGTTTTTGAAGCTCCGGTGATACGTGAGTAAAGCCTGAAGGCTTAATCATTATTATTGATTTATAATGCCTCATTCTGTGAGAAAACGGAGGGCCAAAGAGAAAGAGGCCCTGCCAGGATCTATTACTAATACGCTAGGTCCGATGGACGCTCATGTACATCGAGGAACATTGGTATCGGGTGAAATTTCGCTGAGTGAGGGTAGGAAGAAAGATTTACCTGGCCCCTCTCCTGAATCTTGTACCACCTTATCCCTGATAGAACGAATGCCCCCAAGTAATCCTGCAGAGAAGAGGCCTCAAATTCTAACCTCTGCTCTGGTGGTGCTTGGTGGAGACCAGAATCCACTTGATCAGGGGAGTAAAACATCACAGGATTTACCTAGCTTCTCTATATTAACATCATATACTGGGGGAGAGATCAGAAGCACTAAGTTAGGGGAAAACCCTGGAGAGAAGTATGTTTTTCCACACTTATCAAAAGTGGATTTGGTAAAACCAACAACTATCTCTTTAGATTCTATCTGGGAGGCCATCCAGACCTTAAATACTAATATTTATAAACAGATGTTGCCGGTGTATACTTATATGGAGAAAATGGATACACGACTTGTGGACATGGAAAAGGATATAAAAGTGGATAAAGAGAATATTACCAAAATTAAAGCTGAACTGGAGAATAATAAAGCTCTGCAGAATACAATAATGAAAGAAAATTATATTTTGACTACTAGGATAGAGAATATGGAAAACATCTTGAAAGGGAAAAATCTACGATTTATTAACTTCCCAAAAAAGTCAATTTATATCTCCAAAAGAGATGTGGAAAAAATATATGTTAGAAATGTTAAAGATCCCAGATCAAGCTCTGCCTGTAACATCGAGGATATATTATATACCAGTTAATAAAGTCAGGAAAGAAGGTGAGGATAAAGAAAGTAAGCATATTCCTCCAGTTGATTCATTACAACTAAACCTAACGGAAATATTGGAAACTTCCCAAAGAGATCAGACTGTCCCTGCTACTCTGGTGGTTTCTTTCCTTCTTGAAGCAGACAAAGAATGGACATTAAAAATGTTCTTTCGACATAGATCTGAGTCCTTTTTGGGTTATAATGTGAATATTTTCCCTGATCTTTCCAAAGCCATTCAAAAAAGAAGAAAACAATTCTTGTTATTAAGACCTAGAGTTCTGGAAATTGGTGCGTTGTTCTTATTAAAATTTCCTTGTAAATGTTTAGTAAAATATCAAAGTTTATCATATGTTTTCTTTCAACCAAATCAGCTTACAGCTTTTCTTGTAGGAAAAAATCCTCTACCAGGTAGTTCTTCCCCTATTGATTAGTGTAAAGCATGATATAATTGTTTGTCAATGAATATAATGTACTGTGTTAAAAGCTTCTTATTTTCCTAGTAAGATTGTTTCATGTTATAATTCTTCAAGGTCTTTAAAATTGGATCTCTGATTGTGGACTTTGATAGGGATACAAATATTGTGTGATGTAAAACTTTAAATTGTTTATTATTAATTCCTACTTTGTATCTTTGTTTTCAAACAAGAATTGATTTTCTTGATTATAAATTGTTTAAATTCAATAAAAAAAAAAAAAAAAAAAAGGTAGCCCGTGCGTGCATGCTAAGTAACTCCAGGAACAAGATCGCCCATGCCGTCCCGGGGACACCAGGGAGGTGTTACGCCCATCGGTTGCAGACGGCTGCGCCCTCTATTGCTAACCTTTTTCTTGCCTGCTTCAACCTATGTTGGGAAAGTAACGGCCACTGCTTCTCCTTGCCAACCCCTTCGGCGTCTTCAGCCCGGCATGGGTGATTGCATTCACCATCTTTGCCGAGGATTCACCTAGGTGCGTGCGCAGCCCCGTCCTTTACGTGCATCATGGCGGGATCCTCAGGGATGTCCCCACCGCATGACATCACAGGCCTCCACTATTTAAACTTGAACCTCCAACTACAATACAAGTTAGCAAGGATTCCTCCATGCTTCTCTGACTCACTACCAGACGTCTGCTCTGGTTATCGCCTACTCTGGATGACTTTGGGCACTTGCTCCTCGAGGGCCTTGCCTCGCTTCCTTACACCCTCCGGGGTAGACTGTCTACTGCAGGATGCCTAAGGTACTCACTCTTCGGGGCCTTGCCTCGCTCCTGTCGACCCTCTTGGGTATCTCTCAAAACAAGGACACCTAAGGTACCCACTCCTCAGGGCCCTTACCTCACTCCTCTACACCCTTCAGGGTCAGACTGTCTCCAGCAATTGAAGCCTAAGGTACTCACTCTTCGGGGCCTTGCCTTGCTCCTGTCGACTCTCCGGGGTATCTCTCAACAACAAGTACGCCTAGGGTACCTGCTCCTCGGGGGCCTAATTCCGTCCCGGACCTTCGCTCCTTGGGGGTTCCCTGCTTCTGTGATTATCATCATCTCAGTGAATACTGTTGCTCCTGTTCTATCTCCACGTTGTCTCACTTCTCTCACAGATCCCTGGATTACTCTTCACCTTAGATCACAGCCAGGTTCTTCCCGCTATCTGGATCCGATGAGACTATATCGCTGCCTTTCCATCCTGCAGCTAGCAGAAGGAACACCGCCATCAGAGACATCCTCTTCTGGCAGGGATCAGTATCCACTCCTGGGACTATCTCCATATTGCAGTACAATAAAAGACTATTCACTCAGTCCATATCTGCTCAGAGTTAGCCTATTGTTGCAAGTCCCCACAGGGCCCCACCCTGTGGGAGGAGCCATCTCTTGCAACGACCAAGGGCCCACACTTTATCATTTAAAACCATGACAGGAGGTTGGCGTTCGCTGGCAGAGGCCACCATTCTTCCAAGAATTGAAGATGTAGCAAGAAAAGAGGTGAGCATGAGATGGTCGCAGCCATCTGCGACCGATGGGCGCAACATCAACATACATGAAGGCAATATAATAAAGACTAACTCAGCTGAAATTAGCACTAAATACAAAAAAAACTTGAAATAGTATGGTTGAGGAGAAATTCCCTCAATAATCAAACCGTCATTCCTAGACCTAGAAAACTTTAGCATTACTCCCTCAGACCAGATACGAGACCTAAGAAAACAGATTGCTGAAAATTTGTCAATGAAAAAGCATATAAGCAAACTAATTTCAACAGGATACTCCAAGTTTTGAATATTACATCGACTGAAACATCTACTAACAATACAGGACTTCCGCACTGTTCTACAATCACTAATATTTTCCAACATAGATTACTGGAACTCCCTATTACTAGGCCTACTCTCTGGACTCATAAAAGCTTTACAACTACCACAAAACGCTTCAGCCAGACTGCTACTGGGCATAATGAAATTTGACCACATCTCCCCCTTGCTGATAGCACTGCACTGGCTTCCTGTACAATACAGAATCCACTATAAAGTGTTGACTCTAATTTTTAATATCATCAACAACATTAACCTATGCCTATTAGGAGTGACTCTTCAACCATACACACCACAGAGAGCCCTAAGATCATAAGACAAAGGATTGCTAAAAATAGCAACAACACGGAGCACACACTTAATGCAAATAAGAGAATGCATGTTTTCTATAGCAGGCCCCAAGTTATGGAACTCTTTCCCAAAGTCACTACATCTGATAACAGAAAGAAAGTGTTTCAGACGAGAACTGTAAACATGGCTCTTTAGAAAAGCCTATAATCTAACATAAAAGCCAATAAATTGACAATGTCACTATCAGATCTTTAAACAATATCAGTAAGTTGAGTAAAATGAATTGAATGATATAAAATGTAAAAGACTACACTATGAGTATGATACATAGGATAATGAAATGAAATGAAATAGCACCTTAATTAACGCATACTTGATGATGTTGTGTTGACCTAGAACTTGTAAGAAACTAGATAATAGACAAAACTAGATAATACATGAACAAGACCTCAACCATGTATGAGATAATATATGAATAAGACCTCAACGCAGAATGTGAATGCTGATCTGAAATGAGAATGTTGACCCAGAATCCGAACAATGACTTTGTAAACCGTTGTGATCTCATCTTGAAACAACTGTATATAAAACACCTAAATAAATAAATAAACAAAATATATAAGGTAAAGGTCTTAATTTTACAAACTTCTCCTTAACTCTCTTATGTAGCAAACCAGGAAGATCCAGCAAGTTTGAATCAGTGATTTGTCACTGACTATTGCTCAAGAGCTGTGTTACTGTTTGAACATGCCCATAAAAATTGCATCATACACCCTCTGCTGAGCTTTCAAAGTAAAGCGGCCTCATAAAACCAAGTGCAAGGAGAAGCACAGGCACCTTCTCTCACTGCTAGCTGCACAGAGAGCATCTCCAAGATGCCGTTCAATGGAACGTATAAACTCGAGTCCCAGAAAAACTTTGAGACTTTGATGGAACGCATTGGTAAGTTTCATCTCATTGTAGCTGAATTCTGCAGAATGTTTGGCACACATGTCAGGACAGCTGGTTTTATCTTGAAATCAAAATTAGTACAATATGCATTTATTGTCATATTATGTGTAATTTAATAATAGTGAAAAAACAATTGTAGGAAATGAAAAACAAAAAAAACGAGAAAAGACACTGGTAGCTAATATTTTATAGCACTTTTACTGTCTTCAGCATAATTTAAGACAAAAACTGCTTAAAATATTATATGTACTGTGAGATGAGCCTTTTATCATGTACCATTATCCTTTCTCTTGTGCTGTGCCATTCAATGATTCTTTAGACATAACCCATAGTAAATAACATAAGGAAAAAAAAGAAAGTTTGTGAAGATGAGCAATTCTGAGACCAACTTGAGAATGGTGCCTCTTTTGGGCTAGTTTTACATAAAAAATGTAAAACATCTTTTGAATTTTAGAAGGGGCCTTTGTGGTTCCAAAAGCTCCTGCACTGCAATCACTTTTGATGGTCTTAAAAAGTATCACAGCCTATGTACTGTGACTTCATAACAGATTGCTGCTACTCAAACTTCCTGCCTTCATGAGATTTCAGTTCAATTCTTATTTCATTTCCATCATTTACACTGTTTCTTACTTTTCTGCTTTAGCAGAGACTGCAACATCCTGATAATAAATTAGCTGGGAAAGCATAGCAGTAAATGAACCGGACTATAAACCTACCTTTTGTTTTTTATAATTATTAGGTGTGCCTAAGGATAAACTTCAGAACACAAAGGAAAGCACCTGCGAAATTATACAGAATGGCAAAAATTTTAAAATTACTATAACAACTGCTGGCCAGTCTGTGACTAATGAGTTTACTGTCGGAAAGGAGGCAGAAATTAAGACTTTAACAGGAGACACAATCAAGGTAAGAAATCCATTCATAAATGTTTGCAGGAGACAGGTAATAAAGCTGACATTTAGAGTGGTCCTTCTTCACAATAAAATTCCTTTATAGCCAAAAAATGACAGATAGAAATCTTGTATACAGCAGTACCAGTTAGCCTTGTTCAGTATTAATTACAAGTCACACTCTGCTGTAATAAAACCTCTTTATACCAGAGAAATTCATTGACTTCAAGTTTTTTGTTATAAAAATTAGTCAGGGATCACAGTATTGTACATTTTCTATTAGCTCTATTTTATTTTTATTAATTCATGCTTTGGATTGTTATTTATTGTTTTGCAGATACTTTTGGTGTTATTTGTGTTAATTTGATTTGTTATATTTTCTCTTTTGTGACTTTATTTTCATGGATTGTGTTATTATATATATATTTATTATGTACTTTATTTTAATTGTTATTGTTTCTTATTGTAAATCACCTTGTGTTATCTATGGAAAGATATTTAAGAAATCTGATCAAATAAATACATAAGTAAATAGAATACATCTAGAACTGGTTTGGGATCACTGCTTAAAGCAATGTTTTTTCTTAGAGTGGAGTATATGGTTGCATATAATTTCACAATGATGTATTTACAATTTTTGGCAGAAGGGAAAGATTTAAAACTTCACATTGATCTAAAACCTGCAGTCAGGAAGGAGTATTTTGTTGGATAAAGCACTGGACAGTCCTCTTGGGAGGGAAGCCTGTTTTTACAAATTATTGTGCATATCACATTACCTCACAGTCTTCAGCCTAACAATATTTGAGCAGAGCCATGGGATTATTTTTTTTTTCTTCCATTTGGAAATTGCCAAGCTGTCTGAAGCCAGTGAATTGTCGTCTTTTAACCACAGAGCTGTCTATATATAAATTCCTAAGGTGCAATATAAAGAACATTGCTATTTTATAGGATGACCCAGGCCCTGTCTTACTCTTTGCTTCCTTATTACCCTCTACTTTCCCTCATTCTGCCTTCTCTACAACATGTACACACACACACACACACACACACACACATGCACAGTCACGTCCGTTAATTTACACTTATTTGTATTGTCACACTTGGTGATTGATGTGTAGTTAAATGTGAAATTCAAGGCAGGAGTGTGCAAGGTATAAAAAGCTGCAGGGATCTTTAAACAGCAAGGAACATTCTGAAAATTAAGAACAAAAAGGTTCAAACTGATTCCTTCATCGCTTCACAAAATAAAATGCTACTTTTGAATTAGGTGCCGTATCAAGTATGCTAGTATTCACACTTCTATTTTTTTCTTCATTTTAGACAGTAGTCCAAATGGATGGAGAGAAAAAGCTGATTGTGAATATGAAAGGACTCGAGTCAGTCACTGAAATAAATGGAGACATGCTCATCAATGTAGGTATCTGCTATTATAGAAGGAAAAATAATACAGTATTTAAAACTTTAACCAGGTCCCAATTTTATCAGCTCCCTTGCACAGCATCCACTGAAGATAAATATCTTTTCTTAACCTTATATTAAATTAATTATATTTAACAAACAATACAACTGAATGTGTTAAGTACATTGTTTTTAATTAGAAAGTCAAGCATTCAAACTTTTATTATAGAACATGGATAAAGCAGAGTTGCTTACTAGTAATAGGTGTTCTCCTAGGTTGACAGGATGTTAATTCTCACACATGGGTGACAACATTGGATGGAGCCAGGCACAGAGCTTTGATCTCAAAGATTCTAGAACTCTCAAACATGCCCTACTGAGCATGTGCAGCTGTACTCATCACCCTGCCCCTAGGCAGAGTCCCTTAGTCCATGAAATAGCAAATACAAGGAGAAACCAACTCCCTGGGGAGGCGGGTGGATTTCGTGAGGACTAAGGCCTGGTTTCACTATTCTCACAGAGAATAGTGAATCGCGGGGTACAGGGCATGGGGGGCGAAGTGGGGAGGGCGGGCCTGCGAAAGCCGGCAGCAATCGCATCACTGCGGTGCGCTGGCTTTCGCACCGAATAACTACACCATAAAAAGTGTAGTTATTCAGCGCAAAACTGGCGGCGATAAGGGTCCTTACCTTTCGCCGCCAGCGATGTCACTGCAGCGTCGGCCCCGGTGCCGCCCCGACTCCTCCTCTTCCGGGGCCGACTCCACCCCAACTCCGCCCTGATCACCCTATCGCACGTGAAACGTCCCTTTCCGCATGCAAAAGCTTTTGTAAATGATCCCCTAACATCCTGCTGTCCTATGAAAACACTCTGCTTTCTTCTAGGACAAGCAGGATGGTAGTCCTTACACATGGGTGAATCCCTAGCTATAGGCTGTCCGAGCAGGACAAAGTGGGAAACCGCACAATGCTGAAAGCACCACCTCTCTCACTTTTGCCTGTGAGAGAGCCAACCCATCAGGATTCCAAGCTGGAAAAGAGTTGGGTTCTATAAAGAAAAACCATAGAAAAGACAGAGGAGTGATGTGAGTGCAAGCAGAAGCAAATTCTGCATCACGGAAAATAGTACAAGCAGGGTTCCTGATAAATAAACCCTCACATCAGCAGTAGGTCTAGCATCTCCTGGATACAGGAAGAACCCAGAGGTATAGACAAGAGAAAGACACGGTTTCCCTCAGTGTTAAAAGATAACTGAAAAACAACTGGGGCCCGAGAGCCCCCCAGAGAAAAACTGCAGTCTGCTGACATCCAAAGGACTGAATATCTCTGCAGAAGAGTGCCCAGGTTTGGCTGGTAAGCATAATGGGCAGAAGAAACCAAACATTGCTTGGTAGAACAGGCAGCAAATCACAGCAGGGCTTGGAATAGACACTATGTGCCGAAGTATCAGACCTAGGTGACCATGCAGGATAGTGTTAAGGGTTTCAGGGGATGAATGCCAAACTGGAAGCAGACCTGAAGCCCAAAGCTCCCAATCAGGGACATAGGCCTGTAGCTCACCAAGAGCATCTGTCAAGAACATCTATCCTGGCACAGGATAGCATAGGGGAGCAGGAAGGCCCTTTGGACAACCTAGAGAATTGAGAAAAGCTAAAGGCAGTATTGGCCAGAACATGGTGAAAATATTTGGAAAAATGTGGTGTATCTTACCCTGAAGGTATACAGAAGATAAACCACGAGTGCCTTAGCTTGTCCTCCCCTCCCACCGACAATCCAACCAGAATTCAGAAGAGCGAAGAGCACAAGGAGGCAGACCAGTGGATTGCCGAGGTAAGCACAAAGCCCGGTTATTAACCCCAAGCAAACAACTCACTGCCGAATCCAGCAGGGAGTTACTCACCGAGATAGAGCCCTTAATCTGCTTGGAACAGCAGAAACTGAGAACGAATGCCCCAGGGGAAAAATCCCAAAAACTCCACTAGGAGACGGGAAGCCGGGGAGTCGCTTACGCAAACCTCAGTAGAACAGGATTTCATTACCAGACTGGAAACCCAAGGGGCACCAGACCAGGCCCAGGGAGATCACGGAACAGATTACCAAGCACCCAGCTGAGGTACCACTACCTCAGCCATGAATGCATATACTCTCCCCCTCCCCCAAGGAAGCATGTACTCCAGCAATGGACACTCATTGCATAACCCAGGACTCCTCTGTCCACAAACAGGGTGATCCTGAAAAATGGGAAGAAAAGCTTGCACGCTGCCACAAGCAAGAGCAGTGCCTCTGTTGTGGGGTCACTGGCCCCCAACTCCCTCAGCCATGGATATGGCAAAAGGGTGAAAGTCATGCTCACCCATTTGATGGACTAGAATTCTTCTGACAGAGGAGGGTCACGCAGGCAAGAATGACTGGCAATGGCAAGCCCTAAGAAAAGATGCCCACAGAGGCCAGCAGATATGAAAGTGACTCCTGAACAGAGGAAACCCTGAGGGTTACCGGGGAGCAACAATGGATGGGCTCCCTCGTGAATAGACCTGCAGCGTCTTAGAACGCCCGAGGGTGCTATCACTTGACCAATTCCTGGGGCTGGTGAGAAACCGAGAACAAACACCAGCCAGAGCAGAGCCATCCCTTCTCTGGGAATGGAGGAACGAGGGACACCACTCATCGGCATGCAGTCGGGTGTTCAGAGAGGAACCCATAAGAGTTGCCCTGGAACCCCGTCGAATCTCCCCTTCCAAAGGGGATAGGGAAGCAATAAGATCACGGCCTTCTGATCCCGAAAGATCTTTCAACTCCCTAGAGGAGAGTTGAGGCACAACTACTGATTGCTGAGGTGCCAAAGCAACCAACATATTACAGGCAGCTAGCCAGCCTTGGATGGGGGAGGTCCCCAGCCAAAACGGTTCAATGACCACTGCTGCCAGTCCTCTGCCATGGCCTCCAAGAAGACACACCAATTCAAGAATTGAGCCCTGGATCAGAGAAAACCCTGCCAGGGCCAGAGCCTCAGGGGCTTCCCCACAGAAAAGGAGTTTTGGACATGGGAGAGGTCGAAAGACACATTCCTCTGCTGAAGAAGGAGAGGACTCCTGATTACTCTCTTGATGTCTACTCCCCTCAGAGTCTGACTAGGAACACAGTCCTAGGTCAGTCCTGTGGCTGTGGAATACAACATGTGTCCGCCCGGAGGGAAACACCCACATACACACACACAGACGCCCAAATGGCAGAGGGCAACTGGAGGCACAAACCTTCTGCTGTAAAAGCATTCTGAGCAGTACTCATGCAGTGGTATACCATCCTACGGATGGTGGCACAACTATGGTCCCATGCGCCGTGCCTGTTGGTAGAATCCCAAGCCACAGCAAGGACAATGCACCATGTGCCAGAGTCAGTGGCTACACACTGCCCCATGGCAAAGCACAGAGTGTGTGATGATACCTCCCCACCAGTACTCCTCAGCAATGTGCAGTGCAGAGCTGAATAGGAGGCTCAGATCATGATGGGACAATGGCAGAAACCTGGTCTGACTGAGGACTGCACAGCCAGGGAGAATACATCTGCCATTGCCCGAGGCATTTGGAGGCACTTGGAGTAGATGCCTAGCTCCCCCTTATATCCTCCCAGCCTTCACCTTCTTTCTTCTCGCCCCTCCACCGTTTCTTCCATTCCCCTTGTCCGCCCTCTTTCTCCTTCACAGTATTCCTTCGTAATAGAGACGATTTTCCACTTCATTTTGTTTTTAACATTGATGACTCTTTTACTCACTTTTTGTATTAGAATTGGTTAACAAAGGTTTATAAATGTTCAAATGTTTAAATATTCCTCGTTTTTTATGTAATGCTCACAAGCACCCTTAATTTGTTCTAAGTTCTTTGTTCCATGTAATGCTCTTAGGCAATTTGAATTGTTTCGATGTAAACCGGTTTGATTTGTATCCAATGCAAGAAGATCGGTATAGAAAAAAACAAAAATTAAATAAATAAATAAATAAATAAATAAATAGTCTTTCCCGTTTACACATGTTGCTCACCCATGTCACAGTAACTCCAGCAGAATGAAGAAAAACAGTGTGATGACAGTGTCCCTAGAATCAGTAGTGCTCTGGGTAAGATATGGTAGAGGCTGGCAGTCTATGGCGTTGCCCACTCCAGTACCTGATAACGTTGCAAGTGGCGGGCCCTCAAACTATGATGGGAATGGCTCACCTTTGATTCCATCAGGGAACAACTGCAGTGAAGTCCCTGGTGACCGATGGTGCCCATGGGGTTCTGCAGTCATGTCCTGTGGCCTCCGACTACAGCCACTGGTGCCTAGAGTGATGACAGTGCCCATAGGGCTGTTCACCGAAAGTTGTTTTTTTTTTTGAGTGTGTGGCACCCATTCACATCTAAACATGACTCCTCTCCCTCTTTTTGTGAGGGGATATATTTGGACAAGGAGTGTGGGGATCAGGGAGGTAAGAGTATGGAAGGGGGGAGGGTTTGGGGCAAAAGGGTTATATAGATTATATTTTGGATGTTTAATATGTGAGGTTTTTGCTTGGGGGGGATGGGGGTGGGATAAGTCATGGATAGATATCATATAAGGTGCTATGTTCTTCTTCTTGGGAGCCCATTAGATTGATCTGTATATATGAGTTTCCCTTATGGGCAGTGGGAGGTTAGGCTGGGAAACTTCCACTACATCTGCGAGACACACAAATGGCTTGAGTTAATCTACAATTGCTGGGTAAAATGAACAAGCTAATCTCCTGGAATATCAATGGCATAGGGTCTCCCATTAAGAGGAACAAGTACTACAAAATCTGAAAAGTTCTCATGTGGAAATTGCCTGTTGACAGGACATTTATTGGAGGTAGAGAGTGGGAAGCTTAAATGAGAGTGGGAGGGGTCTTGTGTGTTTTCAGCAGCAAAAGGGAAAAAGGCTGGCGTCGCCATCCTGATAAGTAAGTTTGCTAATTTTAATATCTCTAGGACTATATCAGACCCAGAGGGGAGATTTGTAGTTCTAGGGGTGTGGAACAGCACTTTCAATGCATATACAGCATTGCTCTCTGCTTAAATGGCAGAGATAAATGTGGAAAAGAGGATTTACATTTCGACAACATCCAACAAGGCATTGATCTATGCAGTCTGGGTAAACAAGCATTGGGGTAACTTGCTTGATGTGGCAGTTACTACCCTTAACCATTAAGCCTTATGCTTCACCTTTGATGCAGCTCCAACATTATTTTCTGCATCAATGGCAAGGGGATGGCAGGAAATTTGAATCAAACAGTTACCAACAAGGGCCTGAACTTGGTGGTTGGTGAAACAGATAAGTATGGGAAAATAAGAGTGGGAGCTTGCTGGGCAGACTGGATGGGCTGATTGATCTTTTTCTGCTGTCATTTCTATGTTTCTATGTTTCTATTTGCAATCTTTATGCCCTGAATGAGTACTTGCATGACTTTTTTGTAACTATTTTAAATACACTCCTGACTCAAATGCAAGGTACAGTGCTTTTGGTAGGAGATTTTAATTGCCTACATGATCCTTCGTTAGACAAATCCTCAATGAGCTTGATAAGAGGAAGTCATAAAGAAAGAGGTTTGGCTTTTTTTTGTTGGCATTTAGGCCTACTGGATGTCTGGAGAGTTTTACACCCTGAAGAGAGGGATTACACACACATTTCTAGACCCCACATATCTTTATCCCGTATTGACTATATATTGGTCTCCCATTCTTCCTTTCCTTTTATCTCTAGGGCGGATATTGAACCCCAGGTAATCTTGGATCACTCGCCAGTCTCAATTATTCTTTTACTTGGGAATGGGGGCCCAGGGGAGTGTATCTGGCAGTTACCTAACTATTTAAAAGATGATGTGGAATTTAAAGAATTCCTTACAGTCAAGTGGGAGGATTTCGCAACCCATAACAAGCAGCATGCGGGCACCCCTCAACTGTACTGGGAAACCGGCAAAGTGGTTCTTAGGGGGGAAATCATTTCCTATCTAATATCTAGAAATAAACGCATAAATGGGGAAATATTACGGCTAGAAGTCCAACTAAAGATGGCCAAAGAAACTTTAATACGCGACCCCTCGGACAGACATAGGGCTGCTTATTATAATATTCTTGCTAATCTTAATTCAGTACTTCAATCACGAGCTCAGCGGACATTACAAGTCGCAGATCATAACTTCTTTAAATTTGGCAATAAGGCTAGGAAACCCCTAGCCAATTTGGTTCGCTCTGCTATTAGCTCTCTTTTTATTGGCCATATGAGAAACCACCAGGGGCTTCTGGTATCTCAAAAGCAGATATTTGCGAAGTTTTTAGACTTTTTAATGATTTTTTCTATAAGGCAGATCCCCAGAATCTGACCAGGAAGTAGCATTCTTTGACAATCTCTCACTACCAAACCTTTCGGACTCTCAGCTGAAGTTTCTTATCCAACCGATCCAGACTTATGAAGTGTTGCAGGCCACTAATTTTGTTAAACTGAATAAATCCCCAGGACCAGATGGTTTTTCTTACGATTTTTATAAGATTTTATGCTCACAAGTACTGGTGCCGCTAACCAATTTTTATCTGGATGGGTTGCAAAACGATACTTTCTGAAAGAACTTTAACAGCGCCCACATTATAGTGTTACCAAAACCGAGTAAAGATTTACTTCTTCCCTCTTCCTACTGCCCAATTTTCCTATTGAACAGTGACCTAAAAAGTTTGGTGAAGGTTCTGGCAGATAGTCTCAATGCTCTACTACTCTTCATAATACCAGACACTCAAGTAGGCTTTGTTAAAGGAAGGAAAGCCAACTGTCATATTATTAAGCTTCTTACAGTCATGAAACTTTGTCAATGTCAGGGAACTCCTGCTTTAGCCATTGGATTCAATTCCAAGAAGGCATTTGATCGGGTGTCCTGGACTTATCTCTTTTCGGTTCTCCACCATTTTTTTTCCGAGGGGATTTTCTTTGGTACATATAATTGTTATTTAACAAACTAATTTCTTGCATTATTGTTAATGGGTACCAGTCAGGAGATATAGTCTTGCAACGAGGGGTACGTCAGAGGTGCCCTCTATCACCCCTGCTTTATATTCTTTCAATTGACCTGCTGCTGTGGAAGATTGAGCAGCACCCGCTTATTAAGGGCTGTGAAGGTCCTAGATAGGGACTTAAGGCCTCTGCCTTCGCAGATGACGTATTAATTTTTTTGACTCAACCTGTTCATTCTCTACTGGTGCTGCTCGACTTTCAGTTGCAGTTTGGGGGGTTCACAGGGTTAAAAATTAATCAAGATAAATCCAAAGCCCTGGATGTTAGCAACAATGTTAGGCATCGGTGGCCAGGCATCTTTCCTTTGAAATGAGTGACTAAAAAATGAAATACTTGGGTATAAAAGTACCGATTGATATGGACACTGTCTATAAGGCCAACATATGACCCATTTTAGCTAGCATGATGGCCTCTTTTGAATGGTGGAGAACCTTGCCTTTCTCTTTAGTGGGCAGGATACACCTTTTCAAAATGGTAATTTTACCCAAGTGGCTTTATATTTTTCAGATGGTACCTTTGTGGTTAGCTAAACAGGATTTAAAGATGTTCAACTGGGCTCTTAGTCTTTTTCTGTGATGTGAGAAAAAGGCCAGGATACCTTTGTCAATACTGAGGCAGCCTCAGTATAGGCCTCGGTTGTTCAAACCTCTTTCTTTATAATGTGGCCTGCAACATGCAATATCTGGGAGATTGGTTCTTTGCTACTTCTCATTTTATGCCGTATCAGCAACTTTTAGATTGGTATGGAGTTCCTGCCTTTAACTTCAGTCCATTGTACCGTCCCATTGTACGTTCACTTCAGTCCATTGTACCGTCCCATCTACGTTCACATCTGCTTATCAGAACTTGTTGGAAAACTTGGCTACAGCTGTGCAGATGGGCTCACCATTCGGGTCGGGTAACATCCCTGTTAACTATAGCAGATAATAAAATCTTTCAACTGGGTATGGGGGAAATGGTCTTTAAAAGGTGACATCTGCAGGGTCTTACTTATATCTATCAGTTCTTTGAGTCAGCGACGGGTATCTATTTTAGTTTTCAAAATTTACAACAGCAATTTGCCTTACCAAAGTCCGACTTTTATGCTTATTTACAGCTGTGACACTTTGTTCATAGCAGTCGTCTAGTCTTTCAGGAGACCACCCCTTCCAAAAACATACAGGAGCTATTATTCTTAAGGGACAAACAATGCCCCTCAGTAGCCATATTTTCTAAACGTCTGATATCTATGGTAGGGACAGATTCTATACTGAGTTTATACAAGAAATGGAAAGACTGGAATGCCTTCCGACTTTCTCACAGAATTTAAGAATGGTTTCCTTTGCATAATTGATATATTGTAGACAATGACCTTCTGCATGAAACTCAGTATAAGTTTATGTGGCAGTCGTTTATCATCCCTTTGGGGGCGTTTCAGCTTAAAGATAAGCACATCTAAGATATATTTAAAGTGCCGGGGGAAGGTGGGCACCTTCTACCATTGTTTTTGGGCATGCCCAGTAATCTCTGCATTCTGGGAGAAGGTTAATCAACAGTGTATAATTATACTTAAGGAAGACCTACCGTATGACCCTAACCTTTGGCCCCACCGAATGATGATTTAGATGCTGGGTCTGTGGAATTTGTCATGAAAGCTGGCTTAGTAGGTAAGAAAGTGATCCCTTGCGGGGTGGGTGGAGCCACAAGGGCCTGACAAAAAGCAATGGTTTAAGAATTGTTTGCAACCAGAGCACTAATGATTTCACATGTACTGACTACATACATTTTAGCTGTTTCACATCTACAAAATTTCACATATACTAGATATATGCATTCTGTTTCTAGAACATGGACTCATTCACAGTACTGATGTGTGACCCTAATGCAGTCTGGATATCTTATACATATGCAAACAAGCACTTTTCATTCCTTGTATTCAATACTGCTGGAACAATCAACTTTTAAACACCCTCCACGTACCCATTAGTGTATAACATCAATCTTACAGGCCTAGTAAGCATACCACAATAGCAATGCAACTCTACAGACAATTAGCTGTCAGTGACTGGAGCATAAAGAGGAAAAACAATGGAGATACAAAGAGGCTTATAAGACCCTTCCTTATCTACTGCACTTTCCAATGTCTTCGTGTAAGAGCAGCATATGAAGCTCATCTTGTTTTTTACTTTATTAGAAACACATAAGTGAAACTTACTCTGTATTTATATTTCACATGAGAAGTTGTCCTGAGACCATGAACAAGAGTGAAACAATAGGGAGGGAAGAAAAATGGCTATAAAAATAACAGAAGAAATGTTTTAAAATGTTTTTGCTGCAAATAATGAATGAGTAGGGCTTTCAGAAAATGTTTGCTATTTAATGCAGATGTAGCAATGTAAATATAAAATGTGTACCTTCCTTCTGTTTTCAGACAATGACATTGGGAGACATCAAATGCGAGAGGATCAGCAAGAGGGTTTAGACCTGTTTATGTATTCCTGTCCTTTCACTATGTAAAATGTGTGCAATAAAATACAATTTGTAAAATAGAAAATCAAAATCTTTGGGTTATTCTCTGGCCCCAACACCCCCAGAAATTGAAAGAGGAGTAAATCAGCAAGCACTGCGGTCAACACGCCAAGGCAAGAAGGCATCGAGTGAGGGGTAAAGCAGCAAGCACAGTGGCATAAACAACCCAAGGCACAGAGTGGGGGTAAGTTAGAGAACAGAGCGGCATTAACTCCCGAAGACATAGAGTGAGGAGTAAGGCAGCAAATACAGTGGCATCGAAACCCCAAGGCATCTTGAGATGGGCAAAGGACACTAACAACAGAGGTATGAACAGCCCAAAGCATCAAGAAAGCAGCACAAACAGTGGCCTAAACACCCCAAGGCACTATGAGAGGGGCAAGATGGTACCAGCAGTGGCAAGAGTTCTCAAAGGCACCATGAGAGAGCCAGGAACAAGCTGGGCAGTAGTGGGTAGCTGAACTAGGAGAAATATGGGGTGGGAGAAGAAAACTTTTCTTTTCCTTGTTCTTTTTCTTTTTTAAAGCATTTTTTTGTTTTAGAGCCCAAACACCCTAGCATAACCCGGGGTTAGAGGACCAGGCCAGGTTGCAAGAGTGATACAACAAGATACTTCTCACAGTCTTTATTTGATTTATATTCCTCTTTTCGGCATTTCAGAGCAGATTACATTCAGGTACTGAACGCAAGGAGCTGAACCAGGATAGATGGCAGGGTGCAAAGAGTATGCAGCAGCAGCAGCAGCAAGAGTGACAACTGCAACAACACAGCAAGGTGTTAAGGGCAAAAAACTGTCTGCATTAGTTCACTGTAGCCGTGCACTCAGTCCTTTTGACACCCGCATGGAAATTCATGGAAAATGAGCAGAGAGAGGAAGGAACAACTTGTCCACCAATTCTGGGGGCCAGTTGTGAATGGTGTGGACTCACAATAATAATGGGAAATTTCAAATGCTCCAATATTGACTGAGTAAATGTCACATCAGGACATACAAGGGGCCGATGCAATTAAAGTAGGCTGAAACCTCAGTGTCCGCTTTCCTAATGCGCCTCCAGGCACAACTCCTGGGGGGGCGCCATGCAATGTTTAAATTAAGGGTCGCGTTGTCAGGAGGCGCTAGGGTTGCATGCACGCCCCTAAGCGCCCCTTTGATAACGGGTGCCCGCGTGCGGTCAGCTGTCCACCGGTTAGGAAAATGGATGCCGAACTTATCAGTGTCCGTTTTCCTAATTGGCACACAGGGGAACAGCCAGGGGTTCAGGAAACGGACGCTTGTTAACTCAACGATATTGAGGAGGAGTATTTGAATGGTGCAAGAGGTAACAGCACTGGGGCTTTGGCAATAGTGATCATAACATGATCACTATTGCCTTAAGAACTGGAGGGAGCACATTAAGTAAAATACTGAAACAGCATTTAACTTTCTAAAGGGAGACTATGATAAAATGAGGAAAATAGTTAGAAAGAAAGTAAAAGATAAAGCTGCAAACGTGAAGTGTTTACATCAGTTTACTCTTGTTTGCGCACCAGGCGCAAACAAGAGTACACCGGATTTTAATAGATAAGAATAAGAACATAAGAACATAAGAACATGCCATACTGGGTCAGACCAAGGGTCCATCAAGCCCAGCATCCTGTTTCCAACAGTGGCCAATCCAGGCTATTTTCTAAGTCAACTTAATTAATAGCAGGTAATGGACTTCTCCTCCAAGAACTTATCCAATCCTTTTTAAAACACAGCTATACTAACTGCACGAACCACATCCTCTGGGAACAAATTCCAGAGTTTAATTGTGCGTTGAGTAAAAAGAGAACTTTCTCCGATTAGTTTTAAATGTGTCACATTCTAACTTCATGGAGTGCTCCCTAGTCTTTCTATTATCCGAAAGAGTAAATAACCGATTCACATCTACCCGTTCTAGACCTCTCATGATTTTAAACACCTCTATCATATCCCCCCTCAGCTGTCTCTTCTCCAAGTTGAAAAGTCCTAACCTCTTTAGTCTTTCCTCATAGGGGAGCTGTTCCATTCCCCTTATCATTTTGGTAGCCCTTCTCTGTACCTTCTCCATCGCAATTATATCTTTTTTGAGATGTGGCAACCAGAATTGTACACAGTATTTAAGGTGTGGTCTCGCCATGGAGCGATAGAGAGGCATTATGACATATTCCATTTTATTCACCATTCCCTTTCTAATAATTCCCAACATTCTGTTCGCTTTTTTGACTGCCGCAGCACACTGAACCGACGATTTCAATGTGTTATCCACTATGATGCCTAGATCTCTTTCTTGGGTTGTAGCACCTAATATGGAACCTAACATTGTGTAACTATAGCATGGGTTATTTTTCCCTATATGCATCACCTTGCACTTATCCACATTAAATTTCATCTGCCATTTTGATGCCCAATTTTCCAGTCTCACAAGGTCTTCCTGCAATTTATCACAATCTGCTTGTGATTTAACTACTCTGAACAATTTTGTATCATCTGCAAATTTGATTATCTCACTCCTCGTATTTCTTTCCAGATCATTTATAAATATATTGAAAAGTAAGGGTCCCAATACAGATCCCTGAGGCACTCCACTGCCCACTCTTTTCCACTGAGAAAATTGTCCATTTAATCCTACTCTCTGTTTCCTGTCTTTTAGCCAGTTTGCAATCCACGAAAGGACATCTCCACCTATACCATGACTTTTTTTACTTTTCCTAGAAGCCTCTCATGAAGAACTTTGTCAAATGCCTTCTGAAAATCCAAGTACACTACATCTACCAGTTCACCTTTATCCACATGTTTATTAACTCCTTCAAAAAAGTGAAGCAGATTTGTGAGGCAAGACTTGCCTTGGGTAAAGCCATGCTGACTTTGTTCCATTAAACCATGTCTTTCTATATGTTCTGTGATTCTGATGTTTAGAACACTTTCCATTATTTTTCCTGGCACTGAAGTCAGGCTAACCGGTCTGTAGTTTCCCGGATCGCCCCTGGAGCCCTTTTTAAATATCGGGGTTACATTTGCTATCCTCCAGTCTTCAGGTACAATGGATGTTGTTAATGATAGGTTACAAATTTTTACTACTAGGTCTGAAATTTCATTTTTTAGTTCCTTCAGAACTCTGGGGTGTATACCATCCGGTCCAGGTGATTTACTACTCTTCAGTTTGTCAATCAGGCCTACCACATCTTCTAGGTTCACCGTGATTTGATTCAGTCCATCTGAATCATTACCCATGAAACCTTCTCCAGTATGGGTACTTTACCCATGAAAACCTTCTCCAGTATGGGTACCTCCCCAACATCCTCTTCAGTAAACACCGGAGCAAAGAAATTATTTAATCTTTCTGCGATGGCCTTATCTTCTCTAAGTGCCCATTTAACCCATTGATCATCTAACGGTCCAACTGACTCCCTCACAGGCTTTCTGCTTCGGATATATTTTAAAAGGTTTTTACTGTGAATTTTTGCCTCTACGGCCAACTTCTTTTCAAATTCTCTCTTAGCCTGTCTTATCAAAGTCGTACATTTAACTTGCCAACTTTTATGCATTATCCTATTTTCTTCTGTTGGATCCTTCTTCCAATTTTTGAATGAAGATCTTTTGGCTAAAATAGCCTCTTTCACCTCCCCTTTTAACCATGCCGGTAATCGTTTTGCCTTCTTTCCACCTTTCTTAATGTGTGGAATACATCTGGACTGTGCTTCTAGAAAGGTATTTTTTAACAATGACCACGCCTCTTGCACATTTTATACTTTTGTAGCTGCTCCTTTCAGTTTTTTTCTAACAATTTTTCTCATTTTATCAGTTTCCCTTTTGAAAGTTTAGCATGAGAGCCGTGGATTTGCATACTGTTCCTCTTCCAGTCATTAATTCAAATTTGATCATATTATGATTATTATTGCCAAGCGGCCCCACCACCATTACCTGTCTCACCAAGACCTGTGCTCCACTGAGAATTAGATCTAAAATTGCGCCCTCTCTCGTCGGTTCCTGAAACAATTGTTCCATAAAGGTATCATTTATTTCATCCAGGAACGTTATCTCTCTAGAGTGTCCCGATGATACATTTACCCAGTCAATATTGGGGTAATTGAAGTCTAGAAGACAATGGTGCAGGAACAAATCTTCAATTCCACCCGTTCTCAAAACAAGTTAATATTTATTGAGTTCAAATAGTGAAACTGACAACTCCACAAGTAAAGAGGCATTCATTTAACAAAGTCCCCCGACACGGTCCCGTGTTTCACGGTTGCTGCATCGGGAGGTACCAGAGGTTTCAATAAATCTGTGAACAAAAACTTTTTTTACATGTATAGTGGAACATACAACAAAAAGGCTACTATTCTTAAAATATACATAATGGTACATACCATTCATAGCCGTCACGGAGCGCAAACGCCCTCATTCATGACAGGCATTTAAAGCAGGAGATTGGCGCGAAACAGGAATCCATCGCGAGATTTCTGAACCAATCACAACAGAGCACAAGTCAACCAAACAGATGCCACTCAATCTCTTTATTGAGGCCTCTCGGGCTCACAGTGTCCAACGTATATTTTTATTTTATTTATTTATTTATTTAAGGTTTTTCTATACCGGCATTCATGATAAGATCATATCATGCCGGTTTACAAATAACAGGGGGTGCAGAAACAAAACTTTGTTCTTTTAAAAGTGAATAGTAGGCAAAAGTTACAATAAAACAGGGTTGAATAACTGGGGTGAGAAGGAGACGAGAATAGACAGGAGTAAAAATCTTTACATAGGTAACTTATTTACATTATGCAGTGATTACTCTTTATGGATATATACATTGGGCAGTAAGGTCTCTCAATGGGTATTCGACTCCGGAAAGGCTTGCTTAAATAGCCAAGTCTTAAGTCTTTTCCTGAAAGTTAATAAGCAGGGTTCAAGTCTCAGATCAGGAGGTAAGGTGTTCCAAAGAGAGGGGCCCGCTGTAGAAAAGGCTTGGTCTCTGAGTGCCTTATGGTGTGTAGCTTTAGTTGGGGGAACTGTCAGGGAGCCTTTGTAGGCGTCTCTGATAGGTCTGGATGATGTGTGTATTCTGAGGGGGATTTGGAGGTTGAGCGCGGCCTGTGAGTGGATGGATTTGTGGATGATGGTGATGGACTTGTGTAGGCAGGGCCGGCGGAAGCACTAGGCGAACTAGGCGGTCGCCTAGGGCGCCAGCTTCCCGGGGGCGGCACTGCCCCGGTAAAATTAAGAGAGCCGCCGCCCCCCCCCCCCGATAAAAATAAAACAGCCGCTGCCGGCAGCCCGCCCCAAAAGACCCATCTGACCTCCCCCAGCGGTTCGCGTGGCTCCCGGTCCCTCCCGCTGCTCTTTCTTCCCTGCTGCCGTTGCCGCCAGGCTATCAGCACGTTCAAGCCCAGCGGGAACGGCAGCGGTGCAAAAAAAAGCTGTTGCATCCGCGGCTGGTCTTCTTCCCACCCCCCCCCCCTTTGAACCGGAACAGGAAGTGATGCGCGGGAAGAAAGAGAAGTGCTGCGTGAAAAAATAGCGGCGACAGCAGCATCGGCCCCCGAGCAACTGAAGCAGCCGGTAATCGGGAAAGGAGAGAGCAGCACGAGCCTCCTGCGGCCGATGGGATTCTTCCTTCTTGGCCTGCAGGGGCTGGAGGAGGAGGAGCAGCTACCGTTTGTGCTGGGGGGGGAGGAAGTGAGTGAGAGAAAGAGAGAGAAGCAGCCAGCCTGCCTGCCTGCCTGCCTGCCTGCGTGTGATTGAGAGTCTGTGTGTAAGTGAGAGAATGTATTTGATGGAGAGCATGTGTGTGTGATTGAGAGAAACTGGTCAGAGAGCTGATGTATGTGTATATGTGAGAGACAATGAAAGTGACTGCTCAAGGAGATGACTGATGTGTGAGACAGTCAGGGATGTGTGTGTGTGTGTGTGTGTGTGAAAGAGAGAAAAAGCATGGAAGTGAGAACTCTGGGTATGTGAGAAAGCATGGGAGTAAGAAGCCTGGTGTGGGGGTGTATGTGAAAGAAAGCATGGGAGTGAGAGACTGGTGAGTGTGTGTGTGTGTGTGTGTGAAAGAGAGAAAAAGCATGGAAGTGAGAACTCTGGGTATGTGTGTGAGAAAGAAAGTGATTATGAGAGTGAGAAGCCCATATATGTAAGTGGAACACGGGAGTGGGAAGCCTGTGTGTGTATGGCATGAGAGAAACTGTTCAGGAAGGTGACTGGTGTGTGTGTGCCAAAGACTGTTTGGGAGATGATTGGTGTGTGAGAGACAGAAACTGGTCATGGGGGCATGACTGATATGGTGTGTGTGTGTGAGAGACATGGGCATTAAGGAAGAGGACCATGAGTATAGAGCTTAGCCACTACTGCTGCTTCTGGTGTGTGCTACAGCCTGCATGGAAGAGGAGTAAGAGAGCTGCTGGAGGGGGTAAGTAAAGATGGCTTTTTAAGTTTATTTTTCTTGATTGACTGCCATTTTAATTATTTAATATTATGTGATGTGTCTGCTTTTTTTGTTTGAGCAACAAGTATAGCTTTGGTTTATGTTTATTTTATTTATTTTTATTTATTTATTTATAAAAGAGTTTCTATACCGTCGATAAGACAAATCATCTCAATGGTTTACATGGCATAAAAATGTCAAATAAGTGTTCTGTTATAAATACAGACTTCGTTATTTTCATTAATGCACAATGTAAGTTAATTGTGTGTGTGGGGTGGGGGGGGGCGGCATAGCTGACGTTTCGCCTAGGGTGCCTAATACCCTTGCACCGGCCCTGTGTGTAGGATTCTGTAGTGTATTGGCAGCCAGTGAAGATTATTTAGAATTGGCGAGATGTGGTCTCTTCTTCTTGAATTTGTCAGGATTCTGGCTGCCGCATTCTGGAGCATCTGAAGTGGTTTGATGGATGAGGATGGGAGACCTAGTAAGATAGAATTGCAATAATCCATCTTGGAGAAAATTACGGATTGTAAGACTGTTCTGAAGTCATGAAAGTGTAGTAGGGGTTTCATTCTCTTGATTACCTGCAGCTTGTAGAAGCAGTTCCTGGTTGTGTTGTTAATAAATGTTTTTAGGTTCAGGTGTTCGTCTATTATTACCCCTAGGTCTCTTGCTTGTGTAGACATGGTGTTAACTGGTGTGGTTTGTGGGGAGTTACTGTTTTCGGGGGTGATGAGAAGGAGTTCCGTTTTGGCCGAGTTTAGAATCAAGTTTAGGTTAGCGAGGAGTTCGTTGATCTCTTGGAGGCAGTTTTCCCAGTGTTTGAGGGTTTTAGTGATAGATTCTTTGATGGGTATAAGGATTTGTACGTCGTCGGCGTATAAGAAATGTTTTAGTTGTAGGTTAGTTAACAATTGGCATAGAGGAATAAGGTATATGTTGAAAAGAGTTGGGGATAGTGAAGAACCTTGAGGAACTCCTTGTGAGGAATTGTGGCGGGGGGATTCTTTATTATTGATTTTAACTTTGTAGCCTCTGTTACAGAGGAAAGACTTGAACCAGGAGTAGGCAGAGCCTGTTATTCCAATGTCTGCAAGGCGATTGAGGAGGGTGACATGGTTGACCGTGTCGAAGGCAGCCGACAGGTCCAGTAGAATTAGTAGGAACGATTGTCCTTTGTCCAAGCCCATGATGAGGTGGTCAGATAGCGATAAGAGAAGGGTTTCAGTGCTTAGAGCCTTGCGGAACCCATATTGTGTGGGGTGTAGTATTTCATGATCTTCGAGGTAGGTAGAGAGTTGCGAATTGACCAGTTTTTCCATAATCTTTGCTATAAAAGGCAGATTGGAGATTGGGCGGAAGTTGTTTGGATTCATGGGATCCAAGTCTGGTTTCTTTATTAGTGGTTTAAGAGAAGCCGTTTTTAGGGCCTCAGGGAAGGTTCCCTGTGTTAATGAGCAGTTTATAATGTCTGCAAGTGGTTTGGAGATGGTTTCGGGTATTAGCAGAAGAAGTTTTGATGGTATTGTGTCGAAGGGATGGGAGGAAGGTTTCATTTTCTTTAGCAGAGATTGGATCTCTAAGGCAGTGGTAGGTTCAAACGAGTCCAGTGAGATTCTTTTGTTGGGGAGGTGGAGGGAGCTAGTCAGAGGAGTGGGGTTAGGTGGGAGGAAGGTTAAGAGATTAGAGATTTTACTTTGGAAAAATAGAGCTAGTTCATTTGCTTTGTCTTGTGCTTGTTCACTGGGGAAAGAAGGTGTGTTAGGTTGAGTTAGTTTGGAAACGTAGGAGAAGAGGGCTCTTGCGTCAAAGGTAAGGTCGTGAATCTTGTGAGCGTGGAAATCCCTTTTTGCCTTTAGTGTGGCGTTCCTGTAGTGGTGGAGGGTAGATTTGTAATTGGAAAGTGTGCTGGGGCAAGGGGTTTTGCGCCATAGGTTTTCCTTTTTTCTGAGGGTTTGTTTGAGTTTCCGAAGGTTCTTGGTGAACCATGGTTGTCTCTTTGGTGAGTTTGGGTTGAGTGTTTTTGTTGCAGGAGGGCATAGTTTATTTGCTATTTCCTCTGTGATATTTCTCCAGGATGATAAGGCTGAGTTGGGATCTGCAAGGTTTAAATTTGGAAGTTCTTTAGCCAGGTGGAGGCTGAGATCATCGGAAGAGCAAGATCTTCTGTAATGAAATGGAGATTGATGGGAGTGAGTGTTGCGGGTTTCTGTCATTGAGAAAGTGGCGGAGATTAGTGAGTGATCCGACCAGGGAACTGGAGTGCAGACAGGAGGGGATGAGTGTGAGATGCCGGAGTTCGTGAAAATGAGGTCCAGAGTGTGTCCTGCTTTGTGGGTGGGCTTGTTGATAATCTGTTGGAAGCCCATGGCTGTGAGTGTGGAGAGGAGGGCTTCACAGTTGGTTGTGCGTGTGTTGTTGTTGACATGCAGGTTGAAGTCTCCTAGGATCAAGGCAGGTGAGTCCAGGTTAATGTGTTTTGCAATTAGTTCTATTATGAGGGAAGCATCTGCATCGAGGAGACCAGGAGGGGCATAAACTAAGAGGATTTGGATTTGGGTTGTTTTGAAGAGGCCTATTTCTAATTTTGAGTCTGATTTTACTGGTAGTTGGGCGACTCTCAACTCTTTTTTGGTTGCTAAAAGTAGGCCCCCTCCCCTTTTCTTTAGTCGGGGGAGGGAAAAGAAGTCGTACATCTGTGTGGGTAGTTGGTTTATTAGGGTTATATCTGTTGGTTTAAGCCAAGTTTCCGTAATGGCACAGATGTCTGGTTTGGCGTCTAGGAGATAGTCATTGGGGATCAGAGTTTTCTTAGTGATGGATTGTGCGTTGAAAAGCGTTAGGGAGAATAGAGAGAGACCTAGGAGTTGGGTAAAAGGGGTGATTAGGATCGGGATGAGGGTTTTGGAGGAGCGCGGCTGAAGTTGCATTATTGCTTTATCTGTGTTGGGAAGCTGCGGTGAAGAATAGGGATTGAGAGTTCCGGTAGCATAGTGGTCTATTTATATGATCATGGACAGGATGGATGCTGGATGAAGATTGGCGGAGGCTGGATGGGTGCTGAATGAATGCTGTTGGAGGAGGCTGGATGCTGAATGAATGCTGTTGGAGGAGGCTGGGTGCTGAATGAATGCTGTTGGAGGAGGCTGGATGCGGTTAAGTGTGTTGGTTATTACTTGAGTGTGCCCATGCTGAGGCTCAGTGAACTATCGAAGGTCTTAGTTTCTGGGTCACACAAAGGGGCGCACTAAGGGGCAGGCCCCTTAGGTCGCGCTCCTTCTGGCGCGCATCGCCGTTGGGTGTTTCTTGTAATTTAAAGGGCTGTTACCGCCCTCTGATTGGCCTTTTGTCTCCTTTGGGGGCGCGGTTCCCTTTCCATGAGGCTCTCCGGGCTTAGTGCGAGTTTGTTTAGTTTTTAGGTTTGGCTCCATTTTTGTCCCACCCTGCACGGCTCACCTTATCGTTGTAGGGAGTGAGGTGAGCAGGCTCTCGCCCCGAATGGGCCGCGCTGACCGCGCGAGCCTCGGCAGGGAGAGATGAGGGAGGAAGCTGCAGGGAGCGGGTGTGCGCCGAAAAGAGCGCCGCCGGGTGTTTCTTGTAATTTAAAGGGCTGTTACCGCCCTCTGATTGGTCTTTTGTCTCCTTTGGGGGCGCGGTTCCCTTTCCATGAGGCTCTCCGGGCTTAGTGCGAGTTTGTTTAGTTTTTAGGTTTGGCTCCGTTTTTGTCCCACCCTGCACGGCTCACCTTATCGTTGTAGGGAGTGAGGTGAGCAGGCTCTCGCCCCGAATGGGCCGCGCCGACCGCGTGAGCCTTGGCAGGGAGAGATGAGGGAGGAAGCTGCAGGGAGCGGGTGTGCGCCAAAAAGCTATATATATCCATCTCTGCTCTCTTCTCCCCAACACTTCCGCGAAGTCACCACCCCGAGATGGGTGGATGACAACCTCAAGTACGGAGAAGAAGAGGTCCGAGATGGAGTGATTAAACTGGGACCAATGGGCCACCAGAGGTTCATCAATTCTAAGATGTCGAATATTTGAACAATGTTCAGTCATCCTCGTTTTCACCATTCTTGTAGTCTTCCCCACATACAAGAGGGGGCAGGAGCATTGCACTATGTATACCACACCTTTAGTAGTGCAATCAGATTTGGACCGTAAACGAAATGTACGATCCGTGTTAGGATGTTTGAATACAGTAATCTAACCAGTGTGGTTACACATAGAGCAATGTCCACAGGGGCTGTGAATCCCTTCCAAAACAGGCTCCCTCACATGGCCAGAGAGATTAGCATGAACAAGCTAATCACGGAGATTCCTCCCCCTCCGAAAAGTGAACCAGAGCGAGCCATGAAGGAGATTAGATAGTGAACGTGCATGCCAGTGTCTCCGAATCATGTCGGCAATTGATTTGCCCACAATCGAGAAGGGAAGAATGCAGTTGTAAAAGTCTTCCTCTGATTCCCCAGGGGGAAGGAAAAGCCAATCTCGATTTGAGTAAAGAGCGCGTTTAAACGCTCTTCAAACCACCCTTGCCGGATAACCTCTCTGTAGAAACCTAGCAGTCATATTTTGTGATTGGGTCAGAAAATCAGAGCGAGATGAACACAATCTCCGCAATCTTAAAAATTGGCCAGTAGGAATGTTATTACGGAGTGCCCTGGGATGACAACTCGTATATGCTAATAACGTGTTGCAATCAGTATGCTTGCGAAAAAGAGTAGTAGTGAAATGATCCTCCCCTACAGAAATGAGAATATCCAAAAAGGCTATTTCAGACGGATGAATACAAAAGTTGAATTGTAGGTGGCTATTGAGAGAGTTCAACCAGTCCATGAACATATAAAATTGTACATCAGTACCCACCCATATCATAAACACATCGTCTATAAAACGTAGCCACAACTGCATAAAGGAATACCACTCAGAAGGATAAACCAAGGTGGATTCAAAATGATCCATATAAAGGCAAGCTAAACTAGGGGCCATAGTGGCCCCCATCGCTGTGCCCTTAATCTGCTGATAATGAGTATTGTCGAATCGAAAATTTTTTTTTGTCAGGGCCAGTTCAGAGAGTTGTAACAAAAAAGACGTGGGAACACGGTGAGGTACTGGACGCAAATTTAAAACATTCTCTATGATCCGAAGTGCATCAACCTGGGGGATGTTAGAATACAGAGAGATTACGTCTAAGGTAACAAAGAAGAATTTTTCAGGTGGCACAGTCATCTCAGCCAAAAGAGAGATTAAATGAGAGGAATCTCTCACATACGATTTAATCTTGGGTACAAAGGGCTTCAAGAAAACGTCAACAAATTTGGATAAGGGCTCCAATAAGGAGTCAATGCCAGAGACTATAGGGCGGCCCGGTGGGTGACTTAGAGTTTTATGAATTTTAGGGAGGGTATAAAAAACTGGCGTGATCGGGTGGGAAGTCACCAAAAATTTACCCTCTCTACTGGTAATAATATTACGATCAACCGCCCCTTGAACCAGTGTTTTAATATCCCTCAAAAGTGATTCAGTTTCGCGCCAATCTCCTACTTTAAATGCCTGTCATGAATGATGGCGTTTGCGCTCCGTGACGGCTATGAATGCTATGTACCATTATGTATATTTTAAGAATAGTAGCCTTTTTGTTGTATGTTCCACTATACATGTAAACAATTTTTTTGTTCACAGATTGAAACCTCTGGTCCCTCCCGATGCAGCAACCGTGAAACACGGGACCGGGTCGGGGGACTTTGTTAAATGAATGCCTCTTTACTTGTGGAGTTGCCAGTTTCACTATTTGAACTCAATAAATATTAACTTGTTTTGAGAACGGGTGGAATTGAAGATTTGTTCCTGCACCATTGTCTTCTAGTACTTGCTGATGTGCAAGGTTTCGCTTCGTGACTGTTTTGGTAATTGAAGTCTCCCATTATTACCGCACTACTAATTTGGTTAGCTTCCCTAATTTCTCTTAGCATTTCACTGTCCGTTTCACCATCTTGACCAGGTGGACGGTAGTATACTCCTATCACTATAGTCTTCCCCAACACACAAGGGATTTCTACCCATAAAGATTCAATTTTGCATTTAGTCTCATGCAGGATGTTTATCCTGTTGGACTCTATGCCATCCCGGATATAAAGCGCCACACTGCCTCTCGGGTGCACCTCTCTGTCATTGCGATATTTCTAAATTCGTTAATATATCGGATATTAAAAGAAACAATCACGTTTCCCCCCAAATTTTTGTAAAAATTGTTTTTCAGGTTAGTGCGCGCTAACTCATGTTTATTTTTGTTATTTTTTGTTATTTTTTGCAATTTTTGTTAATGCGCGCTAAGATGAGTTAGCGCGCACTAACCCAAAAACCGATTTTTCGCGGAAAAAAAAATCGGGGATCCGCGGGAAAATGAGATTTTCCCAAGGCCAGACGAACCCAAAAGCGGGAACGATTGGGCACCCGATTCACATCCCTGCTAAGAAGGATATTCTCAGTGGGAGCACTGAGAGGAAAGGATCACCTTGCTGGTGGCTGGAAAGAATCAGTAAGTACTGCTTGGAGAAATTTTTAAAATTTAAAAGTATTGGGGAGAACTAACTATTGGGGTCTTGGGCCGAATTGCCAGTATTCAAAATGGCGCCGGCGCTACCTTTGCCCTCACTATGTCACAGGGGCCGAGGGTCGGCCCCTGTGACATAGTGAGGGCAAAGGCTAGTGGCTGCCATTACTCAAAATGGTGCCAGCGTTAGCCTTTGCCCTCACTATGTCACAGGGGCCGACCGTCGGCCCCTGTGACATTGTGAGGGCGAAGGTAGCGCCGGCGCCATTTTGAATACTGGCAATACGGCCTGAGTGCAGGAGGTCGCTCCCGGACCCCCGCTGGACTTTTGTCAAGGCTTGTGGGGGGTCACGAGGTCCCCCCCAAGCTGGCCAAAAGTCCCTGGGGGTCCAGCGGGGGTCAGGGAGCAATCTCCTGCACTCGTGCCATCGGGTGCCAGCAATCAAAATGGCGCCGATAGCCTTGCCCTTACTATGTCACAGGGGCTACCGGCGCCATTTTGAAACATACCGAGTGTGTGAGAGTGCAGGGGATGGATTCCGGACCCCCTCCCCGCTGGACCACCAGGGAGTTTTGGTAAGTCTTGGGGGGGATCAGGAGGGTGGGGGGTTGTTTAAATTGGTGGCCGAATAATTCGGCGAAAATTTGTTGTATTCGTGGGGAATCGCGATACGTTTCACTTCCCCACGAATACAACGAATATTGGCACATCCGTTGTGGATTGCCAATACGTAGGGACCGAATGCACACCCCTAGTCAATGCCATTTGTTTTGCTGCTTTGACTGTCGTGCTGCCTTCGAGGGTTCATGCATCTGTTATCGGTGCTTTCTATTGAAGCTGTGGTGTGTTTTTGACACTCTTGCTGCACTCTTGCCACTTCTGGTACCCCTTTGCACCTTTACAGTGCCTTAGGCTATTCATGCCACTTTGGTGCCACTTTGCCACAGTCTAAGTACCTTGGAGCTCTTTTGTTGTTGTGATGATTGCTCCCCAGAAGTTTCATCAAAATTGATAATAAAACCCCAATTCTTCAGCCAAAAATAGGCTGGAAATCCTTCCCCCATTGACTTTAATGGGAACTGGAAAACGAATTCACATATCAACGTATCGGGGGCGCCATACGTCCGAATGCAACGGAAATGACCCCTGACGAATACGTATCCCGAATGCAACGAAAATTTTTTGGCTGCACATCCCTAGCATTGACATCCTACTGTTGCAGTCTGAACTGCAGGCGAAGTAGTGGACCCTTGGGCCGGCCTACCTCGAGTGATAGGGTAGGCCGGGAGGCGGAGCCAGAGGCTCGAGGTGTTCACCTGGGAACCAGGAACCCCCCAGGAGGAGCCCGTAGGGTTCTGGCACCTTGGGACTTGGGCAATAGAGAGAGAGTCCAGTGACAGGGATGGCGATAAGCCGAGATGAGAGGAAGGAAGTCCAAAGGTACTTGGTAGGCAGGAGACCGGATACTGAGGCAGGCGGAGGATAGTAACAGAGTCTCTGTGGCAAGCGGGAACAGGGGCAGGCGTAGCCTGAAACAAAGTCTGTGACAAGCAGGAGCTGGTGCAAGCTGTAACCTGGAACGGATTCCGTAGCAAGCAGGAACTGGAGCAAGCTGAAGACTGAAGCAGGACCAGAGACGAGCCGAGCTCAGGGCAGGCAGCAGGCAAAGCGTAGTCAAGGCAATCCAAGGACAGCGACAGGAACTCAGTGAAGACGATGCGCAACTCAGAACTACAAGGCAGTAGTGAACCTCGTTGCAAGGCGATGAGACGGTGTCCAGGCGCCGGTTATATCGCCCTGGGTGCGTGACGTCATCATCGCAGGCGGGGCTCGACTTCCGGGTGCTGGACGCACAAAGTGAGCGCACTCGCGCGCGTGTGAGGCCGCGGCGAAACAGACAGGAAATGGCGGACACCACGTGGAACCATCGGCGTTTTGGGATCCTGGGGTTGCGGAGCGCGGCGTCTCCAGCTGCGAAGGTAGGCACTGGTCAGGCACAAGGGAGAGGAAGCGGTGCAGACCGCAACACCAAAGCAAAGGAGAAGGTACAGAGAAGGGCTACCAAAATGATAAGGGGAATGGAACAACTCCCCTATGAGGAAAGACTAAAGAGGTTAGGACTTTTCAGCTTGGAGAAGAGACGACTGAGGGGGGATATGATAGAGGTGTTTAAAATCATGAGAGGTCTAGAACGGGTAGATGTGAATCGGTTATTTACTCTTTCGGATAGTAGAAGGACTAGGGGACACTCCATGAAGTTAGCATGGGGCACATTTAAAACTAATCGGAGAAAGTTCTTTCTTACTCAACGCACAATTAAACTCTGGAATTTGTTGCCAGAGAATGTGGTTCGTGCAGTTAGTATAGCTGTGTTTAAAAAAGGATTGGATAAGTTCTTGGAGGAGAAGTCCATTACCTGCTATTAAGTTCACTTAGGGGTAGATTTTCAGAGCCCTGCTCGCCTAAATCCACCCAAAACCGGGCGGATTTAGGCGAGCAGGGCCCTGCGCGCCGGGAAGCCTATTTTACATAGGCCTCCCGGCGCGCGCAGAGCCCCGGGACTCGCGTACGTCCCGGGGTTCTCGGAGGGGGGCGTGTCGGGGGGCGGGGCCGGAGCGCGCGGCGTTGCGGAGGCGTGTCGGCAGCGTTTTGGGGGCGGGTACGGGGCGTGGCTACGGCCCGGGGGCGTGGCCGCACCCTCCGTACCCGCCCCCAGGTCGCGGCCCGGCGCGCAGCAGGCCCGCTGGCGCGCGGGGATTTACGTCTCCCTCCGGGAGGCGTAAATCCCCCGACAAAGGTAAGGGGGGGGTGTAGACAGGGCCGGGTGGGTGGGTTAGGTAGGGGAAGGGAGGGTAAGGTGAGGGGAGGGCAAAGGAAAGTTCCCTCCGAGGCCGCTCCGATTTCGGAGCGGCCTTGGAGGGAACGGGGGGAGGCAGCGCGGCTCGGCGCGCGCAGGCTATACAAAATCGATAGCCTTGCGCGCGCCGATCCAGGATTTTAGTGGATACGCGCGGCTCCGCGCGTATCTACTAAAATCCAGCGTACTTTTGCTTGAGTCTGATGCGCAAGCAAAAGTAGGCTGATCGCGCTTCTTTTAAAATCTACCCCTTAGAGAATAGCCACTGCCATTAGCAATGGTTACATGGAATAGACTTAGTTTTTGGGTACTTGCCAGGTTCTTATGGCCTGGATTGGCCACTGTTGGAAACAGGATGCTGGGCTTGATGGACCCTTGGTCTGACCCAGTATGGCATTTTCTTATGTTCTTATGTTCTAAAATGAAGGGGAACATAGCAAGCAGAAAGACTAGCACCAACACACTGAGGAACCATGATAGTCGCAATAACACCACAAGGAGTTGAGTGAGTCATCTGGTGATTGGCAGCAAGGCAGAGTGGCAGAAAGTTGATAGGGGCAAGACAGGCTGGCAGAGCCAAGGTAGTCAGTTCCCTGTGGTTTGATAAGGGAAAGACAAGGAGGCAAGACAAGATGAGGCTCAGCATGTGGTGGGACTGTCAACTGTGCATACTGTGCACCCGACCCGTCTTGAAACAGGGACCCGGACCAGGGAGTCTAACAAGAGTGCTAGGACCTGAAACATGATGAACTATGCCTGGGTGGAGTGGAGCATCTGCGGGTGCCAATTTTGGTGGTAGTAGCAAATATTCATACAAGAGCCCTGGGGAGAGTTTCCTTTCCTATAAGCAGGAAAGTGCTCCCTAGAATGGGTTCGCCCCTAAACAGCGATTCAACATGGGACAGAGTGCAGATACAGGCAGGCTACACACGGGATCCCGAGGGACTGTAGTGTGAGAATAACCTTGACAAAAGACAGGTAGGCCGGAAAGCAGTCAGAGTACTGCTTGGCATAGAAAAAGGCTGATTTCAAAATGGAACAGCGGTTCAACATGGGTCAGAGGGTAGAAACAGGCAGGCTACACACGGGACCCCGAGGGACTGTAGTGTGAGAATAACCTTGACAAAAGACAGGTAGGCCGGAAAGCAGTCATAGTACTGTTTGGCATAGAAAGAGGCTGATTTCAAAATGGAAGAAATGACTGGAGGTAAAATACTAATAAAAATGTCTTCATCAAGTGAAGTAAAATCCCAAATGCCAGCTGTTGTTTTAGTAGAAACAGAGGCCTTGATGAGCTTTTTGGGAGTGCAGCCCAAAGCGGGTGGTAAACTCCATCTAAGGCTAAATACCGGCACGAGACCGATTTTCGACAAGTACCATAAGGGAAAGTTGATAAGTACTTTGAAGAGAGAGATCAAGAGGGTGTGAAACCATTAAGAGGTAAACGGGTGTGTTCCATGCAGTCCGCCCGGAGGATTCAACCCGGCGGGATGGTCGGTCGGACAGGGTTTTGGCGGATCCCCCACCCCAGTCTTCCTGGCATATTGGTGATATGAAAATTGAATATACAAACGAGAATTGTCAAGGCCAAAGCGGAGGAGGTTACCATGTAAACACAGTGGTTCAACACAGGTTGGAGGGGAGAAACAGGCAGGCTACACCCGGGATCCCCAGGGTGTGAGAATAACCTTGACAAAAGACAGGTAGGCCAGAAAGCAGTCAGAGTACTGCTTGGCATAGAAAGAGGCTGATTTCAAAATGGAACAGCGGTTCAACATGGGTCAGAGGGTAGAAACAGGCAGGCTACACCCGGGGAGAGTTCCCTTTCCTACGAGCAGGAAAGGGCTCCCTAGAATGGGTTCTCCCCTAAACAGCGGTTCAACATGGGACAGAGGGCAGATTCAGTCAGGCTACACACGGGATCCGAGGGACTGTAGTGTGAGAATAACCTTGACAAAAGACAGGTAGGCCGGAAAGCAGTCAGAGTACTGCTTGGCATAGAAAGAGGCCGATTTCAAAATGGAAGAAACGACCGGAGGTAAAACACTAATAAAAATGTCTTCATCAAGTGAAGTAAAATCCCAAATGCCAGCTGTTGTTTTAGTAGAAACACAGGCCTTGATGAACTTTTTGGGAGTGCAGCCCAAAGCGGGTGGTAAACTCCATCTAAGGCTAAATACCGGCACGAGACCAATTTTCGACAAGTACCGTAAGGGAAAGTTGAAAAGTACTTTGACGATAGAGTTCAAGAGGGCGTGAAACCGTTAAGAGGTAAATGGGTGTGTTCCGTGCAGTCCGCCTGGAGGATTCAACCCGGCGGGACAGTCGGTCGGACCGGGGTTTTCCGGATCCCCCACCCCAGTCTTCCTGGCATATTGGTGATATGAAAATTGAATATACAAATGAGAATTGTCAAGGCCAAAGCGGAGGAGGTTACCATGTAAACACAGTGGTTCAACACAGGTTGGAGGGGAGAAACAGGCAGGCTACACCCGGGATCCCCAGGGTGTGAGAATAACCTTGACAAAAGACAGGTAGGCCAGAAAGCAGTCAGAGTACTGCTTGGCATAGAAAGAGGCTGATTTCAAAATGGAACAGCGGTTCAACATGGGTCAGAGGGTAGAAACAGGCAGGCTACACCCGGGGAGAGTTCCCTTTCCTTCGAGCAGGAAAGGGCTCCCTAGAATGGGTTCTCCCCTAAACAGCGGTTCAACATGGGACAGAGGGCAGATTCAGTCAGGCTACACACGGGATCCGAGGGACTGTAGTGTGAGAATAACCTTGACAAAAGACAGGTAGGCCGGAAAGCAGTCAGAGTACTGCTTGGCATAGAAAGAGGCCGATTTCAAAATGGAAGAAACGACCGGAGGTAAAACACTAATAAAAATGTCTTCATCAAGTGAAGTAAAATCCCAAATGCCAGCTGTTGTTTTAGTAGAAACACAGGCCTTGATGAACTTTTTGGGAGTGCAGCCCAAAGCGGGTGGTAAACTCCATCTAAGGCTAAATACCGGCACGAGACCAATTTTCGACAAGTACCGTAAGGGAAAGTTGAAAAGTACTTTGACGATAGAGTTCAAGAGGGCGTGAAACCGTTAAGAGGTAAACGGGTGTGTTCCGTGCAGTCCGCCTGGAGGATTCAACCCGGCGGGACAGTCGGTCGGACCGGGGTTTTCCGGATCCCCCACCCCAGTCTTCCTGGCATATTGGTGATATGAAAATTGAATATACAAATGAGAATTGTCAAGGCCGAAGCGGAGGAGGTTACCATGTAACCACAGTGGTTCAATATGGGATGGAGGGGAGAAACAGGCAGGCTACACCCGGGATCCCCAGGGTGTGAGAATAACCTTGACAAAAGACAGGTAGGCCAGAAAGCAGTCAGAGTACTGCTTGGCATAGAAAGAGGCTGATTTCAAAATGGAACAGCGGTTCAACATGGGTCAGAGGGTAGAAACAGGCAGGCTACACCCGGGGAGAGTTCCCTTTCCCAAGAGCAGGAAAGGACTCGCTTGGAATGGATTGGCCACTAGAGTGTATAATGGTACAAATTGTTCGGATTAAATCATTTGCAAACAGATCATGACTTCATAAACAAGATGAAGGAAGTTCTCTTCTCTGCCCTGAAACTAAAAAAACTTTTTGTTTTATTTAACTATCAATGCTGTGAAGGAGTACTAGTTTTAATTGCCAGAGACTGAGGTTTCCCTTTGCAACAAGGGTTCAGCCATTATGACTGGACATAATGCCTGGACTAACAGGCACAGCAATCGAGGTCAAACACTTGTAGGAACACAAGGCCTTGACTGACAGGCAAAGCATTCGAGGATAGAAGTCAATCCCACCTAGGGACATAAGGCCTGGACTGACAGGCACAGCAATCGAGGTCAAACACTTGTAGGAACACAAGGCCTGGACTGACAGGCAAAGCAATCAAGGACAAACACTTGTAGGAACATAAGGCCTGGACAGTTGACGGTCAGGCACAGCGTTTCATGTCAGGTACATGTGCTGCAGTGCTTATATTATCTGGAGCATAGGAGGCAATTGGAGCTGCTGCAAGGCTTTGAATTGCTTTTATTCATCTTGCCATTCACAGGGAAAATTTGGAAACCCAAGCAAAGGCAGGTTTACTTTCAAAAACACTAGCATTTCCATCAACCCTGGTGCCAGCCTTGAGCGGTGAGGGCTCATGATATCCCCTGTCATTGAAAAGACATGTTCACTGGGTACACTGGTTGGTGGACATGACAGATATTGCTGAGCCACTTTGGCTAGGTGTGGCCAGACAGTGGACTTGTGTGCCCAATATGCCAGCGGATCTGTCTGCATTTTCTCTATCGGCTCTGAGAGATACCGTGTCACTGACAGCTGTGCTGGTGTCTCCTTTGCTTGGGCGGGCTCAGAGTCACTCATGCCAGCTGCTTTCTCTCTCGCCCGTTGCACAACTGATGAATCTTTATGGGCAACATGCCTTGGGCGTTCTGATGTGGAGGAGGAGGTACTATCTGTCGCTGACACAGTGCTGCTCCTGCTTGGGCTAGCAACACAACTCTCTGACGTGCCTGCTGTTTCCACCTCTGCTTCAAGCCTAATCTGTCTCCGCCTATGGCGCTCCTGTTCACGGACTTTTGCTAACAGCAGCTCCTTCACAAATGACAGACAATTGGACTGTAGGGCGAGTTTACCTTTCACACGGGGATCACAGACTGAGGCGAGCATGTATGTGCGGTCGTCTGTTAAAGGCCTTAATCTGTCTTTCACCTGCTGCTGCAAAACGTCCAGACACTGCAGTACCTCAGCTGTCATTCCCTCTTCCTGTTTAAAGGCCTCCAAATGTTCATCCAGGAAATTAACTATAGGGATGACGTCAGCCAAGGTGGCACTTCTGGAACTCAGCTCCTCCATGACATCCTTGAAGAGCTGCAGGATTTTTACCAGCTGACTCATGACTAACCAATCATGATGCCCTAGGGGATTCTGCACACCTATGTCCATTGTACCAGAAAGTTCATGAAGGGGTGTCTGCAGCTCCAGAAACCTCTCAGCATCATAAAGGTGGAATTCCACCAGGTGGCAATGTCTTGAATGAGACGCTTGTGAGGCATATCCAAATCAGTTTGCTTTTGTCGGAGAACCTGCCCCGCCTTGACACTTCTGTGGAAGTGTGCTGCTATGTTCCTGCACTTCTGTATTAACCTATGCAGGTATTCATTCTCTTTGTCATTGGACTCCAAGCCCAGAGCTGACTTCACTACCAGGTGCAGAGTGTGTGCAAAACATCGGATGTTCTTAAAGCGCCCCTCGGTTATTGCCTTAACCATGTTTGCACCATTGTCTGTGACAGAGAATCCTGCCTGCATTTTCCTGTCTCGCTGGTATAGTTGCCAGCCCTCCAGCATCTGTCTGATGCATGCTAGAATATTGGCTGCGGTATGGGCCTGGTCCGTCAGGTGGGTGTGCAGTAAAGCCCACCTCCACCCTGATACTTCTTCAGTAATAGAGCTGCTGGCTGCCCCTGCCTCAGCCATGTCCCACCAGTGTGCTGTCAGAGAGAGGTAAGAGTGTGCAGCATTCATGGCGGTCCAGATATCGCAGGTGAAATGCACTCTTCTCTCTGCCTTAGCTAGCAGTGCTTGCATGCGACTGTGACACTGCTTGTACAGGCTGGGGATGACCTTTCTACTAAATGTGGTTCTGCAGGGGATTTTGTAATTTGGAAGTATGACCTTCAAAAAACGCTTGAAACCCACATTCTCCACTAACTGCAAGGGCTGGTCATCAAGGGCAATCATTTCCCCAATGGTCCTGATTACAACTTTTGAGGCTGCCTGCCTCCTACCCTGGGATAGTGTTACCGCACTCCACCCCATTTCCTCCATGGTGGATTGTCGCTTCTGCCACATGTCAGGGGGTTGCTGGTCTGCCACCTGACTGCTAGAAGGGGATGAGGGCGTGGGCTGACTCTGCTCCTTTCCTACCACTGCACACTGGTTGGAAGGGACCCCCCACTGGTACTGCCACCATCCCAGGATGGCAGTAATCTTGTTGGGTGTTGCCTCTTCATATGATGGTTCATGCCAAAATTAGATAGATGTCCCATTTGCTTGCCTCTACTAATATCCCTGGCACAGTAATTACACCAACCATAACGCGGGTCTTCCGTCACTTTAAAGTGTCTCCAGATCGGAGATGTCTTTCGTGATCCTCCCCTCTCTAACACCTTGGGGGTGGATGCTGGCACTGGAGCTGAGGTAGTGGGTGCACCCTGAGAAGCAATGCCAGAGGAGGCCTCAGTCACCCTCTGTGCCTGTGCTGACTGCTCTTCCTCCTCCTCGTTATCACTTTCATCTCTCCCCTGCTGCACATTTGTGTAGGCTAAGACAGGACTAACTGATTCTACCGAAGATTCGTCAGCTATTACTTCTTCCGTTTCTGATGAGAATCCCACACAAGAAGATTCTTCATCTGAATCAGAAGCAAACAGTGACTGCGCTACCTTGTCAACGCTAAGTGTTAGTCGAGACTTCTGTCCCCCTGCTGCTTTTGGGTGTCTACATTTTGTCTGGCATGACTCTGCCTCCCCTTCCCTCACCTCCAAAACTACAGGGCCAGAAACAAGTGGTGGCGATGGCGATGTATCAAGGTCAGATTTCATTTTTTTTTGGCATGGAACTGCCATCCTCTACAAAGAATTTAGAGTGCGACAGTTGCCTTTTTAGCTGTACTGGTGGTGTTGCACTAGTGTCTTTTGAGGTGCCTCCTCTGCCAGTCCCAATCACTCGACTACATCTCTCTTTCCCTGACATTATGGATTTAATGTTACTGAGTAGTAACACTGCCCACTGTCACGGTGCCTGGCTGTGCACTAATGTGTGTGGCGTGTACACAGAAGCTGCTTGCTTGTAAGCACAAAAGAGGCAGACTCCCAGGGCACTTGACTGCACAGAACCACCCAATAGTTAGGATCAGTCTGTTAAAGCTACCCACTGCCCACTGTCACGGTGCCTGGCTGTGCACTAATGTGTGTGGCGTGCACACAGAAGCTGCTTGCTTGTAAGCAAAAAAGAGGCAGACTCCATGGGCACTTGACTGCACAGACCCAGCCTGTTAAACTGCCCAGTGAAGCCCAGTGCACTGAGAGACTAAGTAATTGGAATTAAAAAAAATCAGTTTAAAAAAGCTGGAATTTTTGTCACTCCAGAAAAATGGATGAAATTGAAAATAATATATCTCTCCAAGCCAGCCCAACACCCTAAATGGTGGTCAGTGCTAGCTGACTTAGCACAGCTTCTCTTCTCAGTCAGAGATGACCAAAATAAACAGCTTGAAAGAAACAGGACTAGCTGACCCTGGCACTGCAGCAAAACAAAGAATAATTAGCTTTTTCTTTCCTTAACTAGCTTAACTAGCCTATCTCTCTTAGTTCAGCCTCTTCCCTCTTCCACCAAGTCCACCTCCCCACAGCATCGCTGGAAATAAAATGCGTGTTTTTCCTCGTGCTCATCTTTATATAGTGCTGGCTCATCAGTAAAATCGACAGAGAGCACTGAATGACAGCGCGATTGGCTGCATTCAGTGCATGTCACAAAATGTCAGCGCGGATATGCTGCATTCCGGTATCCATGCCGACCTGTCTGACCCTTTCCTGTGAGTCACAGTGACTCACAGGAAAGGGTCGGTCGGCATGGATACCGGAATGTAGGGCAGGGGCGCTGCCATTTTGTGAAAATCCACGGCTCCTCTGGAACTAGCAGCAGTTGCAGCAATCCCCAGGGCTGACCAAAAGTAGGCTTATGTTTAGCACAGTTGGAGCATGATGCTACATAGGAGTACGTGTCTTCCTTGATTGTAGGCCACCAATAGTAATTCTGTAATTTCAGCAGGGTATGGCATTGATCAGGATGGCCAGCCAGCTTAGAATCATGAGCCCAGTGTAGAAGTTTCATTTTGAGGTTCTTCAGTACAATCGTTTTCTGGCAGGCACAGAATGGGTAGCCGCCAAGCTGACTTTCTTCGGGTCGATGATATGCTGAAGTTCTTCAGAAACATCCTCAGAGATGAAAGAGTGAGACAGGGTATCTGCCCTGGTATTCTTGTCTCTGGGACGGTATTTGAGCACAAAATCAAAGCAATTGAAAAACAAGGACTATCTGGCTTGTCTGTGGTTAAGACGTTGCACATGAGGAGATACTCTAGATTCTTGTGGTCAGAGAATACGGTAATTTGATGTTGGGCACCTTCGAGCCAAGGCCGCCATTCCTTGAATGCCATCTTAATAGCCATGAGCTCATCTCCGATCCCATAGTTCTTCTCTGCAGGAGACAAGCGCCGCGAGAAAAAGGAGCAGGGATGTAAAGCTTTAGAATCTTCAGTTTGGCTCAACACGGCCCCTACTCCAACATCTGAAGCGTCAACCTCCACGATAAAGTGTCTGTTTTAGTTTAGTTTAGTTTATTAACATTTCTATACCGTTACATCAGACAAGCCTTCACAACGGTTTACATTTATAATTAAGAAATACAATAATTATAAAATAGAAAACAGCTAAAAAACTACAAAAGTAAAATGAATAAATTAGTTGTTATAATAAAAGTCAGATAAGAACAATTAAGAGCATAAAAATAAAACTAAAATAAATGGTTCTTTAAAATTAAGCACTTGATTTTAATCGATGTTCTATGGTTGCTTATTGGGTTTCAAATTCTATAAAGAATTTGGGGTCCAGGTGACACAGACATGGCTCAGTGGAAAAGGCAGTCTTTAATATCTTGAGTGCGGAAATGGCTTCCACAGACCACTTTGAAGCGTTAGCCCCTTTCTGTGTCATAGCAGTTAAGGGCACTGTCAAAGAAGAATAGTTCCTATGAAGCTTCTATAGTAGTTCGTAAACCCCAAAAATCGTCTCAGGGTCTTCAGACTGGTAGGTTGAGACCAATTCTTGATACTCTCTAATTTTTGGGAATCCATCTGGAAGCCTTGTTTCAATACGATATAGCCAAGAAAAGGCACATATTCTTTGTGAAACTCGCATTTCGACAATTTGGCGTAGAGACGGTGTTCTCAAAGTCTCATTAGTACTTGTTTGACATCTGCTAGATGAGTAGACATATCTTGTGAAAAGATCAAGATGTCATCTAGGTAGACAACGACACATTTGTATAGAAGGTTCCGCAGAATGTCGTTCATCATGTTCTGAAACATGGCAGGGGCGTTGCACAGGCAGAAGGGCATCACCAAATTCAAACTGGCCATCTTGAGTATTGAAAGCTGTTTTCCACTCGTCACCTTCACGAATGCGAACCAAGTTTTAGGCTCCCTTCAGGTCAAGTTTTGAGAATATCTTGGCTCCTTGAAGTTGATCAAAAAGCTCTGAGATCAGAGGTAAGGGGTATCGGTCTTTAATCGTGAGCTTGTTCAGACCTCGATAGTCAATACAAGGATGCAATGTGCCGTCCTTCTTCCCCATGAAGAAGAAGCCTGCGCCCGCAGGAGACTTAGATGGTCTAATGAAACCCTTTTGCAAATTTTCCTCAATGTACTCAGACATGGCTTTGTTCTCCATCACCGACAATGGGTAGAAATATCCCTTAGGAGGTTCAGCATTAGGTTTCAGTCTTATGGCGCAGTCATAGGTTCTATGTGGTGGAAGGATGTCAGCAGCTTCTTTGGAGAAAACATCATAAAATGATGCATGCTGAGGTGGCAGTCCTGGCATCACTGGAGTTGTAGGCATACAGAGAATAGGAGTGACCTCCTTCAGGCATTTTCCATGGCATTCTGGGCCCCAATGAGAGAGTTCCAATGTGGCCCAGTTAAATTGCGGCATATGCAGCTGTAACCAGGGTAACCCCAGAATGATAGGGTGCATGGCCTTCTCCAAAACAAAGAAGTAAATTAATTCCATATGGAGAGCTCCGGTATGGAGGGATACCAGTTTGGTACAACAGGTAACAGCACCCAGTAAAGGCTTCCCATGTATAGATGATAAGAGTAGTGGAGTCTTCATAGTGGTGAGGGGAATCCTCAAATGTTCCACTAGACGTTGAAAAATAAAATTACCTCCTGCCCCTGAGTCCACCAGGGAAAGGGTCTGAAATTCCAGAGGTCCGCAGATCAGAGAGACAGGGAGAGAGCGCGGAGGAGAGGGCGTAGTGAGACCTAAGAAGAGTCCTTCCGCAGGACTTAGGCCTGTCCATTCCCGGACATATCGGGCATGTTTGGACTGCATGACCAGCTTGCTACAGTACATGCACAATCCATTCCTCTTCCGAAGTCTTCTCTCTTTGGATGTCAAGTGACTGTGACCAAGTTGCATCGGTTCTTCCCTACTGGCAACAGGAGTCAAAGGAACCATCCTGAGTGCAGGTTGAGCACGAACTTCCTTCTGAACAGGTCCTTTACAAGGCTTGAGTTCTTGCACCTTATCACGAAGCCGGTGATTAATTCTAGTAGCTAAGGCCACTAGCTCATCCAGCAAGTCAGGTGTTTCGCGAGTAGCCAGCTCGTCCTTCAAGCGGGAATCCAAACCTTTGAAGAAGAGAGTTTTTAGGCATCTAGGGTCCCAATGTAATTCAGTTGCAAGAGTTTTGAACTCTTTAGCGAAATCAGTCAGGGGTCGGTTGCCTTGCTTCAGGTCCACCAATGTAGAACCAGCAACAGTATACCGGCAGGATCATCAAAAATGGATTTAAACAAGTCCATAAATCCATCAATATCCTGAAGTATGGGGCCTTTGCGTTCCCACAGCGCGGAAGCCCAAGTCAAAGCCCTTCCATCCAGGTAGGATAGAATATAAGTAGTCTTGGCCTAGGCTGTGGGGAAATGAGTGGGTCGTAAGGCAAAATGCATACAACACTGATTTAAGAAGCCTCTAGTTCTCTGAATCTCTCCAGAAAAATGTACGGAGCAGCAAGAGGCACCACAGTCTTTATAGTTACTTCAGGTAACTGACCATTACTGGATGTAGAACCTTGATTCTTCTGTGCGTGCAGCTGATGAAATGCAGTAGTTAGAATCTCCAATGCATCTTGTTGTTCAGCAACTTGCCGGATTAGGCCTGGAATGGCCTGCAAGGCGTTGAGCTGAGCCGGATCCCTGGAGTTAGCAATCTGTTATGGTAAATAGTGTTTGGGTGGATCCTTGGACACTGTGGCAGCTGACCACACCCATGGGGACAGTCCCATGAGGGACCACGGTGTCAGGCTAGACTCCAGACAGACAAACACAGATTTGAATCTTTTATTAGACAGTTTAGGTGACCACCAGAGGTGGCAGTAGTGAGTAGTGGTTGTAGAGCCCCGCTGGGCATGTCTCACACAGAATGCTGGAACAGCGGATCCTCTGCAAGGCAGTGCTGTAGTGGAAAGAGACTGAGAGTTATGAGCATACAATAAGATTAACATTCAGAGTCCCAATATAGAAATAGGAGAAGCTCCGAGACAGGGAGAGCAGGCCTTCGAGGAGTGAGTACCTGATCCCTTGAGCAGAGCAACTCGATAGTGTTGTACTCACTTAGCAGTAACAGAGATTCCACTAGATGAGAGGTCTGGCACCGGAGCAGAGAGCAGTCCCTCGAGGAGCAAGTACCTGATTCCAGTGAAGCAGTACTGTGGAGGGCGAGATGGTATCTGTACTCACTGATGGCAACTTTAAGTTAGTTATTCCAAGTAGAAGGGTAGAGGTTGCAGGCAGTGACACAGGGAACATGGGCCCTTGAGGAGCGAGTACCAGTTTCCTGATAGCACCTGAAAGAAGCAGAGAGGCCCCTGAGGAGCGGGTACCCCGTTAGGGACCCCGAAGGGTAGTAAGAGTTCCAGATAGCGCTGGAGTGGCAGAATAGCTTAGGAACGGAGAGGGAATACCATCCGTACGAATCCTGTTACTAACTCAATGAGCTAGCAAATACTGTAGGCAGATATACCCGGAAGTCGTGACTTCAGAACAGGGGGGACGCCCCTGAGGTTCACGCAAACGTAGAGTTAAAGATGAGGGCGGTGTGCGTGCACGCGCCCTAGAGGCACTTTGAAGGAAAATTGCGGGAGGCAGCACCAAAGCCGGTCCGGGGACGCTGGAGAGAACTGCAAGCAGGCGCTGCAGTGGCCATCAGTCCAAGGTGAGCGGGAGGAGCTGAGAGTAGAAAGAGGTAGGAGGGGCGAAGCCGTCGAAGACCGATGGATGCAACAGGTACTCCCAGCGTCTTCCATGTTTCCGCACATCAAGGATGTCATCTACCTGGTTGGTAACGTCTTCTTCAACGGAGAGCAGTTGCGGCTTGGGGGTCTTCTTAGAAAACTCAGATAGGATGCACGGTTTTAGAAGAGAGATGTTGAAGGTGTTGTGGATCTTTAAGGATGATGGTAACTGCAAGCTGTACATGACTTGACCCAGTCGACGGAGTATAGGGAAAAGTCCTATATACCGAGGTGCAAATCGAGCTGAAGGTAGTTTGAGACGAATGAAGCGGGTACTGAGCCATACCTTGTCCCCCGGGCTGTAGCTGTGGAGCAGCTCTGTGACGGGCATCATAAAACTTCTTTGCTTTTTGTCCAGCTTTTTGAAGAAGCTCTTTAGTGTGTTCCTCAGCAGATGCTGCTCCTGTGCTGAAGCTTGAGTGGCCGGAGAGGATACTGATAAGGGCATCGATAACGTAGATAAAGGCTGGCATCCATAGACAAGTTGAAAGGGCGATGATCCTGTGGAAGCTGAAGGATAGGAATTCAGTGCAAACTCTTCCCAAGGGAGCAGTTCCGACCAGTCGCTTTGTCTGGATTTGACGTAGGCCCGGAGAAACTGCTTTAATGTGCAGTTCATCCTTTAGGTCTGTCCCTTGGCTTGCAGATGATAACCTGATGTCAGATCTAGAGATATATTGAACTTCTTACAGAGAGATCTCCAGAATTTGGCTGTGAATTGTACTCCACGGTCCAAGAGGATGTGCTTAGGCATGCCATGTAAATGGAAGATATAACGGATGAATAGTTTCGCCAATTCATGAGCAGAGGGTAATCCAGATAATGCCACAAAATGAGCCATTTTGGAAAACCGGTCAACAGTGACCCAGATGGTGTTGTTACCACTAGACACAGGTAGGTCAACGATAAAGTCCGTGCATATGTGTGTTCATGGTTTGCTAGAAGCGGGTAAAGGTTGGAGAAGTCCCCAGGGATGACCGGCAGGAGGTTTCTGTCTTGCAAGGTGGAACACGATTCCACATAGGTTCATACATCTTCTTTCATTGAGGGTCACCAGTAGTATCTTTCCAAAGTAGCCAAGGTTCTAGATTGACCAGGGTGTCCTGTAAGGAGTGAATCGTGAGCCCATCTGAGGATTTTCTTCCTGAGTACCACAGTTTTTCCCGCTGGAACTGTGTGTGTGGCTGAAAGGAGCACCCTAGTAGGGTCAATGATATGATGCAGAGTGTCTGGGGTATCTTCTAGCGTAAATGAGAGGGAAAGAGCATCAGCGCAGGTGTTCTTGTCTGCTGGACGAAAGCTCAACAGGAAATTGAATCTGTTGAAAAACAATGACCAGAGGGCTTGTCTGTGATTCAAGCGTTGGGCATGACGTAAATACTAGAGGTTTTTATGGTCAGTAAAACCATTATCTGGTGTAGAGCACCCTCGAGCCAAGGGCGCCACTTCTCAAATGCCAATTTGATTGCAAGTAGCTCTTTGTCTCCTATCCTGTAGTTTCACTCAGCAGGGGAAAAATGCCGAGAGAAAAAAGAGCATGGCTGTAACGTATGGTTGTCACTATGTTGGCTGAAGACAGTGCCAACTCCAATGTCCGAGGCATCTACCTCGACTATGAAAGGTCGTCGAGGATCAGGGTGCCATAGACATGGCTCCTGGAGATATTCCCTTTTTAGTAACAGCTTCAGAAGACCACTGAGAGGGATTGGCTCCCTTGCGTATTATGGCAGTGAGAGGCGTGGTCAAGGTGGAGTAGTGATGAATGAATGACCTATAGTAATTGGTGAATCCGAGGAATCGGCATAGTGCTTTTAGACCAGTAGGTTGGGGCCAGTCCCAAATGCTCTGGGTTTTTTTTGCGGATCCATTTGGAACCTCTGGCTGGACACGATGTATCCCAAAAAGGGAACAGACTCCTGGTGGAAAGCAGACTTCTCTAATTTGGCATACAGATGGTTATCTCTGAGTCTTTGAAGAACCTTGGAGATGTCCAAGTGGTGAGTCTGGAGGTCCTGGGAAAAGATCAGTATATTGTCCAAATACACTACTACGCAGTCGTACAACATGTCTCTGAAGATTTCATTCATCATGTTTTGGAACACGGCCGGGGCGTTGCAAAGGCCAAAGGGCATGACCAAGTATTCAAAATGGCCATCGCGGGTATTGAATGCTGTTTTCCATCCATCGCCCCAGCATATGCAAACTAAATTTTATGCTCCTCTGAGGTCCAGCTTGTGAATATTTTGGCTCCTTGGAGCTGATCAAAAAGTTCAGAGATCAACAGCAGTGGGTAGCGGTCCTTCGTGGTGATCTCATTCAATTCACGATAGTCTATACATTGGCGAAGGGATCCATCCTTCTTACCCAAGAAAAGGAATCCGGCTCCGGCCAGAGACTTTGAAGGCCGAATGAAGCCCTTTGCCAAGTTTTCCTGAATGTAGGTAGACATAGCTTTTGTCTCAGATAGAGAAAGTGCGTACACCCTTCCTCTAGGTGGTTCGGAACTCGGTACTAAGTTGATGGCGCAGTCAAAGGATCGGTGAGGTGGCAAAGTATCTGCCACTTGTTTGGAAAAAACATCCTGGTAAGACTTATACTGTGGAGGTAAACCCGGAAGGGCGGTGGTGGTAGTCAGGCAAGGCATGGGAGTCACTGCCTCTAGACATCTTCCATGGCAGGCTTTTCCCCACTGGGATAATTCAAAGGTACTTCAATCTAATTGGGGTGAAAGAATTTGAAGCCAGGGTAGTCCGAGTATGACCGGCTGTATAGCTATATCCAGGACTAGAAATGTAATGGTCTCTGAGTGTAGCGACCCTGTGCGGAGACGAAGAGGCTGAGTAGTATAGGAGAACTAACCAGGCAAAGGCTTGCTATGTATAGATGACAGTAGGAGTGGAGTGGTATCCGCACAATAGGGATTCGTAGGTGCTCTACGAGTTGGTGGAGTATGAAGTTCCCACCGGCCCTGGAGTCAATGAGGGTTAATGTGTGAAATTCGAAGGCTTCCAAAATAATGGAGACTGGAAGGGTCAGTGGAGGAGATGGAGAAGTTAGACCTAGGAAGAGTCCTCTGGCGGATTCTAGGTCTGCAAGTTTCCCGGACAGATAGGACAGGAGGACACTGCATGGCCAGGTTGTCCGCAGTACATGCAGAGACCCAGACCAAGTCTCTTTCGATAACGCCTTTCCTTCGACATAATTGTTATAGTTCAGTGTGGTTGTGGACACCTGGGTCGTAGTGAGAGTTGGCTCCACCCCTGTGGGGACTCACTATGATAGGCTCTAGTCTCAATAGACAGACAACAGTAATAGATTTTATTAAGCAGGAATGTAGGTATCCCACTAGGTGGGCATATACTCAGTCTGGAGTGAAGTGGTGCGAAGCTGGTCCTCCTGGTAATGGTCCGCAGAGCGGGGTATGCCATGGCAGCTCCTCTGGAGTGGAGATGCTTCTAGATGTGATCTGGTAGTGGCCCGCAGCGCGAGTTACACCGTGAATCAGTTGGAGAAGAGAGAGAAGCACTCATAGCAGAGGAGCAGAGAGGGCACTCACTTGGTAGAGATGAGGCTGGTAACAGAGAGTGCTCAATAGTGGCCCAAGGAACGGGGTACACCAGAGGTCTTGTCACCAAGGAGGTAGATGATGGTACTCACAGACAGAAGTAGTAGATACTTGCAGAGTAGATGGCCCTCTGAGGAGCGGATAACCAGAGCACAATAGGCCCCCGAGGAGTGGGTACCTTAAGTCCAATATCAGTAGTCAGAACGAATACTGTTAAGCACAGAGAAGATCTCCGTAGGAGTGGAATCAGGCAAGATGGAAGCCCATGCTAACTCGCTGGATGTCAGGAAGCGTAGGGTTTAAATATCTCTTGGCGGGTGACGTCACAGGTGGGAACACCCCAGAGGATCCCGCTTTGATGGGAACAAGAGGGAGGCTGATGCTCGCGCGCCCTAGGTAACTCCGTCATCAAGATGGCGTCCAGGATCACCCACGCCATCCCGGGGACGCCAGGGAGAGCGGCATTTGCAGGCTAAGGCCGAAAGAGTCTTTGAAATCACTGGAGCAGGCAAAAAAGAGGTGAGCAACAGAGGTCGCAGCTGTCTGCGGCCGACGGTCGTAACAATAAGGTGGCTGCGGCCTAGCTGCATTGGTTCTTCCTCCTCAATATTGGGTGCAGGAGCGGTCTGAGTAACTGGCATGGGACGAGAACAAGGAACTCCAGATGACATCTTCTTAGGACTTTTTATCTCTTGTGAACGTTCATGCAGTCAGCGATCAATTCATCCAACAAGGTCAATGAGAGAGTTCGCAGGCAACCCAGGTCCCAATGTAGTTCTGAGGAGAAGGTTTTAAACTCAATAACATAATCAGTCAAAGGTTTGGCACCTTGTTGTAAGTGTAGGAGAGCAGATACAGTGACAGTCTTGTGGGTGGGATCGTCAAATACAGAATGAAAGAGTGTGAGGAATCCCATCAAGTCCTTGAGAATTGGGTCATTACGTTCCCAGAGAGGTGAAGCCCAGGCCAGGGCTTTCCCATCTAGAAGAGACAGTATATACATAGTTTTGGAGACTACGTCTGGGAAGTAAGTAGGTTGAAGTGAAATGTGCATACAGCACTGATTTAGAAAGCCCCTACCTAACAGGGGGTCACCTGTAAATCATGTAGTTGCTGGCAAGGGCACAGAAAGACGTACAGTCATCACTTGAGGAGCGGAAATGGCCTTGACAGGTGTTCCTGTGGAAATCAGCCGAGAGTTTAGCTGATTAAAGGCGTTAGCCAGAGTCTCTAATGTCCTTTGTTGTTCGGCATGACGCTGGGCCAGGCCAGGGATGGCCTGAAGGGCTGAGAACTGAACCGGGTCTATGGAGTTAGCAATCTCTTATGATTTAGTAGGAAATTGTGGACCCCAGGCCGAGATGAGAGATGTCTCCGTCCACAGGGAGGAGCCCATGAGCCTCACCATCGGTGGGCGTGGTCTCAGCGACGTAGGACACAGCTGTGAGAGAGACTTTATTAGAGAGAAAAGATAAAGTATAACCCGAGGAGTGGGAAATGCAATAAACACAGTTCTTGAGCAATGAGATATCCCCAGGATGGTACTGTAGAAGAGAATGTCTGGTAGTGGCCTGCAGCACGGGGAACACCAGGAGGTTCCTGCAGGCTGGTGGGGATGCCTCAGAAGTTTAGATATGGTAGTGACCTCGCAGCGCAGGGTATGCCGAGGATGACTGTACTGTAGGTGACGAGGCAGATGGGTCTTGAGATACAGAAACCAAGCAGAGGACCTTGAGTAGCTGCAGCAATGCCCTGTAGTTCAGGATAGATAAAAGCGATAATGCTGAAGAACGGTAGTGGCCCGAGGCACAGGGTACACCGTGGAGACTTCAGCAATGATGGTATCGTAGGAAACTGAAGAAGGTACTCAAACAAGGAAGTTCCAGGAGAGAAATCCAAGGATCGGGTCAGGTAAAGTCCAAGGCAGGAAGGCCCTCCAAGGAGCGGATAGCCAAAACACGGAAGGGCCCCCATGGAGCAGGTACCCAGAGCGTCCGAATGCCACGAGGAGATACTGGAACAGAAGATCCCAAAGTGGAGCGGATTTAACAATGAGAGAACTCCTTGCTAACTCATCTTAGCAATGGGCTGGTCAGCTTAAGTACACCAGCGGGTTGACATCATCGGGAGGGGAAGCTCCCAAGGTTCCCGCCATGACGTATACAAAAGGAGGCCCTGCGCGTGCACGCACGCCTAGGTGATTCCAGAAGTAAGGTGGTGGTCGGCATCACCCATGCTGTCCCGGGGACGTCGGGGAGGTTGGCGTTGGTTGGCGGAGGCCTCCATTCTTCCAATGATTGATGGTGCAGAGAAAAAAAGAGGTGAGCATGAGAGGTTGCAGCCATCTGCAACCGATGGGCGCAACATGTTCATAGCTCACGTGGGACAGGATTCTATGTAACGCTTCATGTCTTCATCTGGGGACACCAGTAGTGTCACATGATTAATTCCAAAGTCCAGGTAATACCAGGGTGACCAGCCAGGCAGGAGTCATGAGTCCACCAAAGAACTTTCTGCCATAGGCATCGGGGCACTGCAGTCTTTCCAGGAGGAACTGTAAGTGTGGTAGTAATCACAATCTTTGCAGGGTTGATGATATGCCATGGAGATTCCAGGGAGTACTCAGTATCAAAGGAATGTGAGAGGGTATCTGCTCAGCGGTTCTTCTCCATGGGACAGTACCACAACTCAAAGTCAAACCTTAAAAAACAACGACCAGTGGGCTTGCTGGGGGTTCAACCTCTGCGCTTGTGTTAGGTGCTGTAGAATCTTGTAATCTATATAGTTACTGGGTATTTAGCTTCTTCCTGTAGGTGTCACCATTTTTCCATGGCTAGCTTGACTGCTAGTAGCTCATGATCACCAATGGTATAATTCTTATCTGCCAGAGAGAATTTACTTGAAAAATAGGAGTAGGTCACGCGAGTACCCTTATGTTTATGCTGTACGAGGACAGCGCCTACCTTGAGAGTAGATGCTTCCAAAATGAATGGCTTAGATGGATTTGGATGGTGCAGGCATGTATCAAAGATGAACTTCTCTTTCAGCTATTCAAAGGCTTGAATAAAATCCAAGGTACAATTCTTGATATCTGAGCCCCTTTCAGTAAAGCCAGTGAGTGGGGCTGCCAGGGAGAAGTAATCATGGATAAATTGCCTGTAGTAATTTGCTAATGCCAGGAAGTGTTGCAGCACCTTGAGACCTACAGACTGAGGCCACTCCAATTCGGATTTAAATTTCTCTAGGTCCATCCAGAGGCATTGATAAGAGATAATATATCCCAAGAAGAGAAGTTCTTCTTTTTTGAAGCTACAGTTTTCTAATTTTGTATAGAGGCGGTACTCACAGAGTCTTTGACGGACCTGTTTCACATGATGTTGGTGTTTGGATAATGACTTTGAGAAGACTAGGATGTCATCCAGGTAAACCACCACATGGGGGTAGAGCAAGCCCCGGAAGATCTCGTTTACCATAAATTGGAAGACTGCAGGGGTGTTGCACAACCCAAAGAGCATCACTAAGTGCTCATAGTGTACATCATGGGTATTAAAGGTGGTCTTCTACTCATTGTCAATGCAGATTCTAATCAGGTTGTATGCCCCTGGAAGGTCCAGCTTGGTAAATACTTGTTCACCCTGAGGGAGGTCAAACAGCTCGGAGATCAAGGGAAGAGGATATCTATTCTTCTTAGTAATAGAGTTAAGACCATGATAATCAATGCAGGTGCATAATGGCCCGTTCTTCCCATTGAAAAAGAATGCAGCCCCTGTAGGCAAGGAAGAGGTGCAAATGAAGCCTTGGTTCAAATTTTCCTTAATTGTCATAGCCTCTGTTTCAGGAGCAGAAAGCAGGTATATTCTGCTTCTGGGTGGAATCTTGCTTGGGACCAAGTCTCTGGCACAATCATAGAAGCAATGAAGCAGTAGGACTTTGGCCTGCTGTTTACTGAAAACATTAGCAAATTCAGTAAACTGTGGTGGAAGGCCTAGAAGCTCTGTAGCAACTGACCGAGCTGCAGATACCACAGATGAGACTTTGGTGAGGCAATGCTCCTTGGGAGAATCCTTATAAAGTGAGGAGCCTGTGATGGCATCAGGGGCACCGCGGCTGAGTTCCCACCATGGGCCTTTTAAGAATGGGCAAGCTAGGTGTGCGCATGCGCCTAAGGGAGGTCAAGGGGAGTGGCAGCTGGCAATGTCTTGGACCACATGGAGCTGCACCTATATCAGTGATGTCCCTGCAGCTTGGGAACCAGCAGTGGTTGAGCTCCTGATGACAGCATGCATGCTGTGAAAAAGGTGTTAGCGTTTTGGGTTGAGAGCTGCGGCTTGCAGGCGCCTCCTGTAAACTGCTAATCCTAAAAGGTACTAGACATGCACAGCACTGTTCAGTTACATGTAAAAGGCACACATTTTTTTCTGAATCAAAAAATGTACCTTTGTGTGGATAGATCAACTGTAATGGTTTCACCCTGAGTGGCCAAAGAGGTATGCAGACAGCTTGAGTTGTAATATTCTCAACTCTCTGCCTGGTGAACCATGACTGCTGGCCCAAATGTACCATCTTATTCAACAATGGTAACCTTATTTATTTAATTTTTTATTAGCTTTAATTTGTGGCTTGCCTTTCCAACAGTCTGCTGAAGGCAGAGTACATATTTGAACATGCATCATCAGAACCATTCCTAGGGCAATTATACAACATTAATCACATAAAATCATTATCATTAACCATAAAAAATAAACAATTAACAACCATTAAAATTATTAAAATTGCTAGACATACATAGTGCTGATTAAATTAAATAGAGCATACATAACAATTTATTTAGTTAATGCTTTTCTACACATTTTTTTCTAAATTAAAAAAATGTACTTTTTGTGGACAGATCAACTGTAATGTTTTATTTTCTCCCTGAGGCCAGGATTCATCAAACTATCACATGCAATAGGAAGAGGGGTGTGTTTTATGGTAATATCTTATTTACCACAAAGCATGCTATCTTGGTGCTTCACATAGGTATTACCTCAGAATGCAATACATTTTTCTTGAGAGAGAGAGAGAGAGACTAACTATGAGGCCCTCATAGTAGGTAGGTATTTATACCTCTATAGGAGGTCCACCTAGTAACCTGAGGTGAGGTTTAGGTAGTAGTGTAGGTGTTAGGGGCCACTTCGACATTCAGAGTGAGACATTCGAACAGAACAGTACACTCTTGTGAAGATTTGAGATCCTTTGGAGTGAGGAATCTCACACAAAGATGAGATTTGTACAATGATCTCTCAACCTAGCTGATGTTACCCAGGTAGAGAGTCCATCAAGCTAGGTTGAGAGAACATTGTACAAATCTCATCTCCTCCCCTTTTCTAAATTAGCATCACACCATGCGTAATGGTGCTTTTTGCATGCGAAAAGCCTATAACTCAGTTTGGAAAATAACCCCCTGAGTGACCAAAACTGGAGTTGGAATTTTCCCAAATATCTGCCTGATGAACCACAACTGCTGGCCCAACTGTACCGTCTTCTTTTTAAAAAATGCCAAGTGAGTACCCTACTGTCCGGTGCAAGGTGGTCAAGAACATCCTAATGTGCAATGTGTTGCATGTGCCGCCTGCAGCAGGCCCGCATCCAGGCCCACTTACCCCTGACTGCCAGCTCCTGCTCCTGTTTCAACCTCCCTCGTGGCAGTAGGCAGCCGCCTGTCCACCCGAGCTTCCTCTGCCGTCCCCGACTCCTCCGCGAACTCCTCGGTTCCTCAGCGGGCTTCCCCGCGTGGTCTGCGGGGAGACACCGCCATCCAGCACCATGCTGCCCTCTAGGCACGCGCGTGCCTTTCTGGTTTTTAAAGGGGCTGCGGTGGGAATCCACCCCACGGCTCTGGATGATGATGTCACTGGGTCCCAGTATATAAGGACGGGCCCAGCCTTGGCAACAGGTCTCCATGTTCTTCGTGTGCTCGTTGCTTGTACCTGATCCTCTCTACGTTCTTGGTTCCTGATCCAGTCCTCGTTACTGGTTCCTGCTCCTGTAACCAGTCCTCGCTTCTTCATCTCGGATTGACTTCTGGCTTGACCCCTGCTTTGCCTGACCAAGTCTCGGATTGACTTCTGGCTTGACCCCTGCTTCACCTGAGCATTCTCAGATTGTCTCCTGGTTTGACCCTTGCTCATTTGACTGTCTATCCTTGTCTGCCACCTGTCCTGACCACAGCCTGCTCATCGACGCCTCTACTGGTTCTACCCTGGACTTGGCTTCTCAGGCTTTGGCCTACTTCTACTCGGGCACCACTTATCCTGCCTCCATACTCCATTGGCACCTGGGTCTCGGGATCTCTGCCTTGTCTGGACTTGTCTTTGTCTTCCTGCTACCACTGCTGGTCCCTGGCTGAATCCATCATCGTACCCTGGGAGTCCTCGGTCGGAGGCCCACCTAAGACCAGCTGGCCTGGCACCCAAGGGCTCAACCCGCGGGAAACAAGGGCTGGTATTGGCGAAGCTCCTGCCGACTTCCGTCGTTCAGCCAGCTCCGCCTGCGGGTAGCGTGAACCTCACCTAGGGCCAAAGGTCCACCTCCGGCGCAACACAATGTCCCTGAAACAGGTTCCGATTAGGGTACAGTATGAAATATTGCTTCTGCTATCACCAATGAATACTGTGACATTGAGTCAAATTAAAAATTCCAAAGTTTGAGAATGTGAAATGGAACAGTAGCTGCATGCAGGAGTGTTTAGAACATGTAAGAACTGAGCAGTTATCTGTCCCCAGGTCTAAACAAACCTGAAGCTCTTAGAAATTACTTTCTGTGTCCATTCATTCCTAATCCAGGAGTCTGGTCTGATGTAAGCTGTAAGGAGAATGCCAAAGTTTCTGTTTAATATAATTGAATAATTTGTAAATTGCCTTCACAATTATCTTGCCCAAGGCAATGTACAAGAGAAATAAAACAGAGAAATCAAGCATCACAGTAATATAAAAAAAAAGTTACCAGTTTTTGGGGGAAGATTTTTGCTTATTCCTGATATTTTAATTTACATCCCAATGCAATGTAGTACTTTCAGCCCTGCTTCTTTCATTCATCTTCAGGCATCAAAATGCTTAGGGGGATGAAGGAGGAGTATCATAAAAACAGGTGGCTGAATGAACCATATGAAGTGGAATGAGCCTTATGAAGTGGAAATCATTCAACCTTAGGAAGAAACTTGCTCAGAGGCATCTGACGAAGTGGACTTGTTCTCGAAAGCTCATGCTTTAATAAATTGGTTAGTCTATAAGGTGCCACTCTACTCCTGTCATTTTTATAAAAATAGGTTTGCTTGAAGTCTCCTCCAAAAACTGGTTGACTTTGCAGGTCAACATTAAAAGGCACATGTACCTTATGCAGAAGATATCTGGAAGGGGGAAAATTGAGGAGTGTTTCCTCATGGTTCTGTGATTTGTGTCATCAATATCGTTTGCTGTATTATGTTTGCTTGTCTGTTATCGGCAAAGTTTCATATTGTGTCTGAGGATCACTCAATAAAAATTGTATTACAAAAAAAAAAAAGAATGAATCACAGCACAAAGTTTGCATCAGTTCCATGGTCATTGCTAAATCTGAGATAAGGTTTACTCTGCAACAGCCTATGTCTTTGGACTGAGTGAGGATATGTATAATACATGGTAACTCCAGACCTACCATATATTAACATCTCTGAGACTATAGAAAGGGAGGATAACTTTCAAACATCTACATACAGCAGCATATATGTATGTATGTGGCAGCAAACAGATGTATTATAGTATTTTATTGGCCAATCGAATAAGTGGAAAAAGACCGCATCATATAAACTTATAGTGAAGGAAATAATGGTGCAGCACTCATAAATGAATATATTATATTCCAAAAGTCAGAAGTAAGATCTTGAACAAGGAACATATTTCCAAAATCCAAAATGGTTTATTCAATCCTTGAAACGCTGATATTCACAGAGTTCGTAAAGATAGGTTTGTCTCCCAATACATACGTGTTTCTTAGTCGTGCTGTATCAGGAGGGTCAGGACACTGTTTTTGTCAGCAAAGAGTGCGTATACAACAATCTGTGTACCATGCCTTGTTCAAGAGCTTGCTTCTGACTTTTGGATTATGATATATTCATTTATTACTGCTGCACCATTATTTGCTTCACTATAATATTTTATAACATACATGTTGCATCAAAAATGGACCCTTGGGCTGAGGTAGAGTTGATGCAACCCATAGGTAGGGACCTACAGGTCCCCACTGTCTGCAGGTGGAGTGGGCTGATAGACAGAGGCTGCTGGAGCTTCACCTATACCAGCCCTCGTTCCCCACGGGTTGAGCCTTTGGGTGCCGGGGCCGGCAGGACTTAGGTGGGCCTCGAGATGAGTTGGTTCAGCCCAGAGACAGCAGGTGAGAGATGATACACTCTTATTCAGGACAAGGTAGTGTCCTGGAAACTCGAGTGCCAATGGAACGGAAGCAGACAGTGGGCGCTCGAGCAAGAGCAGGCCGAAGCCTGAATAAACCAAGTCCAGGGGGTAAGCTGAAGAGGCGTCAAAGAACAGGCTTGAATCAGGGCTGGCGGCAATCCGAAAGCAGTGGCAAGCAAGGCTGAGGTCTGATCACAGAGATAATCAATAACGTAGTCAGGCGAAGCAGAGGTCTGGAGCTGGAGATAGGCAATAGCGTATACAATAAATCTCTGAAAATTTTGTTCATCATTTGTTGAAAAACTGCGGGTGCGTTACAGAGGCTGAAAGGCATCACCAGATATTCGTAATGCCTATCCCGGGTATTAAAAGTGGTCTTCCAGATGTTGTTGGGACGGATCCATACCAAGTTATACGCACCACGTAAATCTAACTTCGTGAATATAGATGCTCCATGTAAGCGATCGAATAATTCTGAGATCAGCAGTAGAGGGTACTTGTCCTTACAGGTAATGGAGTTTAGGCTGCAATAGTCAATACACGGCCTGAGTGATCCATCCTTCTTGGTCACAAAAAAGAATCCATGTTACGACTGTTGCTGCCCGATGTCTCCACTCTGCCATCCTTACCTCTCTGGCGACTCCTCCCACGGTTGATGGACGTTTGGCTGCCGCGGCATCTGCCTGCCGTCCTCTCCGGCGTCCCCGGTCCGGCATGGGTGCTGCTTCCCACCATGCTGTCCAGTTGCCTTAGGGCGCATGCGCCGCGCTGCCCTGCTTCAAATACTTTCTTTGGCGCAAACCTCAGGGGTGTCCCCCTGTGATGACATCACGCATCCCGGATACAAAAAGCCTATGCTACTGCTAGCTAATCGAGTTAGCAAGGTTCAGGTATTCGTACTGGTGAACTCCTTAAGGATGGATTCGCTCTCTGTACCTAGCTACTCTGCCTCTCCATTATTGGACTTACTCTATTTGGGGTACCTGCTCCTCGGGGGCCTCTCTCTTCTCTTTCAGGTCGCTGTCTGGAACCGGTACTCGCTCCTCGAGGGCCCATGTTCCCGGACTCGTTGCCTGGAATTCACTTCTGCCTGAAAGATACCACTGCCTACACTATCAGTGAGTTACCATCTACTTCTTTCAGAGCTGTTCCCTGGAACCAGGTACTCACTCCTTGAGTGCCTGCCTTTACTTCAGCTCCTGTGTTCCCTACCGAGAGAAACCGCTGTGTTTGTACTCAACCAACGAGGCTCTATTCCAGAACCCTGCATATAGTTCATTGTACTCACTATCTCAGTTTCTCTTCACTACAGCACAGCTATTGTGGGATCACTGTTCCAGAGCCCTGAGGACAAGCCCAGCCGGGCTTCATCTCTGCTCACTACTGCCACCTCTGGTGGCTCCTCAATACTGTTAATAAAAGATCTATCTGTGTTGTGTGCCCTAAGCTGAGCCTGACCTGTGGCCCCTCACGGGACTTCCCCCAGTGGGCGTGGTCAGCAGCCACAGTGTCCAAGGGTCCACCCAAAACCTTACAAACAATAGCAATCCTGCCCCCGCAGGCGAAGTAGAGGGGCAGATGAATCCCTTCGCAAGGTTTTCTTGGATGTACTCTGTCACAGCTTTTGTCTCTGGGAGAGACAGAGGATAGGGGGAGGCGTGGTCCCAGGAAGGAGGTCAATGGGACAATCGAACCTCCAAAGAGGTGGGAGAAGGTCTGCTTTTTGCTTGGAAAATACATTTTCAAAATCCGCATAAGGAGTGGGTATACCTGAAGAAGTGGTGGCCAGAGGAACCACTTTCTGTAGACAGTGGCGGTACCACTTTCTGTAGACAGGACTGGTGGCAGGCTGGGTCCCACTCCACCAGTTGCAACAAACCGGTGAGTGTCTTTGGAGCCAGGGAAGTCCTAAGACTATCGGATGGATGGATTCCTCCAAAACTAACAGTTCAAGTTCTTTTGTGTGCAAGGCGCCAGTGTGCATTTGAACTGGCTCTGTGGTAAAACTTATTCAACCGGGTAACGGTTCTCCATAAATGGATGCTATGCACAAGGAGGTCTCTAGAGGATGTGTATTTATACCCAGGAGCTGAACTAGATCCTTAAGAATAAAATTACCTCCTGCTCCAGAATTCACCAGAGCAAGAACTGGGAAGGATCGGGAGTCCCAGATCAGGGTGACCGGTACAGATAGTTAAGAGGCCGGAGAAGTTGTGCTCAAGTAGGGATGTGCAGAGGGACGCCATACGTTGCATTCGGGATTCGTATTCATCGGGGGCAGATACGTTGCATTCGGCAAGGGGGCCCCCCGATACGTTTATCTGTTAATTCCTATTCGTTTCCCCGCTAAAATTAAATTAACTACAACCCCCCACCCTCCTGACCCCCCCAAGACTTACCAAAACTCCATGGTGGTCCAGCGGGGGGTCTGGGAGCCATCCCCTGCACTCACACCCTTGGCTGCCGATTTCAAAATGCACCGATAGCCTTTGACCTACTATGTCACAGGGGCTACCGGTGCCATTGGTCAGCCCCTGTCACATGGCCATCGGCGCCATCTTGTGCTCCTACCATGTGACAGGGGCTGAACAATGGCACCGGTAGCCCCTGTGACATAGTAAGGGCAAAGGCTATCGGCGCCATTTTGAATACTGGCATCCGACGGCTGGAGTGCAGGAGGTCGCTCCCGGATCCTGCTGGACTTTTGGCAAGTCTTGTGGGGGTCAGGAGGGCCCCCCAAGACTTGCCAAAAGTCCCTGGTGGTCCAGCGGGGGTCCAGGAGCGATCTCCTGCACTCGGGCCGTTGGCTGCCAGTAATCAAATGGCGCTGATAGCCTTTGCCCTTACTATGTTACAGGGGCTACCGGTGCCATTGGTCAGTCCCTGTCACATGGTAGGAGCACAAGATGGCGCCGATGGCCATGTGTCAGGGGCTGACCAATGGCACCGGTAGCCCCTGTGACATAGTAGATCAAAGGCTATCGGCGCCATTTTGAAACTGGCAGCCGAGGGTGTGAGTGCAGGGGATGGTTCCCGGACCCCCTGCTGGACCACCAAGGAGATTTGGTAAGTCTTGGGGGGGGGGGTCAGGAGGGTGTGGGTTTTGTTTAAATTGGCTCATTTAGGCGGCCGAATAATTCGGCGAAGATTTGTTGTGTTCGTGGGGAATCGCGATATGTTTCACTTCCCCACAAATACAAGAAATAGGGCCCTATATGTTGCGGATTCCCAATTCATAGGGAATGAATGCACACCGCTATGCTCAAGTTCAGGACCCCTACTGAGCTTAGGGCCAGAGGTTTCCTGGACAGACCAGGCAGGACTGTAGATGGTGGCCAGGTGCTCTGCAATATAGACACAGACCGGTTTGTCTCCGCTGGGTGCGCTCTTCTGGTGTCATCCGCCCACGGCCCAACTGCATGGGCTCTTCCATCTTGGCCACAATGGAGGCCCTACTTGGAGCAGGGCTTGTGGTCGATGGTGAATGAGTTCGAACCCGAGAGGGTTTCTTGGGCATCCAACTCTCTCGGTGATGCTCTTGGAAATGATGGTCAGTTCAGCCTGTCAAATCTATAAGGTCCCCCAGGGAGGAAGGGAGCTCCCTTGTAGCCAGCTCATCCTTCAGCTACGAGGAAAGTCCATCCAGGTAAGTGACTCATAGGCAGTCTTCCTGCCAGGTGAGCTCAGAGGTTAGAATCAGAAACTCAATGGTATAGTCGAAGAGACTTCTTTTACCTTGACGAAGATGTAACAAGGTAGCGTTTGCCATGGCATGCCACCCAGGATCATTAAAGGTCCATTGAAATACAGCCACAAACTGAGATAACACTTTTATTAGTGAGTCCGATCATTCCCATAAGGGTGAAGCCCAGGCCAGCGCCTTCCCTTCAAGGCGAGACAAGATAAAGGTGATTTTGTTCAATTCGTCCTGGAAGACAGAGAGCTGCAGAGTGAATTGCATATAGCATTGGATGATAAACCTTCTACAGAGTTTGGAGTCACCATTGAAACATGGGGGTGCTGGTAGGGCCAACAGGGCTTGAGGCATTGATGAAGATTGCTGTGGAGGAGGAGGAGCCAGCACAGAATCCGTAGTGCTGGTGAGGGCATCAAGACGGGCGTGAAGACGCTCAATGGAGGAGGCCAGTAACTCAAGAAACTGCTGCTGTTCTTGTACCTTGGATGCCAGACCAGGAATGGCCTGGAGGGCACGCGGCTCCACTGAGTCCATGGCCTTTGCAACCTGTTGCTTCAGAGGTGAACCCTTGGGCCGAGGTGGGATTGACGCAACCCATAGATAGGGACCTACAGGTCCCCACCATCAGCAGGTGGAATGGGATGATAGACAGAAGCCGCTGGAGCTTCACTTATACCAGCCCTCGTTCCCCGTGGGTTGAGCCTTTGGGTGCTGGGGGCTGGCAGGACTTTGATAGGCCTCGAGGTGAGAGTCGGTTCATCCCAGAGACAGCAGGTGCGAGATGGTACAATCTTACTCTGGACAAGGTAGTGTCCTGGAAACTCGAGAGCCAATGGAATGGAAGCAGACAGTGGGTGCTCGAGCAAGAGCAGGCCGAAGCTTGAATAAACCACATCCAGGGGTTAAGCTGAAGAGGCATCAAAGAACAGGCTTGAGTCAGGGCTGGCGGCAAACTGAAGGCAGTGGCAAGCAAGGCTGAGGTCTGATCATGGAGTTAATCAATAACGTAGTCAGGCGAAGCAGAGGTCTGGATCTGGAGATAGGCAATAGTGTAGCCAGGCGAAGCAGAGGTCTGGGTCTGGAGATAAGCAATAGCGTAGTCAGGCGAAGTAAAGGTCCGGGCTTGGAGAGAGTCAATGCCGAAGTCAGGCAATGCAGAGGTCTGGACTTGGAGAGAGTCAATGGCATGGTCAGGCGATGCAGAGGTCCGGGCTTGGAGAGAGTCAAAGGCAAAGTCAGGAAATGCAGAGTCAAATCCGTGCAGTCAATCCGAGGGATGAAGCAGGACAGGAAAAAGGAGACTGGAACCAGGAACAACGAGGAGCAGGAATGCAGGGAAAGAGACAAATCTCTAGGAGGCAACGAGTACTCGGCCAGTGAGGAGACCTGTTGCAAAGGCAACACTAGGGAGTGGAGTCTGAGCTTAAATACTATAGCAGTGTAGACGGCATCATCTGGGGTCGCGGCTAGGTTCCCGCCGCGGTCCCTACTTAAGCATCAGTGGTGTGTGCCAAGGAAGGGATGCGGTGCGAGTGGCAGCGTCTCTTCGCAGGCCACGCGGAGAGGTCCGACAAGAAGTGGTAGCAGAACCAGGAACGCCAGGGACCGCAGCAGGGCCGGAGGCACTGGGGGAGGCCCGAGCTGACCGGGGGAGGACGGAGCTGACGGCCCACTGCTGCCAGCGAGGAGGAACTAGGAGCTGGAGTCACTGAAGAAAGGTGAGGGGGGCCGTTCCGCAGGTCTGCTGCGGATGGCATGCGTAACAATACACATGAAATATGCACGTTTTATAAAATATGCATATCTCTACCCTGCAACATACAGGTGTATGTAGGCTTTCTTACGAATGCATGCAGTGCATATAACATACACAATGCATTGAATGCATGTACTTTACCCACCTATTTTAAAAATACACACGCATATATTTTATGCATGAAAGTAAAGTAGGACTTACCTGCATAAGTCCTGATTTAAGAGCGTACATTGGAGTATTTTATAACATGCATGCATTCATGAAATTATCAGTTTTACCAATTAATCCACTATTTTGCCCAGTCCTTCTCTAGGTCATTGAAACCCTCATGGTTCTTCAGCCTGAACTCCCAGTTCACCCAGACCTCCCACCCAGTCAGTACTGGAAAAAAACAGAGATCATACCATTGAGTAGGTGATCAAATTTAAATTTTCCCATCAAATTTAGATTCAAGGTATAGAAATACCTATTGTTCATGAAGTTAGAAAGCTCGGAGAACTATTTGATTCAAATCTTTCATTTGTGCCACATATCAAGTCATTGGTTAAAACCTCTTTCTGGAAACTTATAGGGTCATTTTCCAAGGTGCGATAGCCCATTACGTGTGCATAGTGCATTATCTCACTTGATAACACCCTAACGCATGCGATAATGGGCTTATTGTGGTGGTAAGGTAAAATTAAAATTAGGGGAAGGGGTGGAGTTAGGGAGGAGTTGGGAGGGGTTTAGGGAAATGGGGTAGTGGCACTGCTGATGGCGATAATGTTTTTGACATTATCGCCGGCAGTGGTGCGGGAATTAGAACCACCTTTTAGCGTGACGCTATGGGGGCAATAGTGTGCGGGAGGCTGCACTGCAGCAGGCTTAACTGCACCACTGTGATGTGGCCGGCTGCTCTCTAGCGCCGCCCCGCTCCTTTTTTTGTCCCCCTGCCCCCTTTGCCACAGCAGCTCATCATTCCGCAGGATGTTAAGACGTTTAAAACCATATTTAGATTTTCCTAATCTTTATTTGGGTTTACAAGTTTTAATTTTTTAAAATTTGGATTATTGCAACTCTTTATTCCTAGGGCTTCCTAAATACATACTGCGTTCCTTGCAAATGATTCAGAATGCTGCTGCAAGAATCCTAATGGGTACTTCTAAATTTGAACACATCTCTCCAGTATGAAAATCCTTACATTGGCTTCTGATTGAATACAGGATTCAATATAAAGTTTTAAGCTTAATACATAATCGGGTGGATTTTAAAAGCCCTGCTCGCGTAAATCCGCCTGGATTTACGCGAGCAGAGCTTTGCGCGCCGGCGCGCCTATTTTGCATAGGCCGCCGGCGCATGCAGAGCCCCGGGATGCGCGTAGGTCCCAGTGTTTTTTGAAGGGGTCGTGTCGGGGGCGGGACCGGATGACACAGCGTTTCGGGGGGCGGGACTGGGGGCGTGGCGCCGGCCCGGGGGCATGGTCCAGGTCTCTGGACCAGCCCCCGGGTCAGAAGACGGCGCACCTGCAGTCCGCTGGCGCGCGTAGATTTACGTCTGCTTCTCGCAGGCGTAAATCTAGGGACAAAGGTAAGGAGGGGGTTTAGATAGGGCCGGGGGGGTGGGTTAGGTAGGGGAAGGGAGGGGAAGGTGAGGGGAGGGCGAAAGGAAGTTCCCACCGAGGCCGCTCCGATTTCGGAGCGGCCTCGGTGGCAACGGAGGCAGGCTGCGTGGCTCGGCGCGCGCAGGCTGCCCAAAATCGGCAGCCTTGCGCACGCCGATCCAGGATTTTAGAGGATACGCGCGGCTATGTGTGTATCTTATAAAATCCTGCGTACTTTTGTTTGCGCCTGCTGCGCAAACAAAAGTACGCGATCGCGCTTTTTTAAAAAATCTACCCCACTGCTCTTAGCTATGACACTCCCACTTGTATTAATATTCTTTTAAAGATCCATCATCCAATTAAAAATCTGAGACTAGAGGAGAGGGGCAGTGTTTTCTGGATATTCCAAATCACAAAATCATTCGTTTAGTAGACTCACGAGATAAACTTCTATCCGTTGCTGGTGCAGAGATGTGGAACAAATTGCTTCTATCATTGCGGAAGCAGGCATGTCGTAAATCTTTTAAAAAGGAGCTCAAAACACACCTATTTAAGATGGCATTTCTCAATATATGATTGGCAAGATTATTTATTAGCTGCATGAGCAAATTCAGGCTATTTTATTTTTTATTCTTATTTTAATTTACCTTGTTTTAATTCTATTTTATCTTTTATTTTATTTGTATTATTTGTATTGTACTATGTTGAAGCTTTATTATGTAGTAATTGTATGTAGTTTTTGTACACTATTATGCATGTTATTAATTGTAAACCACTCAGAATTCTAGATGAAATGGCATATACATTTTAAAAATAAATAAATAAATAAATAAATATATACATACATATTAAACATGTTTAATATCATATATACCAGAGCTACATTCTATCCTAAGTACCTGTGCAAATGTCTGGTTACTTTTCATATCCCCCAATATTTGGAAACCTTTATTTCTGATAAGAGAATTGAATAGCTTTATTTGAAGTTTAGAAAGTGGTGGTGTTTAATCAGATTCATTAAATATTGTCTCTTTTGTTGTCTGTTTTCCTATTTTTGCTTTTTAATCCCCCTTTTTCCTTTATTTTAGTGAGGACTACTGTGTTTATAATGTATGGTTAAATATTTACCTATAATTTGATATTTTTATGTTGCCCTTTTGCTGTTGTATAATGAAAATGCAATAAAACATAAATTGAAAAAAAAAATATCACTTATGCCAGATAATTACCAAGTGTAAAAATATGCAAGTAAGTTGAAAAATGTGTGCTTGAAAGTGTTATTGAAATAGCAAATTACATGTGTAACTGTTGGCCTCACTCAGGAGCACCCCTAGACTGCATCTTTTTTACATGCATATATTTGTGCATGAGAGTAAAAATACACACGTATTTTGGACTTTTAGAAGCCAATATTCAATAGACTGTTTACTGGAAAAGTTATCCGGCTAGCCGGATAATTTGTCCCATATGTTCAGCGAGATAAATGTCCTGCTGAATATATCAGCTTAAATTTATCTGGCTAACTTTAGCTGGATAACATGCTGCTTAACTGAATATCTTTAAAAGATATCCAGCTAACTAGCACTGTCATTAAAAAATAAAACCCAAACACATAAATGGTCCAGTGGGCCAATCCCCTTCCACCCCCCAAAATATCATATAAAGGCCCTTTCGAGCCATACTCTGATCACCCCTAAAATCCTTAAAATGGCACAAAGACCCTGTCTCGATATTTTCCAAACTCATATATCAGCTCCTATCCTTCCCTCCCACCCACCTACAAGGATTATAAACATTGCAGCACATCCCTTCCTTCCCCCAGACCCTCCACTTCCACCCTATACCTTTTCTTCCTTTGCTGGGAACAAAGTACCCTACCCCCATTCTCGGCAAATCGATTGCTGCTATAAGAGAGACAGCACTGGAAGCATAAGCTTACATTAAGCATATGTTTCCAGTGCTGCTTCTAGCTTCCAGCTCTGACTCTAGCTCCCTACCTCTAGCTCTGGTCAGGCCTTGGCATAGGGCTGGGACCCGGGCTGAGGCCCAAGTGTTGGGACCCAGACTCCAGACTGGGCCTCAGTATCAGGCCTGTGCCTGAGCCCTGGCCTAGGTGAGGTCCAGGTGTCAGGACCTAGCCTCTGGACCAGGCCCATGTTGGGCCTGGGCCCAGGCAAAGGCCCAGGCGTTGTGACTCAGCCTTTAGACTGGGCCCTGGAATCAGGCCTGAACCCATGCCTTTGTCTTAGCTCAGGCCCAGGCATTGGGACCTGGTTTCTGGACCTATTCCTGGTTTCAGGGCCAGGGCCAGGGCTTTGGCCTAAGCCTAGGCCCTGGCATTGAGACCAGGCCTCCAAGCCTGTGCCTTGCAAAGGCCCAAGCCTGAGGTCATGGTGACCTACTGCAGCCTAGGCCTAGGTCTTGTCATCAGATCCCCCCTGAACTGAATAAGTGGGGGCCAGGGAGGATCCTGGCTCTTGCATTTTTTTGGGAGGGAGGGAAGTTGGTGGGGATGGGAGGCCCTGTTTCTTTTTTTTCTTTCTTTTTTGTAATGTTTATTTCCTTTTTTTAAATGAAATAAACAATAAACAATATTCGTGTGGAAAAAAATCCTTAAAAACAAAACAAAAAACGAAACAACATTTTTACTTCTTTCCTTTGATATTACATATGTGGAAATAGCATAGCAGAAATAAGCTAATATGCTCCCTAATGCTGATTAGCATTCTGTTTAAACCTTCTTGGCAGCAGTAAAAAAATTAAACAAAATTCAACCTACTTTTGCTAGATGCTGTTAGTTGAGATTTCTGGTTGGTTGACTGCTGGATAATGGACTATAACTGTATATAGTCCATTATGTTATTGTTTAGGTTGAAATAGAGCAAACTAAAGTAACAGGTACAGTTGTGAACCTCAGCCCTCAAAGGCACTCCCCCTTCCCTCCAAGAAAGAAAGTACACATCAAACATAACACCTCATGTTGGATCTAGGCATGGAGGAGCAGCCTAGTGGTTAGAGCAGTGGGCTAGAAACCAGGTTTCAAATCCCACTGCCACTCCTTGTGAACTTGGGCAAGCCAATTCATTCTCCATTGCCTTAAGTACAATCTTAGGGTGTCATTTATCAAAATGCAATAAGGCGTTTTTGCATGCGAAAAAACCCCGTTAACACATGCGATAGGCTCTTAACGTAAACGTGTTTAACGCCTGCAATAGCCCCATATCGTATGGTGTGATGCAAATTCAGAAAATAGGAGGAGTTAGGGGAGCTATTGCACAGCCATAATGCTGATTTTAACAACACCTCTTTGGATTGTGTTAGGCTGTGTGATAGCTGCTGTGACCATATGGTAAAGTTTCCTTGCTGTTTGTGATGTCTCCCATAAGGCCTATTTCAGGGGAATTGAAGGTCTGAGAGAGTGAGAGAGAGAGAGAGAGAGAGAGAGAGAGAGTGAGTGAACCTGGCCATAATATCATGGCCCATAGGTAGGTATTTGTATCCCTATAGTAAGCCCACCTAGTAACTTGAGGTGGGGTTTAGGTAAGAGTGTAGGGGGTTAGGGGCCACTTTGACATTCTATGTGACACCTACGAACAGAACAGTGGTCTCTTGTGAAGATTTGATGGCCTTCGGAGTGAGGAAACTCACTCCCAGATGAGATTTGGGCAATGTTCTCTCAATCTAGCTTGATGGACTCTCTACCTGGGTATCAGGGAGCTCAGAGATGTTCTAGTGCAGACTTTCCCAAACCTGTCCTGGGGACCCCACAGCCAGTCGGGTTTTCAGGATATCTACAGTGAATATGCATGAGATAAAATTTGCATATGGTGAGTCTCCATGATATGCACATTTATCTCATGCATATTCATTGTGGATATCCTGAAAGCCCGTCTGGCAGTGGGGTCCTCAAGAGAGGCTTGGGAAGCCCTGCCCTAGTGAATCCACTGAAGGGCCGGTTCAGTAGATCTTGGAAACAGACATGATCCTATGGGACTGAAGAAGGGCAGATGTGGTTCCTTTCCATAAAAATGGAAGCAGAGAGGGGGTTGCAAACCTCAGCCTGGTTAGCCTCACTTCGGTGATGGGTAAACTGATGGAGACTCTATGAAAGGAAAAGATAGTGGGCTATCTACAATGATCCATGGCCGCTTGGTTTTACCACAGGCAGATCATGCCACAACATGTTCCCCTTGATTTCTTTGCCTGAGAGTTAGATCATGGATATGAGCTGGATGTGGTTTGCTTGGATTTCAGCAACGCTTATGATACTATCCAGCATAGGAGGCTCATTAAAAAAACTGTGCAGCCTGGGAGGGTTCCCAAGATGGTGCACTGGATTAGAAACTGGCTGAGTGCTAGATGAGAGAGGGTAGTGCTAAATAGAATTCACTCTGAGGAGAGAGAGATGATTAGTAGAGTGCCTCAAGGCTTAGTCCTGGAGCTGGTCCTGTTCAATATCTTTGTGGGTGGTATTATGATGTAGTTAGAGGGAAAATTTTGCCTTTTTGTGGATGACGCTCTTAAAGGAGTAAACAGAATGAATAATGATCTAAGAAAGCTTGAGGAGTAGTCAAATATTGGCAGTTATGATTTAGTGCCAAAAATTGTAGAGTCATGCTCTTGTGGTACAGAAATCAAGGGGCATGGTATACAGTAGGTAGTGAAGAGCTGATGTGCATGAATCAGGAAAGAGATTTTGGGGTGATAGCGTCAGATGATCTCAAAGTAGTAAAATAGTGTGATAAGGTGATGATTAGATTCAGGAGGATGCTTGGGTGTGTTGGGAAAGGCATAACCAGTAGAGATGTGTATCGTGTGATTGATCGTCTTAACGATCGATTTTGGCTGGGGGGGGAGGGAATCGAATCGTTGCGGTTTTGTTTTTTTAAATATCGTGTAAATCGTAAATCGGGGAGGGCGGGAAAACCGGCACACTAAAACATCCCTAAAACCCACCCCGACCCTTTAAAATAAATCCCCCACCCTCCCGAACCCCCCCCCCCCAAATGTCTTAAATTACCTGGGGTCCAGTGGGGGGTCCCATTGTGATCTTCCACTCTCGGGCCACGGGTGCGTTGATAGAAAAATGGTGCCGGCGCTATCTTTGCCCTGTCATATGGCCGGCGCCATTTTGCAAAATGGTGCCGGCCGTACGGCAACACGATTCGAGTGCAGGAGGTCGTTCCCGGACCCCCGCTGGACTTTTGGCAAATCTTGTGGGGGTCAGGGGGCCCCCCCAAGCTGGCCAAAAGTCCCTGGGGGTCCAGCGGGGGTCCGGGAGCGATCTCCTACGCTCGTGATGTCGGGGGATAGGAACCAAAATGGCGCCGGCGCTACCTTTGCCCTGTCATATGACAGGGCAAAGGTAGCGCCGGCGCCATTTTTCTATCAACGCACCCGTGGCCCGAGAGTGGAAGATCACAACGGGACCCCCCCCACTGGACCCCAGGTAACTTAAGACATTTGGGGGGGGGGGGGGGTTCGGGAGGGTGGGGGATTTATTTTAAAGGGTCGGGGTGGGTTTTAGGGATGTTTTAGTGTGCCAGTTTTCCCGCCCTCCCCCTTCCCCTCCCCCTTCCCCCGATTTACGATTTTTGAAGATAAATCGGGGGAATTCCTATTAAATATCGACTCTAACGATTTTTGACGATTTAAAATATATCGGACAATATTTTAAATCGTCAAAAAACGATTCACATCCCTAATAACCAGTAGAAAAAAAACAGATCATATGTCCCTTTACAGAGCCTCACCTATAGCAATATTTCCCAAACAGTATGCCATGGCACCCTGGTGTGCTTTCAGAGCTGATCAAGTGTGCCAGGTAAAATTCACCACTGACTGATTCTCAGATCCAGTCTAGCACCTGGGCTCTACTCTCAGCACCTCACAGCAACAAGAGACACTAGCAATGGTTCTTAAACATGTAGAAACTCCTTTCTTAAAACATGTATAGTCACATATGCCTCCCCTTTATAGCTAGCTACAGCTCTGGAGTATGGAAATTAATAAGTACCATGAAGAGTATGGATAGCCGAGCCCCACTTTGTTTGGCACACATATCTTCTCCCTTCTGAGCTTCCTTCTTTGAATCCTTCTAGTCTCTGTCTTATCTCTAGACTTTATGACGCAGGCAGAACATACATTGAGCACTAGATGGAACTCATTTTGAGTGTTGGGAATAGCAGTAATGGAGGAGCTCTGGCAGCCATATGCAGCAGCCAAGGTAACTAACTGAGCTGGCTGCCTGTGCCACACTGACTTCTCTTTTCTTTTGCACTTGTATGTAGAGAGAACTGATCCTTGTTGATGGGATCATATATGTCTTGGCCCCTCCCCCCCTTTATTTTAAAATTTCAAAAACAGACTGGTAGATCTTTCAGTGGTTCCTTAGCTCTTCTTCTGCCCATATGAATTGTCTTCATTGACTGCTCCATGGAGGTTGGTTTTGTTAATATAGGTGTGCCTTGGGCTTGAAAAGGTTGGCAACACTAACCTAGAGTACTGTGCTGTGCTCTATTCTGATGGCTGAATCTCAGAGAGGGTACAGAGAGGCTGGAGACAGTCCAGAGACAATAAAAATGGTGCATGGTTTGTACTAATGATTTTAATATGTACACCCTTACAAAGAGATGAGAGAAGAGGGATATGATACAGATTTTTAAATACCTGAAAGGTATTAATGCACAAGAAGCAAAGCTTTTTCAATGGACAGGGAAGTTGTAGAACTAGGGGTCATGATATGAAGCTTCATGGTGTAGACACAGGAACAATGTCAGGAAATAATTTTCATAGAGAAGGTGGTGGAAGCTTGGAATGCCCTCCGAGAGGAGACTTTGAAAAAGCATGGGATAAACACGGAAGATTCTTATGGAAAGAGAATGGCACTGGGATAACATGTATAAAGTGAAAGTTACAGCTTACATTATTCTTACTAGAAGGCATGAGGTAACCTGCACAGAGTGGCACACTGGGAGTGAGTGTCAGGTTCCATGTGGGCATTTGCATATCTTATCTATCCAAAGTGGCCAAATAGCTACTGGGTAGATTGGATGGAACATTTTGGTCTTTATCTGTCTTCATTTACTATGTTACTATGTACGGACAGATAAACAGCAGCCACACATATCTAAAGTAAAGAAAGATATGAATTTTACAAACTTTATCTTTGCTCCCTTCTTATAATAGAACATTTTGATTTGAACCCTGCCTTCCCAGTCAAGATAATTCCTCTGCTGCTTGTGTAGCAAACCAGGAAGATCCAGCAAATCTGAGACAGTAATTTCTCACTGCTGTCACTTAACTGCTGTGTCTTTGTTTGCATAGGATTATGTAGCCCCTGAGGAGCTTTCTAGGTAAAACAGCCTCATAAATCCAAGTGGGACGAGAAGTGCTGGCACTTTCTTTTACTGCTAGCTGCACTGAGAGTATGTCCAATATGAGTTTCACAGGAAAGTATAAATGTCAGTCCCTGGAAAACTATGAGCATTTTATGAAAGCCATGGGTAAGTTTGAACTGATTATAGCTGAATTCTGTAGAATATAAAATGTGTGCCAAGCATTTGTCACAACTGTCAGAACAGTTGGTATTATCTTAACATCATGCACACATTATCATATCATGTGTAATTTAATAATAGTAAAAATCCCTATAGGAAATGAAAAACAAAACAGAAAAATACTCTGGTAGCTATTATGCTATGTTTGATTGTATTGTCTTTTATAATACATATTATATACATAATATTGTATGCATATGTTATATACTGTCTTCAACAAAATTATTTAAAATATTTCAGTAGGTACTGTGCAAAGTGTCATATCATATATCATTATTCTTTCTCTTAGGCTGTATAAATCAATGATGCTTTATAAATAATCCACAATAAATAACATAAGGAAAGAAAAATGTTTAGGGAAGATAATAATAACCAATTTATTAATATTTTGCCTTTCATGGTACTTCATTCAGGTATTGTAGGTATTTTCCTATTCCAAGTGGGCTTACAAAGTAAGGCTTGGATTTATCAAAATGCAATAAATATCACATGCAATAGGAAAAGGGGCATGATTTATAGTAATAGGTTGTTTATCAAAAGTGCAGTTAGTGCTTTGTATATGTATTACCACACATTGTGACAACCTTTTCACAGTAAGTACCACAATTGTTGAGAGAGAGCGAGAGAGAGAGAGAGAGATGGACTCTCTACCTGGGTAACATCAAGCTAGGTTGAGAGAACATTGCACAAATCTCATTTTTGGTTGAGTTTTCTCACTCTGAAGGTCATCAAATCTTCACAAGAGAGCACTGTTCTGTTCGTATATCTCACTTTGAATGTCAAAGTGGTCCCTAACCCCTACACTTCTACCTAAACCTCACCTCGAGTAACTAGGTGGGCCTCATATAGAGGTATACCTAATATGAGAGCCTTATAGCTAGTCTCTTTTGCTTTCTCTCTCTTTCACTCAGCTGAAAATGCTATTTACAACAACATCACAAAGTGTGATAAAGCCATATCACATAGCTTAATGCAAATGAAAAAGGTGTAGTTAAAATCCACTTTAAAGCTGTGCAATATGGCTTCACAAATTGGGAAGCCAGGCCCTTTGGCCACAAACTCCTCCCCTTTTCCTAATTTGCATCACACCATGGGTTATGGCATTTTTGCATGCGTTAAAGGCGTTTTTCGCATGCGAAAACGCCATATAGCACTTTGATAAATGACCCCCTAACTTTGTACCTGAGACAATGGAGGGAGAAGTGATTTTGCAAGGTCACAAGGAGTGTTAATAGGATTTGAACCCTGGCTTGCAGTCTATTGCCCTAACCATTCCTAAAGGTGTGCAAAGAACATAAGAACATAAGAAATTGCCATGCTGGGTCAGACCAAGGGTCTATCAAGCCCAGCATCCTGTTTCCAACAGAGGCCAAAACCAGGCCACAAGAACCTGGCAATTACCCAAACACTAAGAAGAACCCATGTTACTGATGCAATAGCATTGGCTATTCCCTAAGGTGAGCAATTCTGGACTCACTCTGAGGATGGGACCTCTCTTGGGCTAATTTTACACAGAAGAAGTAAAACATCATTTGAATTTTACAAGGGATCTGTGTGGTTTCGAAAGCTTATGTACTGTAATCACTTTTGTTGGTTTTTAAAAAAGTATCACAATCTATGTACAGTGACTTCATATACTTTGCTGCTACTTAAACTTCCTGACCTCCTGACATTTCAGTTTTGTCCTTGTTACTTAATTTCCATCAATAATACTGATTCTTATACTTCTGCTTTAGCATGAACCGCAACGTTCTGACAGGACAATAAGGAGTCTATGGCTACTCTATAAGCCAATTTTTTTGATAATCACCAGGTATGCCTGACGATCTGATTGAGGAGAAAAGGAAAGTTGACTTCAAAACCATCCATGAGATTGAACAGGATGGCAAAACATTTAAGTATAGTCTCAGAAGTGACAGCGGAGATTTGACTAATGAGTTTACTATTGGAGAGGAAGCAGAGCTGGACATTACGACAGATGAGAAGGTCAAGGTAGGAAAATCCATTTAGAAGTATTTAGTTTTATCTTGGGTTTGGAGTTGAATCATTGTTACAGCGGGTACCCAAGCCTCTGGATGGGGGTGGGGTGGGGGAAAAATGGGCTTGGGGATGTCCTGCCAGCTCAGGGGTGACAGGATGTCACCTTCTGTGCCTGGGCTACAGCTTGGTGCAAAGTCTTGCAATTCACACTGGGCCTTGGAAATGGGCCACACGGGCGACTTGGCAGGCTGAGTTGTTTCAATGGCCCTGGTCCTTCCCCCCCGCCAAGGATGGGGGGAAGGAAACTTGGAAGGTGAGGCTCAGCGCCTAGACCCTGTATTACTGTTTGTTGTTAATAAAGCTGCAACCATATATATTCCAAGTTGAACTATCGGCTCATGTGTGATTGTCATTAGGGCATCTCTTTCCTCTGGGGAGAATTGGACCTATCACTGCATGGAGGGAGGGAGCGGATGGTGCTAGGGTGCCACTGTAGTGCTTTTAAGAATAGCTTCTACCATTATGCCTACAATTGGTGTCAGGCTTACTGGTCTATAATTTCTTGAATCGCCTCTGGGGTGTTTTTTTTAAAAATCGGTATACATTGGCCATATTCCAGCCTGCAAAATACCAATCTTAAAGTTGTCATATTTACAGTGATCCTTCTTCACCACAAAATTCATTCAAAACAAAATTAAGTAGCAACAGACAGAAATTATGTAAATAAAGTTCTTGAAATTTTTGTATAGCATGCATTAGTTACAATAATTACACTGTTCTGTAACAAACCCTCTTATGGCAAAGAAATTCACTAACTTCTAGCTTGATTTTTTTTAAAGTGTATCAGGGACCACAGTATGTAAAATTTTCAATTAGCTCTGTTTTATTTGTATTAATTTATTCTTTGGATTGTTATTTGTTATTGTTTTGCAGAATTGTTGATGTTATTTGTATTTATTAAATTTATTTTCTGTTTTGTATGTGTTGCGATGCTGCTCGCAGGCCTAGCTGCAAGCAGCATCTTACCTCCGTTGCTAGGCCACGCCCAATGCTGCCTCTTGCGGCCCGAGTGCCGCCACCTGTTATCCGTGGCAGGCAGAGCCGCCGCCGTTTGTACTGTTTTCGCAGCCCAGAGGCTGCCGACGTCATTCTCCTGTGCGGTGGGGCCACTGCCGCTGTTCTCTCTCCGTGCGATGAGCAGAGCCACCGCCGCCATGCTCCCACGCGGCCCGGAGGCCGCTGTCAACCCTGTCATGCTCGCGGCATGGAGCCGCCGATGGTGGGACCTGGCTTCACAGCCTAATGCCATTCCTGCTTGATCTTCGCGGCGGGCAAAGTCACCACCACTGTCCCTAGTCCTGCCTCCCTGTAGGTGTGCGGCCGCGCCTCTCCTGTCTATTTAAAGGGCCCGCGGTGGGAAGGGCCCCGTGGCCCCACCTGATGATGCCATCTGGGCGTCTCCTCTTCAGCCCTATAAAAGGGCCCTTCACCAATCCTTCAGCACCTTCGCAAGGAGGCAGTCTTCTCCTGGACTCCTCGCCAATTCCAGCTTCTTCAAGGAACTCTGTTCTTCGTGGGAATTCCCTTGTCTTCATCTGTGGTTCCTGGTCCTTCATCTTGTCCTCGTCCATGGATCCTGGTCTCTCGTCAGATCCTGGTCCTTGACCATCCTGTCTTCAGATGTCCCTTCTCCAGAAGTCCTAGTTTCCTCCGGCTCCCTCTTTGGATGTTCCTAGTTCCTGGTCCAGCCCTAGCCCCCCCTGGCGGATTCCGCTTCCAGATGACCAACCTGGGCATAATCCTGCACCTAGTCCGGTGTTGACGCCGGGACACTAAAGCCTCCACTCCGGCTGGATCCTGCTAGAGTGCCACCCGGATCTTCTCTTCATCCTGATCCTCAGCCCTGCCTTCGCCTCATCCTAGTGTCCAAGTGTCTTTGTCTACGTCTTGTCCTTGTTTCAGTGCCATCGCCTGCCCTCGACCTCTGTCCGTGCTGTCGTACCTGCTGGTGGCAGGTCAGAAAGGGCTATCAAGTGGCCGGAGGGCTACCCCAGAGTCCAACATTGTGTTGTTGGGTCTCTTCTGGTGCGTTCGGGTTCGGCAGAGGTCAGGGCTCCTGGTCTTCCGCCTGTCCACCCTGCTCAGACATGTCTTGCCTGCCTAGGCACTCCCCTGGAGTCCTCCTCTGGGGTCGTGCCATGGCCTAAGGGCACACAATCTCTCCTCCGAATTGGGCCCACTCCTTAGCGCTCCCACAACAGTATGGTTGTTTATTTTTGTGCATTGTGCCATTATACATTTATTTATTATGTACTTATTTATTTTAATTGTTATTATGTCTTATGTTTTTATTGTAAATCACCATGCGTTACCTTTGGAAAGACATTTAACAAATTTGATCAAATAAATATATACACAAAATAAACGAGCATTGGTTTGGGATAACTAATTAAAGTAGTTTTTTTCTAAAAGTGAAGTGTATAATAGCATATATTTTCACATTGTTGCATTTTCAATTTGTGGCAAGAGAGAAAGATTTAAAACTTCTCATTGATTTAAAACCTGCAGTCAGGAAGGGGTAATCTGCTGGATAAAGCATGGGACATTCCTTTTGGGAGTGAGGCCTTTTTCACTCATTTTTGTTCAAGGCACGTTACTTTGTATTCTTCACCCTTACAATAGTTAAGTAGTGCATATCATTCTATTTTTCTTGGATTTGGAAGCTGCTATGTTGTTTGAAGCCAATGAATTCTCATCTTTTGATCAAAGAGGTGTCTATAAATATATATATTCCTAAGGTGTTATGTTAAGGACATTATGGTTTTGTAGGATGACCCAGACCCTGCCTTATTCTTTGCTATTCCTCTCCTTCCCTATCATCCTCTACTTTCTTTCATTCTGTGTGCGCACAAACATGCACCCCCCCACCCCCCACACACACACATACACTAGTCTACATCGACCTGTATTACCATCCTTAAACAGAAAGGAACTAGCTGAAAATTAAGAATAAGAAGATTCAAGCTACAGTAAATCTGATTCCTTTATTGCATTACAAATATAAGGCTACTTCTGAATTAGGTACTGTATCAATTAAACTAGTGTTTACCTTTTTTTTCTTCATCTTTCTTTTAGACAATAGTCCATATGGAGGGTAACAACAAGCTGGTTATGGATATTAATGGTGGTGAACTAGTCACTGAATTATGTGGAGACACCCTCACCAGTGTAAGTATCTGCTATTATATAAGGAAAAAATAATACAGCGGGGTCAAGGAAATAGATAAACAAAATGAATTCTTTGCCTCTGTTTTTACTGAGGAAGATGTGGAAGGGGGGGGGGGGGGTGTCATACCCACACCAGAAAAACATTTTGATGGTGATTACTCTGAGAGACCACATGGAATCACTGTGAAACTGGAGGACAAAATAACCCAGTTTGACAGACTAAACATTAACAAATCACTGGGACTGGATGGTATTCACTCCAGAGTTCTGAAGGAACTAAAAAATGAAATTGAAGTCCAGTTTCTAGTGATTTGTAACCTATTATTTAAAACAGTCACAGAACCTGAAGACTGGAAGATGGCCAATGTGAGGCCAGTTTTTTTTTGCTTTGTTTTGTTTTTTAATTTTTTATATATCACCTTTCTAATACAATTGTATCATAATGTATAAAGGAAACATGTTAAAATACATTAAAGAAACAAAGTTACTTCACTTTAGCAATTTAAGAAAATTAACTTCTAATGTAGTAACCAATTCTCATTATAATAATAGAAACTAGGAGGCAACTTTCAAGGACAATATAGGAAACAGAATAATATTTATATACGGCTTAACCTGAGAAAGATACTGTTTATTCATTAATATTCCCTTGACATTACGGGATGCCCTGGGGAGCATTGGAATCCAAATAAAGCCTTACTTGCTCTGGGGAAAAGAATATAAATGTATCAGCTTCTTTCTTAATAATATACTTACAAGGGTATCGAAGTAGGAAGGTAGCCCCTAGAGATATCACCTTTTGCCTCATATTGAGGAATCCCTTTCGTCTTTCCTGAGTTATCTTTGAGATATCCGTAAATATTCGGACCTTACTGTCATGAAACAGCGTATTTAAATTTTTGAAATATGATATCATTAATCTACTAATGTCCTGTTCTGTTATCAAGGAAACTAAAAGTGTGGAAAATTAGTCAGGTTTGAAGATCAATTGGGGGGGGGGGGGGGGGCGGGGGGGGGGGGAGCCGCCTGTTCATTTGATTGGTTTTGCGCTGGGAGGAAATAAGCCTTATTTATTAGAGGAAATCGAGATTCAGGTAAAAGAAGAACTTCAGCAAGAAACCTTTTAAACGTTGTAATTGGCATTTCCCCCATTTTTCTAGGAAAGTTAATTAATCTTAAATTAAGACAATGGTTCCAGTTCACCAACAATTCAAGCCTTCTAGAGAGAGCAGCTCTATCTTGTATTGTAGCTATATTAAATTCTTTAAGTTGTGATATATCCATTTCTATCTTTCCAACAGTTGTTTGAAGCTGAGTCAGAGTGTTTTCTTGAATTAGAATTCTATTATTCACTTGTAGGGCAAAAGAGTCCAACTTAGGGCCTCATTTTCTAAAGTATCGCAGGCCTGCGATACTTTAGGAAATGAGGGGCGGGCGGACGAAACGGGGGGAGGGCCTACGCTAGCCGGCAGCAATCGCACCGTCGCGGTGCGATCGCTGCCGGTTTCGCACCCAATAGCGCCACCATAGGAGGTGTAGCTATTGGGAGCGAAAGCTGCCGCGAAAAGGCACTTACCGTTTCGCTGTCTGCAGCGTTGGCACAGAGTTGCCCACGGTGACGCCCCGATTCCTCCTCTTCCGGGGCCGACTCCGCCCCGACTCCGCCCCCATCCTGGTATCGCACGCGATAAGGGACTTTTCGCGTGCGAGCCTCTTGGAAAATGAGGCCCTTAGTGTTGCAATTCCGGACTACTAGGGTTAACCTCGCAGATAGTTCCCATAATGTTTCAAGGGTAATGACTGCTGGCCTTACCAGAGCTTCAGGTCGAACACCCGATGTCAGGGTGGTTGATTCGGAGGTTGTTGTTGAAGCTGCTAGTTCAGCGTGGGTTAACACTTCTCCCCGCACTGAATCCTCTCTACTCCCTGGTTCCTTGAGACTCACCGTTGCTTCTCCCAGCAAGCCTGTGTCTGTGACCTCATCGGTCCGTGCCATCTGCTGTGCGTCCGGGGTCGTAGTTCCTCTGGCTGCCGGTGGATGTGTGTCAGGGGGGCTGAGGGAAACCTCGGTCCCTGGCGAAATCACCTCTCCTCCAGACATTTTTGCAACGGGATTCACCTCAGCGTTTTGTACAGCTCCCTGGGCAAAGAAGGTCGTAATAAGAGCCTGCTCCGACAATTGGGTAGGTATTGAGCGGAATATCCTCACCTTCCCATTTCGCTTCGGCGGTTTTATAAGGAAAAATTTAACGAGGAACGGAGCAGCTCTAATCCACACACCCGGTCAGGATGCCATCTTGCCCCCCAGATCAGGGCATCTCATATCGTGAAGCCAGTTTTTAAAAAGGGCTCCAGGGGTGATCTGGGAAACTATAGACCAGTGAATCTGACTTTGGTGCTGGTCAAAATGATTGAAAATATTCTTAGAACAAAATTACTGACCACATAAATAGACACAGTGTGATGGGTGAGAGTCAGCATGGTTTTTACAAAGGGAAGTCGTACCTTACCAATTTACTAGATTTTTTCAGGAGTACAAATAAACACAGACAAGGGTGAACCAGTTGATATAGCGTGTTTGGATTTTCAGAAGGAATTTGACATAGTCCCTCATGAGAGACTCTTTGGGAAACTAAAAAGTCATGAAATTGGAGGCAATGGCCTATTGTGGATTGGTAACTAGATAAAAGATAGAAAATAGAGGGTAAGGCAAAATGGTCAATTGTCCAAATTGAGAAAGGTTGTTAGTGCAGTGCCCAAGGTTCTGTATTTGGACCTATGCTATTTAGCATATTCATTAATGATCTGGAAAAAGAAAGAATGAGTGAGGTGACCAAATTTGTAGATTAGACAAAACTGTTTTGAGTTATTAAAACGGCAATGGATTGTGAAGAATTGCAGAAGAAAATAGGATACTGGGCTTCTAAAGTGGACAAGTGCAAAGTAATGAATATAGGGAAGAATAATCCCAACCACAGGTACATGATGCTGGGTTCCATGTTAGGAATCACCACCCAGAAAAGGACCTGAGTCCTTCTGGATAATTACTCCTGGGGGAATTCTGCGCAAAAAAATGTAAACTTAAAATTCTGCAAACTTTATATTGCTCAAAATAACACAATTTACATGACAGTCTTTAAGTAATTCTATGTTCCAGGGCTAATATCGTCACACTGTATATCTATACACACTACTCAAATATATGAGGACTATTCCTCATAAGTGATAAGTCTTTAAGTAATTACATTTTAAATTAATACAGAAAAAAGTTATTACTTAAAGATGCAGAACTTTAAATATTTTGAGCAGATTTTCCCTGGAAATTCACTGTAAGAGTGTCCCTTCCACTCCCTCTCCCTACTCCCCTGGCCACTTTGCCCTCTCAGGCCCCAACTCCTCCATCTGCCAGTATCTCTCCCCTCCATCTCTATGCTCAACCCCACTCTATTGCCAGTCCTAGAGTTTGACCCTGTTCTCAGTACTGCCCCTCACACAGGTTCCCTCTGTCCCTCCCTCTCTCACACATGCTCTCCATCTCTAGTACACATACACACACCCTCATACAGGCTCCCTCACTCTCTCGCACACACACATCCCCTCATACAGGACCCTCTCTTGCATACCGACCCACACGAGTTCCCTTTCTCTTTCACACATACATCCTCACACAGGCTATGTCTCTCTCTCATGCACCCCTTCACACAGGCTGTGTCTCACACACACACAATCCCTTCACACAGGCTAGCACCCTCACATACACATGATCCCTTTTTCATACGCACGAGCCCCCAATCTCTCACACACATACACACTCCTTCACAATCTCCTCAAATAGGCTCCCCCTCTCTGAATCCCACACTCAAGCATCCACCCACCCCTCTTACTCTCTTTCACACCCTCCTGCTCTCTCTCACCCTCCCCTCCCCCACACCCCTCCCCTCATATAGGCTCCCTCTCTGAAACCCACACTCAAGCATCCCCTCTACCCCCCTCTTACCAACCATGCTCTCTCTCACCCTCCCCTCCCCCACACCCCCTCTCACACACACATTGTCTCTCACTGGCAACCCCCCACCCCCTCCCCTCTCTCACACACACACATTTTCTCTCACCGGCATGCCGCGCTCCGTTCGCAGCAAAGATGAAGACCCAGCACGCCATTCGTGGCGAAAAGGGAAGACCCCCGTGTGCCGCGGGACACACTTCGTTCACAGTGAAGATGAAGGCCCGGCGCACCGTTCGCAGCAAACGGGGGCTTTCCGTTTTCGACGTGAATGGTGCGCCGGGCCTTCATCTTTGCTGAGAACGGAGTGCGTCCCACAGCACAAGCGGGACGCACTCCATTCGCAGCATGCCAGGGTCTCCTCTGCTATTTTCTGTGCAGAATTTGGCAATTCTGTGCAGAAAATGGCAATTCTGCGCAGGGGGGAAATTCTGTGCAAATTCTGCGCTCCGCAGTAACGTAGAATTCCCCCAGGACTAGATAATACTTTGAAATCTTAGACTCAGTGTGCGGTGGCAATCAAAAAGGCAAATATAATGTTAGATATTATTTGGAATGAAATAAAGAACAAAACTGAGAATATCATAATGCCTTTGTATAGATCCATGGTATAACAGCACCTTGAATATTGTGTGCAATTCTGGCCACTCCATCTCAAAAAAGATATAGTGGACATGGAAAAGGTACAGAGAAGGGCAATAAAAATGATAAAAAGGATGGAAAATCTCCCTTATGGAGAAAGACAAAACAGATTAGGCCACTTTGGTTTAGAAAAGAGATGACTGAGAGAGGTTATGATTGAAATTTATAAAATCATGAGTGGGGTGGAATGGGCAAATAAGGAATGGTTATTTACTCTTACAAATAACTCTAGGACTAGGGCACACTCTATGAAACTAGCAACCAGATTTAAAACAAACCATAGGAAGTACTTTTTCACTCAGGGATAATGAATCGCGGGTTCACTCAGCGCATAATCAAGCTATGGAATCTGTTGCCAGAGGATGCGGTCAAGGCAACTAACATACAGGCCGATAGAGTAAAGCGCGGCCGCGGTTACCCTGCTTCTAACCCCCTTTGTACCCACAATTTGGCCGCGTAAGTCCAACCCGCGATTCACTATCCCTTTTAACCCATCCTTACCATTTCTTGAAATCAACGGGTAACCCTTTCCGCCTGCGGCATGTTTATGATATGTAAACGATTGGATTCGCTATTCCCTCCGATCCAGTAACGTGCGCCCCGATTATCGTCTTTTTAACCTGCAGTTTTGCCGCGTGTTTAACCTGCTAATTTACCGCCTACCCTTACCCCTGCGTTAGTGTGGAGCGTCAGGCAAGCCCCAGCAGAGAGAGACAAAATTTCATGGGCAAACTTTCCTGTGAGGCTTCAGCAGCCCGGGTCGGATCGGGCGCTCCCCATGCGAGGCGGCTTCCAGGAGCCCCCGCCGGCGAAGTTGTATGAGTGCATGCAAATGATTGCATCACTGCCTGACCCCCTCACCCCCCGGGACAAGACCTTTAGAGGAGCCAGGATCGGGCAAACTTTCCCCCAGCCCCCGCTCACCTGCCCTGGCCGCGTCCATAGGTGCTGGTCTCCCGTGCGGGCGTGCTGGCAGCTCCGGAGCAGCCCCAGTCCTCTCTCCCCTCCTCCCGAGCGCACGCCGTGACCTGAGCACCTGGCTGGACGTCCGAGGTTACGGCGTGCGCTCATGCACGTACAGGCGGGTGTTCATGCACCTTCGCCGTCGGGGGCTGCTGGAAGCAGCACCTCGCATGGGGAGCGTCTGATTTGCCCCGGGCTGCTGCTGAAGCCGCTCGGGAGGAGGGGAGAGAGGACTGGGGTTGCTCCGGAGCTGCCAGCATGCCTGCACGGGAGACCGGTACCCATGGACGCAGCCAGGGCAGGTGAGCGGGGGCTGGGGGAAAGTTTGCCCGATCCTGGCTCCTCTAAAGGTCTTGTCCCGAAGGGTGAGGTGGTCAGGCAGTGAAGCAATCATTTGAACAGGACAACAAAACAAACTGCACCAGCCCTTCTCCTGTATCCACTTCCTGGTACCTGTCATTTCAAATGTCATTTGAAATGACATTTGAAGTGACAGGTACCAGCACACCCAGGATACTGTATAGGCGCTTTATAGCGCTCTATACAGTAAATTGGATTGCGCTTCATGGACGCGCTTTGGACGCGGCTTGCATTTGCATGCCATTTAAATACTGTATCGAGCGGTATGTGATCCGGACTGTGCGTGCGGCAAACGAGGGTGCGCCCGGCACTACAGCACTCTTTCTTCCGCGCTCTTACTGTATTGGCCTGATAGTGTGGGTTCAAAAGAGGATTTGTCAAGTTCCTGAATGTAAAGTCCATAATCAGTGATTAGCGAAGTAGACATGGGAAATGTTAATTGTGACCTGAACTGGCCAATGTTGGAGATAGAATGCTGGCCTTTATGGACCTTGGCCTGATTCAGCATGGCACTTCTTATGTTCTTAACCAGACCCTGATTTCATCAGCTTCCATACAGAGCATTCACTGGAGATAAACAAATCTTTTTTATCCTTATATTAAATGAATTACATTTGGCAAGCAATACAAATGAATTTATTATGTTAAGTACATTATTTAGCATTAGAAGGCCAAGTTTTCAAACTTGTATTGTAGAAAACAGGTAAAATGTACTGCTTATTAATCATATACGTGTAGGTGTTTATTCAGAACTTTATGAAACATGCCAAGTTTCACACCCTGCTTCTTCAAAGCTGTCTAGCAACTTTTGAAATTGGAATAATTATCTAAACCAGAATTGCAGCTATAGATATGTTTCCTCCTATTAGAAGAGATTCATATAGTACAGCAACCTGGCTAATCTTTTAATAAAGGAAAATAAAGGAAAACCTGTACAATTCAGATGCAGTATAAATAATATTTGTTGGCTATTGTGGGTAGCACGTAAACTGCTTTCAGTCAAAGCACTAATAATTTCACTGTGCAGCTCATGTACTAACTACCTACCTATAGCTGTTTCACATATACAAGCCACATACAGTGCATTCTGTTTCTAGAATATAGATTAAGTCACATTACTGATGTGTGCTCCTAATGCTGACTAGGAATTTTATATGCAAATGAGTATGTTTCATGCCCTGTCTTCTTCAGTACTGCTGCAACAATCAGCTTTTAAACCCCCTTCTAAGTATCCCATTAGTGTATATCATCAGTCTTAAAAACGGAGTAAGCATGCCCAGGGGCAATCTTAGCGATTGTGGGGCAATGGGCATAAGTCAAGGATGGAAAACTTACACTCTTAATTCTCACCCAACACACTTTGAAGCAATCAGTTTCAACAAGCCATTTACCTTCAATACTGCCTTGCAGTAATGCAGGCCTCAACACAACATTCCTTGCTCCTCCACAAAAAGTAAAAGCAGCATACAAAACTCATCTAGGTTTTTTCTTTATTCGAATCAAATAGTGAACAGCTAACATTTTTTGCATGAGTAAAATCTGCTCAATGTTTGTAGTTTTGCCTGAGAATTTGTCCTGAGTCCATGAGCAAAAGTGGAGCAATAGAGAGGAAATAACTCTGGCTGTAAAGATTACAGAAGAAATAAGCAAATATGAAGTGTGTAGGACTTTCAGCATATTTTTGTTATACTGTACAAGACAGACATACGGTAATGGAAAGATAAAATATGTACTCTCCTCTGTTTTCAGACAATGCTGATTGGAGACATCAGCTTCAAGAGGACCAGCATCAGGATTTAACCTGTTGACGCACTCATGTCCTTTAACAGTGTAAAATGTATGCAATAAAATATATGTAAAAAAAAATAAAAATATTTCTCCTTCTAGGTTATCCTCTGATTATATCAAAATAAATTTAAACATTGCAAATATTATATATTTTTTAATAAGCAATTAAACCTCGAAAGTAAGAAAAGTTATGTTCTGCTTAAAAAGAGCTTAATTTTTTTGTTATGACAGATCTCTTGTTCTGAAGCATTCAATTGATTTCAAATATCCTGTGAATCTCAGAGAACTGGAAATAAAATGTTGAGTCCTAATATTTAGGGATTATATCTTAGAACTGGTATTGCCTGACTAATATTTTAAATTACCAGGCAACTGACCAAGGAGTGACAATCGGCAATCACATTTTGAAATATTAGCAGTTTTGATCTAGGTCTTAAATGGAAGAAAGCAAATTACTACCCAAGATTTAAAAAATGTAAAGAATGAAATAGAAATAAGAATGAAAACATGAAAATCAAATTTACTGGAATTTGAAAGAATGTGCCATGAATCTTATATAGTACATTAAGCGTATTAATTCTAGGCAGAAAATAACTCAAAATGCCTGTTTGTAATGAAGGAGTAGATTCCAAAGTAGGTTAGCAGTAGTAGTGTACAGCACAAACTTGATTAGATATTCTCACTCTTTTTCCTTTAATTATTCCCAGTCCAGTATTAGTCCTTGGCCCATCCTGTGTCAAATTCACCATGCCAAAGACTTTATAATGCAGTCTAGGATTGGATGTAGGAATTTTTATAGCACAAATGAAGAGAAAAGATGGCAAAAAGAAGCAGTTCTAGTGAATCAACAAAGGACATGAGGAAGAAGAAAAGATTATAAAATGTGATAGAGAACAAGGGAGGAAGGGCAAAAATTACTGACATTCTAAAACCTTAGATAAAATGCTCTCTTAATTATGTTGCTTTTGGCTGAATCCGGTGTTAGCCTGTTCACCAGGTAGGAAAGAAGAGTGAGTCTGCCTCCATAGGTTCTACATGGTCACTGTTGGTGATGTCATCACTAGGAGCCACAGGGCCTTTCCCGCCACTGTCCCTTTAAATGGGGAGACGTTGTGTGTGTGTGTACATGCGCCTAAGGAGAGGCGCGGTGAGTTGAGATTGGCAGCATCCTGCTGTGTGGTGTGCTGGTGGTATCGCGCTCTGGGAGCAGCGTAGCTGGCCTAGCCCCAGAGGTAAGGGCAATGGATCGCGGGGGCAGCCTGTGGACTGCCGAATGCAACAGATAAATCATATCTGGCTAAGAGGGTCATTTACTAAGCGTATCGCAGACTTAGTAAATGATGGGGGTGGAGTCGGGGCGGCATCAGCCCCAGAAGAGAAGGAGTCGGGGGGGGGGGGGGGGGGGGCTAATGCCACGAAGACTGCGCCGACAGCAAAAGGTAAGCACCTTTATCACTGCCAGTTTCGTGCTGAATAACTACACTTTTTATGGAGGTGTGATCGCTGCCGGCTAGCGCAGGACTAACCCCCGCTTCGCCCTCCCGCCCCCCGATACCGCCGGGATTCAAAGAGCCCGGTGGTATTAGAAAATCCAGCCCTAAGTTATTTAATCGGCCAGCGCTCAATATTGGACTCAGAGTATTTAAAGGCCTGCCACTGTGACTGCTTCCTAGCATTGAGTGCTTCCATTAGCTTGCCCTAATTTCATAGCTGGGAACTCTCTGGATTTGGCCTGTAAACTCCAGGAATTCTAAAGAAATTGCTGGGTCTCTGGGTCAACATCCAAAAACCCCAGGTGCTGCAGCAGAAGCAGGTTTCAGAACAAAAAGTTGTCTGGCCGCACAGAGAAGGGAGGAGGAGGAATGTCGGACTCAGGCCATGTGGTCGAAAGAAGGAGGAACATCAGCCCCCATGTGAGAGAAGAAGAAACAGGAGCAGCCTGGACCCCATGTCTGGGACAAATAGTGGAAAAGAACTGTCATCCCCCATGTGGGGGAAAAAGAATAGGAGCAGCCTGGTTCCCGCATGGGGGAAGGAAAGTAAAAGAGAATCACCTGCCCCCATGGGGCAGAGGATAGAGGAGGAGATCTGTAGAAGAAGCAGGAGGAGGTCAGTGGGCCTGGAGAAAGAGGAGGCTGTTATCCCTGGTAGGTTTGGGGTGAGAAGAGAGAATTACGAGAGCATATGTGTGAATAAGAGAGACTGAATGTTTGTGTGAGGAAGAAGGAGAGAAGTAAGTGAGTGAGCATGTGTGAGATTCTGTGTGTGTAAGGATAAGAGGATTCAGAATGAGCATATGTGTGAGAATGAGAGGAGTGAGAATGTGCATGTGTGAGAATGAGCATGTGTGTGTGTGTGTGTGAAAGAGGATGAGAGTGGAATTGTGAGAGTATTAGTGTGTGTATGCATGAGAGAAAATGTGTGTGCATGCTGCTGCAGCCTTGTCCCTGCCTCCACCCTGCTAATCCATGATAATCTCAGCATCAGTGAAAATCAAAGCTTCCCAGGTATGCCTAATGTTGATCTGCTGGAGAACTTCCATACAGGATGTTATATTGCTCAGTTCTCAGCAAGTCACTGCTGCATATCTGCCTAGTGAGGGGGTGGGAAGAAGGGACTGCCTATCATCACGAATGGGGAAGTGGATTTTGGGGGAAAGATAAGTTCTATTTTCGCCAAGTTAAATTTAATATGGTGGTGGGACATCCAAGCAGCAACGTCATGCAAGCAGGTTGAGATTTGGGATTGGATTTCTGGATACATTTCTAGTGTAATGAGGCAAATCTGGGACTAATCAGCATAAAGATGGTATTGAAAGCCAATAAAGGAGATCAGAATTACAAGGGAATGAGAATATATAGAGAAGAGGTCTCAGGACTGAGCCTTGAGAAACTCCAATTGAAAGTAGGATAGTGGTGGAGGTGGATCCACCAAAAGATAGACTAAAAGTGTGATTGGAGAGTTAAGAAGAGAGCTAAGAAAGAACAGAGTCCTTTCAGACAATGGAAGGCAGAGTATCATAAGAACATAAGAAATTGCCATGCTGGATCAGACTAAGGGTCCATCAAGCCCAGCATTCTGTCTCCAATAGAGGCCAAACCAGATCACAAGAACCTGGCAAGTATCCAAACACTAAGAAGATCCCATGCTACTGATGCCAGTAATAGCAGATGCCATTCCCTAAGTCAACATGATTAATAGCAGTTAAAGAACTTCTCCTCCAAGAACATATCCAAACCTATTTTAAATCCAGCAACACTAACTGCACTAACCATATCCTTATGCAACAAATTCCAGAGCTTAATTGTGCATTGAGTGAAAAAAGATTTTCTCTGAATAGTCTTAAATGTGCTACTTGCTAACGTCATGGATTGCCCCCTAGTCCGATTCACTTTCACTCATTCAAGACCTCTCATGATTTTAAAGATCTCTATCATATCCCCTCTCAGCCATCTCTTTTCCAAACTGAACAGCCCTAACCTCCTCAGACTTTCCTCATAGGGGAGCTGTTCCATCCCCTTTATCATTCTCTGTACTTTCTCCATTGCAACTATATCTTTTTTGAGATGTGGCAACCAGAATTATACACACAGTATTCAAGATGCGGTCTCACCATGGAGTGATACAGAGGCATTATGACATTTTCCGTTTTATTCACCACTCCCTTCCTCATAATTCCTAACATCCTGTTTGCTTTTTTGACTGCTGTAGCACATTGTGCCGACGATTTCAAAGTATTATACACTATGATGCCTATATGGAACCTAACATTGTGTAATCACAGCAAGGGTTAATTTTCCCTATATGCAACACCTTGCACTTGTCCACATTAAATTTCATCTGCCATTTGGATGCCCAATCTTCCAGTCTCGCAAGATCCTCCAGCAATGTATCAATATCCGCTTATGATTTAATTACTCTGAATAATTTTGTATCATCTGTAAATTTGATATCCTCACTCATCGTATTCCTTTCCAGATCATTTATAAATATATTGAAAAGCACTGGTCCAACTACAGCTCCCTGAGGAACTCCACTGTTTACTCTCTTCCACTGAGAAAATTGAAAATTTAATCCTACTCTGTTTCCTGTCTTTTAACCAATTTGTAATCCACGAAAGGACATCGCCTCCTATCCCATGATTTTATAGTTTTCTTTGAAGCCTCTCATGAGGGACTTTGTCAAACGCCTTCTGAAAATCCAAATATACTACTTCTACAGCTTCACTTTTATCCATATGTTTAATAACCCCTTCAAAGAAAGAAGCAGATTTGTGAGGCAAGACGTCCCTTGGGTAAATCCATGTTGACTGGGTTCCATTAAACCATGTCTTTCTATAAACTCAGTGATTTTGATCTTTAGAATAGTTTCCACTATTTTTCCTGGCACTGAAAGCAGGCTTACTGGTCTATAGTTTCCTGAATCGTCCTGGAGTCCCTTTTTAATATTGGGGTTACATTGTCTTTTGTTCAATGGATGATTTTAATGATAGTTACAAATTTAAATTAATAGATCTGAAATTTCATTTTTGATTTCTGTCAGAACCCTAGGATGCATACCATCCGGTCCAGGTGATTTGCTACTCTTTAGTTTGTCAATCTGGCCTACTTCATCTTCCAGGTTCACAGAGAATAGGTAGTGATCAAAAGTGTCATAAGCAGTGGATAGGTCAAGCAGCTAAGGACTGAGTAAAAGCCACAGAAAGGAATACATTTATCTGGAAAAGAGGCCTCTGGGAAATTAATCAAAGATGTCTATCTAGAGGGATGAATTGCTACTTATGGATAGTGCTGAATTTGGGTCCATGCAGCTGATGCTGACACATAAGCACTGTGGTTTTATGGGTGCTGCCATGGCACTCCAGGGAGACTGCATCCCCCGGCCACATGGAGTGCCATTACCCTCGCCTGCCTAGGCGCATGTTGCTACTGGGGATAAGGCTAGCCCTGCTTGTGAAAAGGAATAGAGGAGGAGTGGAGCCTGGTGATGGAAACATAGTCAGAATCTGCCTCCTTTATGCAGGGAATGTTTTTTTTTCAGGCAGTTATATACCAAATAATAGCCAAATATTCCCTTTTATGAGATTAGCAGGGGAGAGAGTAGAAAATTAGGCTACTAGTTAGAACAGCAATCTTAGAACCAGGGAAGTCAGACCCAGGAATGCTGCTTGTAACCTGTTACCTCAGGTACTAACTTAGGGGTCTATTTATTTTATTAAATACTTTTAATCTGCTTGTAATGGCAAATGCAATTGGCAGTACCGTACATTCAATAAATAATACAATATAAAGACTATTTACCATATTTATTAAACTATTCAATTGTGAGAATGCACAAAGCTGGCAATTATTATTTGCCAATAAACATACATAATTCAAGAATTTCACCTCTCCACCACCACCACTGACTGACCCAAGGCTCTCATTTGCCAAGAGGGTCATCTGTTACCATTTTGAAATTCCACAGTAGCAGGACAGAAGTAATTGAAGTTCGGTCCTGCTCCTTTACCTCTTCAGACCATATTAAAATAAGGTGGGAGGTTTCAGGGTTGAGGTAAATCCTGTGGGTGGTCAGTTAACATGGTGGAGTCAGGGTTAAGTCACAGGGATGGGCTTGGTCATAAAGATGGGGGCATATTCTTGATGCCTCAGGTGGGGTAGGGGGAAGAGTACATTCCATGGTACTCTTGTGTTTTTTTTTTACTCTTTTGGTACCTTGTTTTTTTGGTACCTTGTTTTTTTTTTTTTACTCTGGTCAGGGGATGTGGGGGTATATAACAGGAGTTTGTGGCCTCTTTAAGATGCCAGACCCAGGATAGAGAGAACCATTGTGCATTGCCATGGCTGGGAATATGCATTGTTTTCAGGCTGCAACACTGCAAGTGTGGACCCTTCTTGATCTGGACTATGAATTACCATTATGTTTGGGGTGAGGAGTACCACATGAGAAATGATATTTACTAATATGATTTATCTTCAGGTTTGTAGCCTGAGTGGGTGATGAGACAGGCTGGTTACCCCGATACCACAATTCTGTGCCCTTCCCAAACAACCTCTCATTTGTGGAATCACAGACCAGATAAATTCATCACACCAGAATAAAACAGTAATTAACATTTTTACTAAGCAGTTTGTAGTAAACTGCAGGAGGATCTTGTGAGGCTGTGACATGGTGTCAAGGTCCCCTGTACCTCTAAGAAACAGAAGTATGAAAAACAATAACCACTGAACCCAAACATGACTTGTGCTGCTGTATTTTGCATGGGTGACCAAGGTGAGATATTCTGTTTACATATAGTTAATGTACAGCGATCAATAGCAACCAGGATTTTTTCATTTTCCTAATAGGAGGTATATTGGGGTTTTAGGGTCTGGTGTAATATTTGCAATGTTGCCTTTTCATACTATGAGTACTGGCAGTTAATGCAGTTTTGGTATGGTAGGTTTCCTATATTGTAATTCAGTTTATTCAAGGCTTTCTGAGGGTCCAAGCCCAATCCGAACGCATGTTACAATAGGCCTAAGATAATAAAAAATAATCCTTTCTGTAATATCCTAATTGACATAGTCAAAATAGGGTATTTGGTATGCAAATACGGGCTTAATGTTTCAATCATCAGTTCAGTCATTATAAAGTCCCAGCATTTTTAGAAATATAAACGCTTATCTTATCTCAAGCACTAGTAAGATCTCCCAACACTGGCAGTATTTTGGAATGTCTGCTTCAGGGGAAGAATTGTCCGCAGCGTTAATCAAAGGCAGCCATCTTGTCTTGTCACTTCATATGGACTTTACTTATGAGACTTTTTAATGACCAGCTATCACAATTAAACAATTATAACAATTATAACAATAAGAAGTGTTTTAGGTTATTGGCTTCCAGTTTTTGGACTTTTTTTTGGTTGTCACTAGGCCTAAAATCATATAGGTTCCAAGTGGCTTTTTTGCAGGGTTTTCTGGTTAGCACCATAGCAGGGCATACAACGATAACATACATGCTCTTGTCGGTGATACTTTTACTTTGGACTGCACTTTGAATGTCCGTTTTTCATGTAAAATCTGTTATTATAAATGCATAGTTTTTAATTGTGTGTGTGAGGGCTGAGGAAGATGGGAAAGCAAGGCTATAAGGTTCGCCTGGGGTGCCTAATACCCTTGTACCAGCCATAGGAGAGTCATGAACTCATCGGGCTTCCTCTGCTTGGCTCGGAGTGGCAGCAGTTTGATGTGGCTGTAAGTGATCATTGGGGGTTTCACTGATCACTTGACTCCAGTCTATGAATTTTGAATGATGTACCTCCAGATTGGCTGTTTTGGGAGAGGGGACGAAAGGAGGAGGGGGGGGGGGGAGGGGCGGTATTTGTAGAGATTTTCTTCTGTGCTTGGTCCCAAATGAAGTTTTATGCAGCTTTAGTGAATGTTATGAAGTTTGTTCTGAGGCCAGTGGGTGGTAATTGCTTTTCTGTTGAAATGGATGATGCCCCAGCTGCAGCTGAGGAAAGGGTCAGTACTACAGGTTATAGACAAAAAGTGAGGAGGCTGTGGCTGACAGAAGGGTCAATACGCCAGGCTGGGAACCAAAACTCTAGATACAGCAGACATTTCTCTGGTTCCCCAGACTTCTAGTGGTTTTATTTTTCGAGTTGTGTGTTCTCTTCCACTTTATAAATGGAATATCTGTAGCTTGTGTTACTTTATATTGGACCAACAGAGATTTTAGTATTTTATGGAAGATTTAAGTTTCTTTGTAAAATACCAATGGCTCAACAAGCTGTCATGTATGTAATCTGAATACATTTTGAAACTTCAAGAATTTAAAAAAATGTTTTAAAAAAATCCCATCCAGACTGAAGAATATTTTAATTTTCTTAGTGCACAATTTGTTATTAGAAAATTTGTGTGACACTGATAAATTACAAGTATTTATGATACTCCCGAAGATCAAATGCATGTTTTCTAATGTCAAGTTACAAGAACAGTCATATGTAGAATTGGAAGGACAGTTAGCAAAAGGTTTACTTGACTTCTCCAAGTGTTTGTAATTTTCACAGTTGAAAGCTGGCAATCCTAGAGACAGCAGGATGTAGTGTTTTGACTGCTGCATTAGATTTATGCTAACCTGTGATTAAACGGCTGCGGTATATATCTGATGCCTCGGGGTGGAACTTGCACTGTTTTTTTTATAGAGGAACAGGAAGTGAATGAAAATAAAAACACTTTATTGCAACTGCTTGGCCAGGCTGTTTTCGGAATCTGGCAGTATCACTGGTATACAAATTTTTAGAAATCATCTGCTTCAGCGATAAAATGTACCATTTATTATTGGTGTTGATGTGCTGAATTCAAATATCACAATTAAACCAGCTGTGATTGGCTACTGTTTCCATGATATTTAATTCTTTACATTTTACATCTATGTGTATTGAGTAGATAGTGCACAGATACCAGTTTTAATCATAAATTGTAAACTTAGGTCTTTTAGGGCATTTGTGATTACATAATATTTTACCTGTCATGTTTATGTAACACTTTAAAATTAAATCAGCAAAAGGATTATGGAAATAAAATGTAATATGAAACAAAAGGCCAAAAACTATTTTGTATATGTATGTACATAGTCTAATCTTTATTCAGTGGCTACTCAACTCTTCTTGGCTTGACTCTTGTACTCATTAAATGGAACATCTCTTGTCACTGTCCAGCAATAGTTTGCAAGCATTGATGGGCTCTGTTTGTCCTGATACCATTTTCCCATTGCTTCAGTGTCCTGGTCAAATCGCTCGTCATGCTTATTGCTCAAAGCTCCACAGATCGGTGGAAAAAATCTAGATAAGTGTGCAAAAAATGTATCTTTAGTGACATGTTGCAGCCAAGGCTTTTGTATGCTTTGAGGAAGTTTTCCCACCAACTCCTTGTAGTTGTCTGCCTTGTTTTTTCTAAGAAAACGTGTTACCACTAACTGGAAGGCTTTCCATGCTGTCTTTTCCTTGCCATGTAATATACCAGCGGTTCTCAACCGGTGCATCGCGACACACCAGTGTGTAACCAAGCACCGGCAGGTGTGTCACGCACTTCCTGGCCTCCTGCTCTTCCTTCCCTCTCCTCACCCCAGCGAGACCCACACACTTCTTCAACAAATACTGCTGCTGTTCCTGCACTTTCAAGCCCAGAGTGGAATGGCAGCAGTGTTTGTGGAAGCCAGCAACAGCAGCATGGCCTTTTCTTCTTCCTGCCCCTGTGGCCCGGAAGAGGAAGTGATGTTTACCAGGCACGCAGGAAGAAGAAAGTGCCATGCTGCTGCTGTTGCTGCTGCCGCTGTCAAATTCATGTCCCAAGGCTCCCAGGATTCGCCCCCGCACTGGTAAGAAGGCAGCAATCAGCTGTTTGCCTGTGCTGTGATCATCACGGCGCAGTACAATCAGCTGAGAATGTGGCCGTGGCAATTTCTTGCCACACAGCTGTTTGGAAAATCCATCGATTAGCTGCCTCAGGTCTACGGCATTTAACTTTTTTTTTTTTTTTTTTTTAATATGGCCCCTGCTCCAGACCTATGGGTCCCGCTGATATCATCACTGATGTCAGCAGGATTGTGGCCTAAATCATAAGGCCCCCCCAATGCTTTCTGTAGTTCCCCTCTCTCCTTGTGGTGGCACTAGGCTCAGAGAGTCATGACTGTGGACAAGTTCATTGTGGGAGGGCTGGCAGCTACAGTGGCTCGACATGCAGCTGTCTGCTCCAGCCCTTCCCCTTGGGAATACTTCCTGCCTCTCCTCAGGCTGCGAGCAACTGGCTCCTGCAGATCAAAATGCAGCCTCTTCATACCATGGGGAGCCTTTCATTGGCTTCCCGAGGCTCTGCACATCCACAGCCTACAACTATTATTCTCAGCCCCTACTCCCTGCGCCCTATGTATCATGGGAACTTCCCCTGGCTCCTGCAGCTAGAATTGTGGCCTTTCTGCTCTTGACCACTCACCCCTGCAACCAGCAATGGCCCACAGAGAGAGACGGTCACTGACTCCTGCAGCCCTTGCACATCATGGCTACTCGACGGATTTCCCAAACAGCCGCATGGCAGGAAATCCCCGCGGCCACATTCTCAGCTGACTGCTGTGTGCTGCAATGATCACAGCACAGGCAAACAGCTGAGTGCTGCCTTCTTACCACTGCAGGGCTGGGGGAGTCACTCCTGCAGATCCCAGCCTGTCACGACTGCTTTAATAGCAGAATACCAGCTGCCTTGTGCTATAGCTGCTATGTGGGGTGGGAGGTGAGTGAGTGAGACAGAGAGAGTGAGCCAGCATGTGTGTAAGTATGTGAGAGAATGTGTGTGATTGAGACTGTGTGTGTAAGAGAGAGAAAAAATGTGTGAAAGCAAAAGACTGGTCAGGGAGGTGATTGGTGTGTGTATGAGAGATAGAGATTGGTCAGGTAGGTAACTGGTGTATGTGAGAGAAAGAGATCGGTCAGGGGTGTGACTGGTATGTGTGTGAGAGAAAGATTGGTCAGGGAAGTGACTGGTGTGCATGTGTGTGTGTGTGAGAAAAAGAGGTCAAGGAGGTGACATTGTATGTGTGTGACAGAAAGATGACTGGTGTGTGAGTGACAGAAAGCGTGTATGTGTGTGTGTGTGTGTGTGTGTGTGTGTGTGTGAGACAGACTAGTCATGGACCCTAAGGAAGAGGAGTGTCAGAACACAGCTTCAGCAGCCATTGCTGCTTCTGGTGTGTGCTAAGGCCTACAAGGGAAAGGAGTAGGAGAGTTGCCAGAGAGGGTAAGTAAAGGTGGCTTTTTAAGTTTATCTTTCTTGATTGTCTTCCATTTTAATTATTGGGTATTATGTAATGTGTCTGCTGTTTGAAATACTTTATTGGTGTTTAGGGAATTTTTAATAATTTTGTAAGTTTTTAATGATTGGATGTTATTCTATTTATTAGCTGTTTTGAAACATTTATTATATTTATTATTCTAGTTTTAGAATTATTATTTTATATTACTTGAGAAATGTATAAATAGAAATGTGGAGACAAAAACTGAACCGGAAACAGCAAGAAGCCAGACTGAGTGTATGCCATGCAACAACTGAAAAACAAAATCATTAACTTGATGGTCACTTTATTCTGTATTTGGTGAGTGTCACGATCAGGTCCCTCCGCTCAGCATGCTGTGGGGCTTTGCTGGGCTTCAGGCCTCTGGCTTCGCTCCTATGACACGTCTTGTCCCCTTGCACAGCTCAGGCATAGCGCTGCTATGGACTCTTCACAGCCTCTAGTCAGAGTGCCAGGCCCAGTCCTGGCACTCCCAAGCAGTACACAGAAAAAGGATCTTAATCAATAAGGAGTTTAATGTGGTGCTGTAGCTCAGCGGCTGCAGCCTTATATTAATGCGGGGTTATCCTTACAAGCCCCAGGGTACACAGCATTTAAAACACAATTCCCTTCCCGCCTGTCTCATACATCCATACAGCAATACAGGATTTACCATCCCCCAACCTCCTGGTTATTCCACCTCCATAGAGGAACAGCTGGAGCTTTCCTCTCCCCAGCTTACCTCCATCTCCTCCTCCAGAGACTCTGAGGAGCCGGGCTTTTGTGGCCAGGTCCACCACGGGGGCACGCCCTCTTCCTCAGCCTCCATAGATTCTGCTGAGTCATAGGGATCAGTCCCAATTTCCTCCACCTGTTCCTGCTCAGGCTCCAGCCAGGGGTCAGGTGTTGGTTCGGGGAACCTGGGAAGTGTAGTCTTTGCTACCTTCCTCAGCGCCCTCCGGTGGCTAAGTTTGGTACCACTAGCTTCTGCTCGGCTGTGTCTCAGCTGTTTCTGCCCCGGGCCAGGTTGTACTGCATCACATGAGGGTCTATCTGTGTTCTGCATGTGTGACCCAGGTAAAGGTATTCTGCAAGCTTGTAGTTTCTGTGTAGGGATCTATAGCAGCTTGGCTTGTTCTGTTTTCCTCATAGGAGGTGTATTGTTGTTTAGGGCCTGGTTAAATATTTGTAGTGTTGCCTTTTCATACTGTGTTGCCTTGTTACTGTTTGAATGAGTTTCATAATGCAGGTGTAACTTTTTGCACATTAGTTTGTGCACATTATTGCAAATCCTGGGAATCTATTAGGTGCTATATTTCTGTTTCCATTTCTTCAGTTTTGCACAGAATGCAGAGTGGCGTTTTTGGATCTCCATTTCAGTTTGTCTCCATATTTGTAATTTGCGGTCTTTCTGTACTTGGTGAAGGTCAGTTCTGTGTGTGTGACTGAGGTGAGGTATTTTACTAGCATGCAGGCATTTGTATCAATATTATTTGTTGTGTTTTCTCAATAGGACATGTATTACTATTGGTGGCATAAAAACTGTTTATGTTGCTGTTACTGAGATGACACCAGAAATATCTTTTTTGCACGGTTAATTGAAAGGGGAATGTCCTAGCTCTGTTCTGCACCCATTGTTGGGGGGGGGGGGGGGTCAGGGGGTCAGGGTGGATCCCATAGATACAGAGTATATGTTTACATTTAGCCCCATGATGGTCATGTGTTCAGTGTGTCACGCATGTGAGAACCATCTGTCAGGTGTGTCCCGACAGAAAAAAGATTGAGAACCATTGCAATATACGGTTACATGTATCATCTCAAAGAAGTTCATGAATCTGAGGGCCAACAAAGACACTTTCCTTTTTCTTAGCTTCACTTAACCTTGGAAATTTACTATCGAGGTACTTGAAGGCTGCTTTAGTTTGACCCAGTAACATATCTTGAAAACTAAAGTCAATCAACAATTTTAAGCATATTTTTCACTCTCAGTGATCCAGATTTAGAATAGTTTGACTACATTCATTTCAGAAGCATTTGGCTGTAGGCCAGTATATTTGGAGTAGGTCAATATCCATGGCCAGTCACAGCAGAACAGCATGAAGTTTAGATTAGGTTTTTACTTTCTGTCACTTGTATAACCCATTAAAATCCTCTATAGAAGAAAGAATGCACTTTATTTCATCATATAGCTTATTTGTGGATAATATTGCCCTCTAAAACAAAGTCATGGAAAGACATGGATCTGGAGATGGGTATAAAAGAAACAGGTTCATATGCAAAATACCTCAGTCATTTTGCTTCTTATCACTTCCCCCAAGGAAAAGACTGGTTCTATGTATCTGTAATTTAAAGTGTCAATATACTTAAGATTTGTATTGTAATCATTGAGGTCTTCAGTCAGATATTAAACCACAGCAAGTCCTCAAAGCACTTTAGAAGCTTGAAAATTACAGCAGCATTCTAACAATAAACAATAGCTAACAAAAGTCTTCACCCCTTGAACATTTTTCACATTTTGTTGTCTAAGTGCATCAGATACTATCAACTATTAACAGACCATATTCCATATCTTTGAGAGCTAAACATGTTTTATTGGGGGATAAAGCATATGCATAATCCAAAAGACAAAACTGAATTCCAACAATTGGATAACTCTCCACTCCAATGAGTCAATCCTTTATTTATTTAGACATTTTTTATAGCATCATTCCAAGTGTAAATCAAAACAGTTTACAAAGTGACATTCATAATTAGAAACATAGAAACATAGAAATGACGGCAGAAGAAGACCAAACAGCCCATCCAGTCTGCCCAGCAAGTTTTGCACTATTTTTTTTTCTCATACTTATCTGTTACTCTTGGCTCTTAGTAATGTTTTGGTTCTATTTCCCTTCCACCCCCACCATTAATGTATATATCTGTTACTCTTCGCTCTTAGTTTATTTATTTAATTTATTTATTTAAATTATTTTAATATACCGATGCTCAAGACCAAGTCTTATTGTACTGGTTTACAATAAACTAGGGGGGGAAACCAATTAACACAGAAAGCGAAAAGTTACATTAAAACAGGGAATGTAGAACAAGGCTGTTAGAAGAAGAGGGATAGATTAAACAATTTCTAACTGGAGAGCAAAGCAAAATAAGCAGAGAGCAATTGCTTAAATATAAAAACATATATGGTTATCATATAGGTGATGATTTAACAAGTTATTTGAGTGAGCAGTTCTAGCATAACAGTTCCTTTGTGAGGCGGAAAGAGGACGCAACCGAGGGGTGGTGGTCCGTGCTGGTTACCGTAAGGCGTCTTCAGTGATATGCTTGGGCGAACAGCCAGGTTTTCAATTTTTTTGTCTTGTGATGTTGTCTTTCCTGGCGATGTGGACGGCGAAGATCTCCTGGAGGTTTGCTTCCACCCACGCCATCAGGGGGTCTATTTCTAGGGACACCTGTTGGCTTCTTAGTAACCTTTTGGTTCTATTTCCCTTCTATCCCCACCATAATGTATATAATTCTCATACTTATCTGTTACTCTTGGCTCTTAGTAAACTTTTGGTTCTATTTCCCTTCCACCCCCACCATTAATGTATATAATTCAACCAACAATATCTATCAAGATAAATTTCTAGTACATATTACAGTTGATCTAGTACATGAGGCAAAGAATGAGGATAGTTACTAAATGTTAATTTTCACATCTTAGTCAGTGAGTTGTTTTGAGAATCTTCCATTCTCTAATTTTATTGATTTATTATTTGTGATTCTGTTATTATTTTTGTCCTTCTTATTTGCGGTTCTGTATATTCAGATGTTTTTAAGTTGAATTTTATGCATTTTTGAATAGCCATGTTTTTAATTCACGTTTACATCTTTTCCTTTCTTGTAGAATATATAACGCCTTGGGCAGGAAGTTCCAGAGCTTTGGACCTGCTATTGAACACACTCAATCTCTTATTTGTGTTAGATGTGTGCACCGTATTGTGGGAATAGACAATAGTCCTTTATTTTGAGATCTTAGTGTTCGTTGAGGGTTGTAAGGTTGTAGTATCACTCCTAATTGGCTGGTGTTATTGTAGTGAATGATGTTGAATATTATCATTAATACTTTATAGTAGATTCTGGATTGTACTGGTAACCAATGTAGTGTTATCAGCGAAGATGTAATGTGATCATATTTCCTTTAGCCTAATAGTAGTCTTGCTGCAGCATTTTGTAGTAGTTGTAGTGGTTTTAAGAGACTTGCTGGAAGACCTAGTAGTAAGGAGTTACAGTAGTCAAGGTTTGAGAAGATTAGAGTTTGCAATACAGTACAGAATACTTGGTGGAAGCACCTTTGGAAGTAATTATAGCTAGATTTGTCATTAATATTCTTCTTTATAAAACCGTTTAAGCTCTGTCAAATTGATTAGGGCCATACGTCCCTACAAGGGCCTGACCTCAAACGCTGTGCCTGTCTGTCCACATTTGGAATGTAGGAACATAAAAAGCTGACTTAAAATGTTTGGACCTTGCATATTTCATATGCTCAATATTTTTCATGACCTTGCCAACAGTAATGTTTCATGTGCTATTGAAAACTGGTGGTAATTGCACTCTAGTTCATCCTCTGTGTTCCCATTGTTTAAAGAGTCACTGTGTAAAACACAAAGTCAACATAGGTTGATATTGTAGATTTTGACTTGAATAGCGTTTTTCATATTTCTGAGAGGTCTTCATGTTCCTTTGTCATCAGCTGAAGTGCATATTTAAGTACAGTTCATAGCTTCTGGGTAGTCAAAAATAAACTCCAGCTCAGTTCTTGCTTTACAAATGGCAGTTTCCATTGCTCTAAAAGCATCCTCTGTTGAATTATTTTTCAGAAATGAAAAAGATGTCATTTTCTTCTGGCAGTGAACCAGTTCAGGAAGAAGTGACAGGTTAAACCACAACATACCTGCACAAAGGATATCCTCTATTGCTGTGCCTGTTTGTCCAGGCCTTATGTTCCTATGTGGGCTTGACTCTGTCCTGTATTGCTGTGCCTGTTTGCCAGGCCTTATGTCCCTATGTGGGCTTGACTCTGTCCTGTATTGCTGTGCCTGTTTGTCCAGACCTTATGTCCCTAGGTGGGATACACCTCTGTCCTCGACTGCTGTGCCTGTCCATCCAGGCCTTATGTTCCTAGGTGGGATTGCCCTCTGTCCTTGAATGCTGTGCCTGTTTGTCCAGGCCTTATGTCCCTACAAGTGTTTGACCTCGATTGCTGTGCCTGTCAGTCCAGGCCTTATGTCCCTATGTGGGCTTGACTCTGTCCTGTATTGCTGTGCCTGTCCATCTAGGCCTTATGTCCCTACGTGGGATTGACCTCTGTCCCCGACTGCTTTGCCTGTTCGTCCAGGCCTTATGTTCCTACAAGTGTTTGAACTCGATTGCTGTGCCTGTCAGTCCAGGCCTTATGTCCCTACATAGGCTTGACCTCTTCCCTCGACTGCTTTGCCTGTTCGTCCAGGCCTTAGGTTCCTACAAGTGTTTGACCTCGATTGCTGTGCCTGTCTGTGCAGGCCTTATGTTCCTACAAGTGTTTGACCTCTGTCCTTGACTGCTTTGCCTGTTCGTCCAGGCCTTATGTTCCTACAAGTGTTTGACCTCGATTGCTTTGCCTGTTCATCCAGGCCTTATGTTCTACAAGTGTTTGACCTCGATTGCTGTGCCTGTCTGTCTAGGCCTTATGTTCCTACAAGGGTTTGACCTTGATTGCTTTGCCTGTCTGTCCAGGTCTTATGACCCTAGGTGGGATTGACTCTGTCCTGTATTGCTGTGCCTGTTTGTCCAGGCCTTATGTCCCTTAAAGGGTTTGACCTCAGTTGCTGTGCCTGTCCATCCAGACCTTATGACCCTACGTGGGATTGACTCTGTCCTCGCCTGCTGGGCCTGTTCATCCAGGCCTTATGTTCCTACAAGTGTTTGACCTAAATTGCTGTGCCTGGGTGTCCAGGCCTTATGTTCCTACAAAGGTTTTACCTTGATTGCTGTGCCTGTCCATCTAGGCCTTATGACCCTACATGGGATTGACTCTGTCCTCGACTGCTGTGCCTGTCCATCCACGCCTTATGTCCCTACAAGGGTTTGACCTCGATTGCTGTGCTTGTCCATCCAGGCCTTATGACCCTACGTGGGATTGACTCTGTCCTCAATTGCTGTGCCTGACCGTCCAGGCCTTATGTCCCTACAAGGGTTTGACTTAGATTGTAAGCCCTCTGGGGATAGGAAAATACCTACAGTACCTGAGTGTAATCCACTATGAAGTGCTGGAAAAGCTTGAAAAGAGGAATAAAAATAAATTTAAAAAAAATTGCTGTGCCTGTCCGTTCAGGCCTTATCTCCCTATGTGGGCTTGACCTCTGAACTCGACTGCTTTGTCTATTCGTCCAGGCCTTAGGTTCCTACAAGTGTTTGACCTCGATTGCTTTGCCTGTTCGTCCAGGCCTTATGTTTCTACAAGGGTTTGACCTTGATTGCTTTGCCTGTCTGTGCAGGCCTTATGTCCCTAGGTGGGATTGACTCTGTCCTCGATTGCTGTGCCTGTCCGTCTAGGCCTTATGTCCCTAGAAGGGTTTGACTTAGATTGTAAGCCCTCTGGCATAGGGAAATACCTACAGTACCTGAGTGTAATCCACTATGAAGTACTGGAAAAGCTTGAAAAGAGTAATATAAATAAATAATAAAAAAATTGCTGTGCCTGTCCGTCCAGACCTTATGTCCCTACTTGGGGTTGACCTCTGTCCTCGACTGCTGTGCCTGTCCATCCAAGCCTTATGTCCATACTTGGGGTTGACTCTGTCCTCAATTGCTGTACCTGTCCGTCCAGGCCTTATGTCCCTACTTGGGATTGACTCTGACTTGATTGCTGTGCCTGTCTGTCCAGGCCTTATGTCCCTACATGGGCTTGACCTCTGTCCTCAACTGCTTTGCCTGTTCATCCAGGCCTTATGTTCCTACAAGTGTTTGACCTCAATTGTTGTGCCTGTCAGTCCAGGCCTTATGTCCCTACGTGGGCTTGACCTCTCTCCTCGAATGCTTTGCCTGTTCGTCCAGGCATTATGTTCCTACAAGTGTTTGACCTCGATTGCTTTGCCTGTTTGTCCAGGCCTTATGTCCCTATGTGGGATTGACTCTGTCCTTGACTGCTGTGCCTGTCCATCCAGGCCTTATGTCCCTACTTGGGATTGACTCTGTCCTCGATTACTGTGCCTGTCGTCCATGCCTTATGTCCCTACAAGGGTTTAACTTAGATTGTAAGCCCTCTGGGGATAGGGAAATACCTACAGTACCTGAGTGTAATCCACTATGAAGTGCTCTAAAAGCTTGAAAGAGGAATATAAATAAATGTCCGTCCAGGCCTTATGTCCCTATGTGGGCTTGACCTCTGTCCTCGACTGCTTTGCCTGTTTGTCCAGGCCTTATGTTCTTACAAGTGTTTGACCTCGATTGCTTTGCCTGTTCACCCAGGCCTTATGTTTCTACAAGGGTTTGACCTCGATTGCTTTGCCTGTTTGTCCAGGCCTTATGTCCCTACAAGGGTTTGACCTCGATTGCTTTGCCTGTTCATCCAGGCCTTATGTCCCTAGGTGGGATTGACTCTGTCCTGTATTGCTGTGCCTGTCCATCCAGGCCTTATGTCCCTACGTGGTATTGACCTCTGTCCTCGACTGCTGTGCCTAACCGTCCAAGCCTTATGTCCCTACATGGGCTTGTCCTCTGTCCTCAACTGCTGTGCCTGTTCGTCAATGCCTTATGTCCAGTCCTAACGGCTGAACCCTCATTGCAAAGGGAAACCTCAGTCTCTGGCAATTCAAACTAGTAATCCTTCACAGCATGGATCCTTAAATAAAACAAACAGTTTTCTTTAGTTTCAGGGCAGAGAAGAGAACTTCCTCCATCTTGCTTATGAAGTCACGATCTGTTTGCAAATGCTTAAATCCTAACAATTTGTACCATTATATACTCTATGGGCCAACCCATTCCAGGAGAGTTCCCACTCCTGCTCAAAGGAGTGGGAACTCTCCCCATTGTTGCAGCCTATCTCTTGTCACCTGTTGACCCATGTTCAGAACAAGAAAAGATCTCCAAGGTATTTATGTGGCAAACACAACACAGTGAGACCATGCTCCAGGTCATCACACTTTGCAGGCTCTTGCTCCACTCTAGGGGCCAACCCATTCCGGGGAGCCCTTCCCAGCTCAAAGGAAAGGGAACTCTCCCCGGGTATAGCCAGCCTGTATCTACCCTCTGACCTATGTTGAACCGCTGTTTACATGGTAACCTCCTCTGCCTCGGCCTTGAAAATTCTCTTTTGTATATCTGCTAACTCTACCAGATTTTAAAAGACCAGCGAGAGCTCACTAGACGCCAATGGAAACGCCCCACTCTAGGGGCGAACCCATTCTAGGGAGCCCTTTCCTGCACAAAGGAAAGGGAACTCTCCCCGGGAGTAGCCAGCCTGTATCTACCCTCTGCCTCTGTGCCTTGCTGCCACATACCAGATGACTCACTCAACTCCTTGTGGTGTTCTGGCCACTATCATGGTTGCTCAGTGTGTTGGTGCTAATCTTTCTGCTTGCTATGTATGTTCCTCCTTCATTGTGCTGTAGGATGTCGATGCCACTTGTCTTGTCGCTTTGCCTGTCGTGCTGCCTTTGAGGGTTCATGCATCTCTTATCGGTGCTCTCTTTTGAAGCTGTGGTGTGTTTTTGACACTCTCGCTGCTGCTTTGTGCCTCTATTAAGGCACTCTTCTTGCCACTCCTGGTACCCCTTTGCCCCTTTAAAGTACCTTAGGCTTTTCATGCCACTTTGGTGCCACTTTGCCACAGTCTAAGTACCTTGGAGCTGTTTTGTTGTTCTGATGATTGCTCCCCAGAAGTTTCATAAAAATTGATAATAAAACCCCAATTCTGCAGCCAAAAATAGGCTGAAAATACTTCCCCCATTGACTTTAATGGGAACCGGAAAACGAATGCACGTATCAACATATCGGGGCGCCATTGTACGAATGCAACGAATATGCCCCCCGACGAATACGTATCCTGAATGCAATGAATACTTTCTGGCTGCACATCCCTATCTTCCATCCCTCCCTTCTTTTTCAGTTCTAGATTTGGAAAAAAAAACCCAGTCCCATGGCAGAAGAATCCTTCCTCCCTTTCTGCTGCCTCAAAAAGGAGCAAACTATCGGCAACGCCCTTCCTTCCCTCCCTTCTGTCCAAAAAAAAAGAGGGAGGGAGGGAGGGAGGGAGAGAAATCCTTAGCAGCCCTCTGCGTTTTGGGGCAGCAGCGAGGAAGGGAAGGAAGAGATTCTCTGCTGCTGCAGGTTCCTTCTTCATGAATTGAAACAACTGGGTCAGTCTTCAGGTGCAACTTTTTTATTTGAACAGCTAGCAGAGAAGGAAGAGAGTTGTTGCGTTTATGTGCGTCGGGGGGAGGATAGAGACATTTTTTTCTATTTCAAGAACTGAGAGAGAGGAAGGAAGAGGGGGGAAAGGCTTGGGCTCAATGGATTAAGGGGAGTCATTTTTTTTTTAATTTAAAGAGTCAGGAGGGAGGGATGGATGGAGGAAAGTGGTCCTGATGCCTGGGGAATTTTTATTTTTAATCGAAAGCTGGGAGGGAAGTGGACAAATCTAGGCCCTGCTACTGCAGCCCCCTACATTTGGCCAACCAGGTTAGTCAGGTAAGCACTGAATAATATTAGTGCTGGCTGCCTAGCTTTCGTCCTCTCCCCTAATTCCGACCCCGGGGCCACCCAGAATTTGACCAGCTAAATTTAGGGACTTAGTGAAATGCAGAAGGCTAAATTTAGCTGGTTTGTCCAGTTGGTTTTCAAAGGTTTTGATCTAGCACACTGAGTCCCTCTGCTTATTTACCTCAAAGGAAATCCCGAAAGATCTTTCTATGGTTTGTGTGTGTTTCTTCCCATACCTTTATTAATATCCGCTCATCACACATATGCATGGCCGATTCTTTACAACTGGATGAATAGTGACCATATTTTTTTTAAATCAGTTTTCTGATGTTCTTAGATTTTCACCCATGGGGATCTTGTTATAGAAAACTTCAATAAACATGAGTTGTTTTAAATCATATGGTGGTGTTCTTTGTTAATATTATAAACTCAAAAATCTTTGCATACCACTCTTTCTATAAATCAATAGTGTCTCTTACTCAGCGATACAAAACTGCTATTAAACGTCTTCCCTTATTCATTGTCACTTTTAAAGTGCTTTCTTTTTCTGCCAGAAAATACGTGTTCTTGCTTTCTGCCCGATATATCTCCACTATTATTACACTTCTCTCCTCATCTCTTCTATGCAGCCAATAGGAAATCCTGTGATTGATATGACAAGAAATCAAATACCATAGAGCAGAAGGACAGGTGTGGCTACAAATTGGAAAAATATGAGACACTCAAATATTCTTTAAAAATATGATGAGAAACATGACAGAGAAGGAACTGACTGGATTATTTGGCTAAAGGGATAGAAGATCAACGTGTAAGCTATGGAGAAAGTGAGAAGTTTGATAAGATGAACAGTATCTGAAACATCAAATGGAATATATTCCCATTATCCAGATCCTTCACTTTATTCATAGCATGTATGTCACTTAGATTTGACCAACGTACGGCATGCCTGTGGCACTGCTGCTTTTCTTTAGGATCAGTGGATGCCCTTGCCCTATATAAATGCATCATAAGGTTAATACAGTGCTGCAGAAACAGTAGGAGAGTTCTGATGCAGGTGGTGAATTTTAGTCAAACTTTCGATATAACTGCATACAGTCTAGAAGTATCAAAATTCACTGTACTTCCTTGCAACCTATGCACTCCCACACAGCCCCCTTAATGATGAAATGAATCGCAGTGTAGCATTAAGAAATTTGACTATTTCTTGTGGAAGATGCTGGGCGTGGTGTCACTGTTACTCATGGGTTCTGGCATGACATGCATTGGCTGGTTTTTGAGGGCGGCTTCTCGCATCTTGTAGTACACATACTCGTTGTCCTTGAACATGCGTAGCTCCATCTCAGTCTGAACGCGCATGGCCTGGTAGGAGAAAACCAAAGAAGTGAAAGATTCAGTTGCATTTTTTCCTGACTTCAGTCTGCAGAACACACCATAAGAACAGATTTACCTGAAGGGCCTGACTTTCAAAGCAATCTATGTGCATAAAACACAGTTAAAAATGTCCCATGACTCAGTTTGCATACAACCTAGTTGTGCACATACATGTAAGTAAACTGGGGATAGGCGATTGGGGGGGTGGGAGGTGGGGGCAGTGTGCAGTTGGGTCTTATGTACCAATTTTTGAATTCTAAAAAGTAGGAGTGTATGTTAAACCAGACACATTATGCCCTTAAAGTAGCAGGTGTAACTTTACGCAGCTAAGTTTGTACACATTCTAGACCACTTATCCAGGAATTTTCAAAGCTAATTGTGCACATAAGTTCACTTTGAAAATCTGGCATAAAATCTATGTATAAAAAGATACTCACAGACTTCACCCAAATACACATAATTATAAAATCACTCTCCCTATCAGCAGCCATCCATGTACCTACTACCTAGCAACTTTTACATTCGTTATGATCAGATTTGAGCCAATCTGACACCTCATGAGATTCCTTGTTGGCCTTTTTACAGCTATGGTATACAATAATAATTATGCCTATCACTTAAAGGGACATTCCTGCCATGGGACTGGCTGGTATCTGATCAGTACAAGGTATATACACTGGGTGAATGGAACTAACTCCTCTATGAGTACTATATCATTCAATTTAAGAAGAGGATAGCATATGTCTTTTAATCATTTATTGATACAAAACTTCATTAACTTCAAAAATGTGTCCAATTTAAAACAACACACACACCCATACCTACACATTCACACCTTAAAAATATACATTTCAAGGAAGGTACACATAAAAACCCACTAAATACCCATATTAACTTAATACAATAACCATTATGCCCTGTGGGAAAAACCCACTTACAATCTATCTTCACACTTTAAATACTATACACATTTATCTACGACGAACAAACTCCTCCAGTGTCTCCTTCCTTCTTGACGCAATATTTGAATTTGTCTCTGGCTTGTCTCGATGTAATCAACCCCCAACAAGCGGCCCCTGTTTCGCAATCGTTTGCTTCCTCAGGGGGGTAAGAACCTCTGAGAAAACCAAACGAAACATAACATTAAAAATCAGGACACATTCCCATATTGCAATTCTGCCTCGACCTGTTTACAAAAAACTCAAACAACCCCAAAATCTTACCGCCCTAACACTTACCCAACCAGTACTCTTCTATACACAATTTCAACCTGAATCTCAAAGCCTCTCCAACGCGGTCTTCTTCATATCAAATATGATATCATAACAAGGGTATTCCATCTGCAACATATCCATACATATGCCTATGAGATACTATGATTTCAAAACTCCTACACTATTCAATTGTACCCCTATAGAAACTCACATACCTTGTAAACATTTTTCAATCTCTTTTCAACGTCGAAAACGCCCAAAGGTGAACCACCATCTTACGCTGCGTCAGTGTATGTTAACCCTATGTTGACTAATCCAAGCTTTATTGACCCACATCGGCCACCACTCCCATCTACGTCTCTTCAACGTCAGAAACGCCCAGAGGTGAACCACCCTCTTACACTGCGTCAATATATGTTGACCCTATACTAACAACTCCAAACTTTATTGTCCCGCGTCGGCAACCACTCCCATCTACATCCTAAATTTAAAAACACGTGTATACGCAACCACGCGCCCCACTGGATCAAAACAGACAACAAATCCGCACCCTCTCCTACTTATTCAAACAGCGTAATGGGGAACGAAACACTCAATATCGGAGACAAAATAAAGTATCAACCCTAATGCCTTCAAAAAGAATATTCCTTCAACTAAACTCCCCTACAACCTGCCTTGCTCCGCTACCCACTCCTCAGATGTAAACAAACAACACCCCTCCTTTAAGAAATCCATCGTCTCGCATAATGCCCTGAATGAGGAACACTCTAAAAGCAAGCCTGCCACTCGATTTCAGCATTCAAACCAGTCGGCATCAAAGTCTGCCACTTGAATATACATTGTTGCTCCCATTTAATCAGTAGACGATGCACATCGCCCTCTTTACTGACACATTGTCTTATAACAAAGTATCTAACATCTTCCACAATATGTTCCATCTGCAGCCAATGTGTTACCAATGGGGCAAATTCCTTTTTTGTTCTGATGCAACTTTTGTGTTCTATTATCCTCTGTCTGATAGCTCTAGTCGTGTGGCCAATGTATACCTTGTCACAAGGGCAAACTATTGCATAAACCACTTGTTCAGAGGAGCATGTATAATGACCTCGCAATTCATATGGGACTAACAACGTTTTACAACGATATTGTTTAATTGGTAAAACATGTCTATGTCCACTGGTTTTCTATGTTTCAATCGTTGCCTTAAATTTCTACCCTTCTTGGTAGCAAATATGGGTGGCTCAGAAAAGCCCGGTAATGACGATATAATTCTCCATTGTCTCTTAATGCTCTGTTTGATAGCTGTGGTTTTCGTGGAATATGGAAGGGTGCATACTACTCTGGAAATCTTATCCTTAACCTGCACAGATAACAGGTTATCACGATTAGCAAACAATCCCCTTTTATACGCTCTCTTGATGATCCTTTTACTGTAACCCCTCTCCACAAAGCGGTTAGATAACTCCTGAGCCTTGACTTTGTACTCCTCCACAGACGAGCACAACCGTCTGTATCTAAGGAATTGACCAGCCGGGATGTTCTCTTTTAGCCTACGGGGATGAAAACTCTTCGCATGGAGTAAGGTGTTCCTATCTGTGGGTTTCTTGAAAACTGATGTCTCAAAGTGATTCCTACATCTAGTAATGGCTATATCCAAAAATGATACCTTCATTCTGTCTTTCACAAATGTAAACTGTAAGTTAACAACACAAATGTAAACTGTAAGTTGTTAACTTACAGTTTACATTTGTGAAAGACAGAATGAAGGTATCATTTTTGGATATAGCCATTACTAGATGTAGGAATCACTTTGAGACATCAGTTTTCAAGAAACCCACAGATAGGAACACCTTACTCCACGCGAAGAGTTTTCATCCCCGTAGGCTAAAGAGAACATCCCGGCTGGTCAATTCCTTAGATACAGACGGTTGTGCTCGTCTGTGGAGGAGTACAAAGTCAAGGCTCAGGAGTTATCTAACCGCTTTGTGGAGAGGGGTTACAGTAAAAGGATCATCAAGAGAGCGTATAAAAGGGGATTGTTTGCTAATCGTGATAACCTGTTATCTGTGCAGGTTAAGGATAAGATTTCCAGAGTAGTATGCACCCTTCCATATTCCACGAAAACCACAGCTATCAAACAGAGCATTAAGAGACAATGGAGAATTATATCGTCATTACCGGGCTTTTCTGAGCCACCCATATTTGCTACCAAGAAGGGTAGAAATTTAAGGCAACGATTGAAACATAGAAAACCAGTGGACATAGACACTACCGTCATGGGTCAGTTCCAATGTGGACATTGTTCCGTATGTAATAATGTTTTACCAATTAAACAATATCGTTGTAAAACGTTGTTAGTCCCATATGAATTGCGAGGTCGTTATACATGCTCCTCTGAACAAGTGGTTTATGCAATAGTTTGCCCTTGTGACAAGGTATACATTGGCCACACGACTAGAGCTATCAGACAGAGGATAATAGAACACAAAAGTTGCATCAGAACAAAAAAGGAATTTGCCCCATTGGTAACACATTGGCTGCAGATGGAACATATTGTGGAAGATGTTAGATACTTTGTTATAAGACAATGTGTCAGTAAAGAGGGCGATGTGCATCGTCTACTGATTAAATGGGAGCAACAATGTATATTCAAGTGGCAGACTTTGATGCCGACTGGTTTGAATGCTGAAATCGAGTGGCAGGCTTGCTTTTAGGGTGTTCCTCATTCAGGGCATTATGCGAGACGATGGATTTCTTAAAGGAGGGGTGTTGTTTGTTTACATCTGAGGAGTGGGTAGCGGAGCAAGGCAGGTTGTAGGGGAGTTTAGTTGAAGGAATATTCTTTTTGAAGGCATTAGGGTTGATACTTTATTTTGTCTCCGATATTGAGTGTTTCGTTCCCCATTACGCTGTTTGAATAAGTAGGAGAGGGTGCGGATTTGTTGTCTGTTTTGATCCAGTGGGGCGCGTGGTTGCGTATACACGTGTTTTTAAATTTAGGATGTAGATGGGAGTGGTTGCCGACGCGGGACAATAAAGTTTGGAGTTGTTAGTATAGGGTCAACATATATTGACGCAGTGTAAGAGGGTGGTTCACCTCTGGGCGTTTCTGACGTTGAAGAGACGTAGATGGGAGTGGTGGCCGATGTGGGTCAATAAAGCTTGGATTAGTCAACATAGGGTTAACATACACTGACGCAGCGTAAGATGGTGGTTCACCTTTGGGCGTTTTCGACGTTGAAAAGAGATTGAAAAATGTTTACAAGGTATGTGAGTTTCTATAGGGGTACAATTGAATAGTGTAGGAGTTTTGAAATCATAGTATCTCATAGGCATATGTATGGATATGTTGCAGATGGAATACCCTTGTTATGATATCATATTTGATATGAAGAAGACCGCGTTGGAGAGGCTTTGAGATTCAGGTTGAAATTGTGTATAGAAGAGTACTGGTTGGGTAAGTGTTAGGGCGGTAAGATTTTGGGGTTGTTTGAGTTTTTTGTAAACAGGTCGAGGCAGAATTGCAATATGGGAATGTGTCCTGATTTTTAATGTTATGTTTCGTTTGGTTTTCTCAGAGGTTCTTACCCCCCTGAGGAAGCAAACGATTGCGAAACAGGGGCCGCTTGTTGGGGGTTGATTACATCGAGACAAGCCAGAGACAAATTCAAATATTGCGTCAAGAAGGAAGGAGACACTGGAGGAGTTTGTTCGTCGTAGATAAATGTGTATAGTATTTAAAGTGTGAAGATAGATTGTAAGTGGGTTTTTCCCACAGGGCATAATGGTTATTGTATTAAGTTAATATGGGTATTTAGTGGGTTTTTATGTGTACCTTCCTTGAAATGTATATTTTTAAGGTGTGAATGTGTAGGTATGGGTGTGTGTGTTGTTTTAAATTGGACACATTTTTGAAGTTAATGAAGTTTTGTATCAATAAATGATTAAAAGACATATGCTATCCTCTTCTTAAATTGAATGATATGGTATCTGATCAGTGCCATGGTGCAGCAGTAATATGCAGATTGAGGCAGCATGAAAGTCAGCTGCAGGCAGCGCCTCAGGAACTGACTGAGCAAAGCCAGTTCTCTTGCTCCTTCCTGCACATCTCTGCTTCCAATGCCTCAGAGGAAAATGGAGGCAAAGCAAAAAGATTCAAGAGGGCGCCATCTTGTGCTCCTACCATGTGACAGGGGCCGACCAATGGCACCGGTAGCCCCTGTGACATAGTATGGGCAAAGGCTATCGGCGCCATTTTGAATACCGGCAGCCGACAGCCCGAGTGCAGGAGATCGCTCCAGGACCCCTGTTGGACCACCAGGGACTTTTGGTAAGTCTGGGGGGGGGGGAGTTTCAACTTTAACAGGAAAAGAATACCATATGTAACTAATGGATGAATCCGGGTCCCCTGAAAACTGATGCAATGGATTTGGGTCCCGACGAATATGAATACCGAATCGTACGAATCCATCCCTGCTGCACATCCCTAGGTGTTACTACTGTGAGATGGCTGGGACTGTTTCTCCTGGGGGCTGTGAACACTGGTGTCCCCACCATATCCCTACCCCCTGCCAGTCTGCTGAACAAAAGGTGGGTTCAGAAACTGAACTCATTTCTTTCAAATGGCAGCATGCAGCCCTACCAGTGAACCATTAGCCTTTTAAATGATCAATCCTGATATTTATGAAGTTGATGGTATTAAAGTCTATGAAGGCAAATGATGTGGTGAAGAAAGTGACTACTTTAAAATAAGATGGTGTTTGAGAATCTTTGTTTTCAACACTACTGAGCTCGACTACATAGAAGTTTGACCACTTCTGTCTATAGCTCTGTGTATTTGGTCTACTAAATGTTCATACTCCTTACCTCATTCTGCCACCGAGGATGACATCTTCATTAGAAGACAATCTTCCTCTTAAAACACATTCACCATAATGTATTTCAATGGCATTACACTTTTAAATGTATTACCCTCATCATTTATCTTCATAGATTTCAACAGCATCACACTCAAATATAATTATAAATATTGAAAGTCATCTTACTCACTAGTGGCTTATTATTTTTGGAAGGTATGGAAGTAACCGTGTTATCTTATATGCCACCCCCCTGTTGGAATTCTAATGCCTAGAGTGCAGTAGGACCCATTTCAGAATCTTAGACTTTTCCATGAATAATACTGAAAACCACACAGATTTTTAGGCCATAATCACCTACCTCCAAGTCTTTGGTAATTGGATGAGTAGGTCCATGAGTCACCAAAAGAATAGCATAAGCTTTGCATATCATACCATGGCCAACTTCTATAAGACCAGCATGCCAGTGTGTCACTCCTGCACGCATTACTGCCATCCCTAACTGTGCATTGTTTGGATGGTACAGTTTTCTGAAAAAAAGATAAATTGCTTCATTTTCAGAAATACAGTTATCAAGCAATTGTAAAATCATATTGCAAACCAAACAGCAAACAACAGACAAATTGTAAGAAAGTATATTAGAACAGGAGATAGCGGTGGAGAAATTATCTAGATATGTATGTGCGAGAGGGACAGGTAGTCTGCATTTGTGTGAAAGTATGAACAGTTGTCAGCTAAGATAAAATGGTGATTGAGGAAGTGAGTTAAAAGAACAACTCTGACTCCATTAACACAATACAGGGTCTGCATGTAGCTTATTTCGAAAGTACCTAATATTTTGCCAGAAAAGATAATGGAAATTAGTATAGTTTATATGAATGTGCCAGACTGAAAGCATAAAAGAAGACGAGACAGAATGTTGGGTGGATTCCTGCTGAGCCCGACCAGATCAGCACAAATAGCTGTGCAATTATCCAGAATCCCTGGTAACGCCCAGTCCTTCAAACGAGATCCTGCTTGCGAGTCACCATCTGTAGAGCCCAGAGGACACCCTTACAGGAAAGTAACCATGTTTGCTAGGCCATTTGTATATACTTATTCCCTTTAGTTGGGAAAAAATATTTACGCTGCTTATTTTGCTTGTGTAACCTGTTTTTCTGGTTTGTACTAACAGTCATTCTTATAAGTGACAGAATATTTCATTGTTGTATTTTGCCAATACATATATACTCACATATACTGAATGGTTAGTTTCATTATTATTATTATCTTTGAGAAGGGTTAGGTTATCTTTTAGGGTGTTCCTCCGACTCCTCACTCCCACAAAACCCTGCTTTCATTCTGATGTCCTGATGGTAACCCTCTATCTTTTCCATCAGACAATTAACAATTGGGATTATATCAGTCAAAGAGGCACTTCTAAAACTCATGTCCTCTGTGGCATCCTTGAAGGGCTTCAGGATATATCTACCAGCTGCCTCATCACTGCCCAATCATGATGCCCCAGGGGGCAAGTCACACCTATCCTATTTCCTGAGAAAAAATGTGAATGGGTGTCACTGTCTGCTGTTCCACTAACCTCACCAGCAACAGGTACCAATATGCAATACTTATAATGACGTGCTTGAGAGGCATTCTGATTACCTCTTGATTCTCTCGCAGAAAATGCCCTGCCTTTACAATTCTGTGGAAGTGCCCCGCAATTTTCTTACACTTATCTAAAAGCTCTGCCAAGAATTCATTGTGATAGCTCTTAGACCCCAGTCCTAGGGCATCCTCCACAACCAGATGAAGAGTTCTGTGCAAAACATCAGATTCCCTCTAAGCCCCCCATCTTGTAGTGCCTTTACAATGTAGTGCCATTGTCTATCCCAAAGAAACCAGCATTTGAACTCCTAGCTCTCCTGTCTGGCTGCCAACCCTCCAGCATCTGTCTTATGGCTGACAGAATATACGCAGAGATATGAGACTCATCCATTGACTGAGTGTGCAGCAATGCCCACCTACACCATGTTCCTCCATCCTTGTCAGAGTTGCTGCCCTCCCCTGCTTCTGTCAGATCCCACTAGTGGGCAATGAGAGAGAAATAGGAGTGCGTAGCATTCATGGAGGTCCAGATGTCAGAAGTGAAATGCTTGCTACTCCCCTCTGCCTTAGCCAGCAGCATCTGGATGCGACTACAGCACTGTTTGTACAGGCTGGAGGATAACAGACCTACTAAAGGTGGTCATGGAGGGATCTTTATAACGTGGGAATGCCAGCTTTGTATAATGCAGAAATCACTTATTTTCTACTAGCTGCAGGGGCTGGCTATCAAGAGCAATTATTTCATCAACGCTCCTTGATATAACTTTGGCTGCTGCTTGTCTCCTGCCCAGGGACATTGCTAATGAAGCTCACCCCCAGGGCCGGCGCATCCTATTAGGTGAACTAGATGGTCGCCTAGGGCACCAACCATTAGGGGGCAGTGAAGAGCAGCCATGTGGGGCTGCGAGCGGAGTCTATCCCGCTCATGGCCAAGAGGAGTAGAGACTCGGCAGACTACAAGCGGCGCCCATCCTGCTCATGGCCCAGGGAAGCACAGAACCGGCTGGCTGCAGGCAGTGCCCATCCTGCTCACAGCTGAGAAAAGCAAACGCTCGGTGGGCCACGAGCAGTGTCTCAGTGAATGAGGTTGGTACCGGGGGGGGGGGGTGGGGGGTAGGAAGGGAGGGAGGGGGTGGGCGCAAGGAATAAGATTCACCTAGGGTGCCTAACACCCTTGCACCGGCTTACCCCATTTCTTCCATCATAGGTTGTCAATTCTGACACTTGGCAGAGGGCTGCTGGCCTGTCACCTGACTACTGGTGGGGGTCGAGGGCATGAGATGACCTTGGGAAACACTTTTCCTCTTTTCTGCCACTTCCCCTGACTGGAAGAATGTGTCGCTGAGCTACTACGACCACGTCCACCTTCCCCAGATGCCAGTACTAAGGGGTGCTGCTTCTGTAGGTGAGAATGCATGCCAGTGTTAGTTAAGTGCCCATTTGTTTCCCACGACTTACAACTTTTGCACAGTGCTTGCACTTTGCAAAGCGTGGGTCATCCCTTATTTGGAAATGTCTACAAATCATGAATTTCTTCCGTGATCCCTTCTCTACATCCTTATCGGCGGATGCTGGCACTGGAGCTGAGGTAGAGAGTAGACTCTGAGGAACAATACCAGGGGCATCAGTTGTGCTCTCTCTACTTGTTCAACCCTATCCTCATTTTGTCCTGTCTGTCTTATCAATGAACTGGATGGAGGAAAATATGGTTTCACTGCATCATCTGCTGCAATCTTTTCCCTCTTGTTGAAAACAGATTAGAGACAAATACATCCACTGTCATCTGCACTCTACAGTAGCATATCATAATCTTCATGTGCCATTTTCTTTGGCTTAGAGCTGGCTCCTACTGCCTTAATAGTCCAGAAGAAATCCCTCTTCATTTTGGTGCAGGTCTACTTTTTGGATTCTTGCTGGCACTGCCAGTGCCAGTGCCAACCTGGCCAATTTTGAATACATTTACATTTACTTCATCTGCTCTGCCCTTCCCTCTCCCTGACATGATTGCTTTTATGTCACTGGGGATGTGAAGGTTACAACAATCATTTAATATTTTGCAGCAGAGATAGGCATTTGGGAGAAACAAAATAGGAAATCAGACAAAATTTCCCATTTCGTTTTATTTTGTTATCAAAGCGAAATGATTGAAAATCCAACAAAATTTTCATGTTTTGTTTTGAAAACAAAATTGATCTGTCAGGCCTAAGCCCAGGCCCAAAGCCAGGGCCTCACCTATGGATCAGGCTGCGGCCCAGGCCTAATGTCGAGGCCTTGATCAAGACCCCAAAAATGGAAAAAATGTACATGCTCCATCGAGGATCCAGAGTCGAGGTCCAAGTTCAGGCCCAATGCCTGGGCCTCAGCCCGGACCCAGGCCCAATACTGTGACCCGATCCAGAGATCATGTCCTGATGAAGGGGCCTCAGCTCAGACCTAGACCCGATGCTGGGGCCCAACCTGAAGGCTGGGTCCTGGTGCCGAGGCTTTGTCCCAGGGTCAGGCCCAGGCCTCAGAGATCTTCTGGTCCATCTTCTTTCTTCAGCGGTAAAATGACATCCTCCCTCTCCGCTGGTTAGGGAGTGCCGGGTCAATTAACTCTGGCACTTCCCAAGCAGACAATATCATTTTGCTGCTGAATAAAGAAGAAAGAAGACAGGCCAGAAGACCTTATAGGCCTGGGCACAGGGCCTTGGCCTGACCCTGGGTTGAGGCCCCAGTGTTGAAACCCAGCCTCTGGGCTGGGCCATGGTGTTGGGCCTGGGTCTGGGATGAGGCCCTGGCATCGGGACCCAGTTTCTGGACCAGGTCGAGGTATTGAGCCCCGGCCTAGCTTGAGGCCCAGGTGTTGGGACCCAGCCTCAGGGTTGGGTAACTGCATTGGGCCTGGGTCTGGGCTAAGGCCCTGGCATCGGGACCCAGCCTCTAGACTTGGCCACTGCATCGGGCCTGGCCTGGGTATCTGCTCCAGGCTTTGAAGCCTGGGCCTTGCATAGGGCCTAGGCTGAGGTTGCAGTGACCTACCACAGCCTAGGCCTATGTAAGGCCTGTGTCTAGGCCTTGGTGTCAGATTCCCCCCAGACTGGGTAAGTGGGGGCCAGGGAGGATCCTATTCCTGGCATTTTATTGGGTGTGAGGGATGGGTTTGAGGCTTGGGAGGCCCCGGGAGACCCAATTTCTTTTTTTAATTTTTTTTTTTGGGGGGGGGGGGGGTTAATGTTGTTTTTTTTTAACTAAATAAACAAAATATACATTGGACGAAATGAATTTCGTGACATACCAAACCCCCCAAAACAAAATGAAAAACAAAACAAAAAATGTTCTTCTTCCCACCCCTATTTTGCAGTGGTATTGTAATGCCCAGACTGTGCTAGTACCACACTGCTATGTAGAGAACACAGAAAAACTGTGCATTAAGTGTCACACTATCTGCTCTACACTATTTCTCTGACACAGACAGGCTTCACAACACAGCCTGTTATGCTGTACTCTCTGCCCTGCCCTCAGTGCTCACTTATGCCCACTGCCTAGGGCCCTCTGCCAGAAAAACAGAGAAGAAATAAGTAATCTCAAGTGTTCCTAAGGCTTCAATCATCAGAAAGGAAAAACTGAACAGCAACTGCAAGCGAAGCAACATGGCGCTGTCTCACTGCTTTCTTTTCTTGTGTGACGGGCTGTGGCTGGCACAGTGAGACTATAAAATATGCTGCAGCAAAACATTTAGCAAGAATTCAGAGAGCTCAGGGCTATGCTTTCACACAGACAATGTCTTGAGAAGCAATGCAGAGCAAATCTCTGATATGCTCAGTCTTCAGGATCAGAGTCATTGTACCCAGTCTGCAGCGATAGGTCAGACTGACAAATTGCTTTGCTGTGATACGTCATTCCTCTCATATCCTTGACAACATGCCCATCTTCCCCTTTCCTGCTGACTGCCTGCTCTACACTGTATCAATTTCTAACTGTACACATGCACCTGTTGCTTTTCTATGAGTCCGTTGACTCTAATGAAATTTTGGAAATCATTCTATTTCAAATGAATGAAACAAATAGGATTCCTTTATTTCAGGGGACCCTTTTAATTAATTTTGGGGAGCCCAGAAAGAAACAAATTAGCTCCTATTCATTTTGTTTTCCAATTTCATTGGAAACTAATCCACATGCCTAGTGATTCCATTAATTTGCTCACCACAGAGGTCAGACTTACCGACCTATAGTTCCCAGCCTCCTCCTTATTTCCACTTTTATGAATAGCCACATTTGCCCCTCACCAATCCTCCAGAACTACTCCTGACTCTAAAGAAGCATTGAAAACATCAGCCAGTGGCGCTCCCGGGACTTAGAGGAGTCCTGGGTAACAAAACTTAAAGGAGATAAGGCAATGTGGCCAGAATGGATACATCCAAGAGTATTGAGAGAACTTACTCAATACTCTTGGAAGTATCTCATCCACTTCCATTACCTTATCTACTTTAATTTTAGTTAGCTCCTCACAAACACACTGTTCTGAAAACTGATTGAGTTTTACCTCACTTCTAATATATGTGTTTGTTTTATGTGGTCCTGCTACAGGCCCTTCCACAGTGAACACTGAATAGCAATATTTGTTAAGCAATTTTGATTTTTCCTCATCAGTCTCTACTCATTTTTCCCCTTCACCTCTGAGTTTCATAATGCCACTTTTGCACTTCCATCACTAACATATCTAAAAATGTCATGTCCCTCCATTTACTGTATTTGCTATTTTTTCTTCCATTTGAATGTTTGCATCCTGACTACTTTCCCAGCTTCTCTTATATTATATATAGATATTATTATCTGTCTTCCACTTTCTGTGACCTCTTAGTTTATGCATGCTAACCTTTTCTCCCTTATCTTTTCAGCTACTTCTTTATAAAACCATAGTGGCTTCTTTTTCCTCTTTCCTTTATTTACTTTCCTAACAAAAAGGTTAGTTGCCTTTATAATATCTCCTTTAATTTTGCCTACTGCTCTTCTTCTTCCTCTAGGTTTTCCCAACCAGCTAACGACTGCTTGAGGTATTCCTCCATTTTAACAAAAATTAGCTTTAATGAAAATCTAGGACCCTTGCTTTTGTATTCTAATACTGAATCACATCATCACTGGATCCCAGATGATCATCAACTACAACATCAGAAATACTGTCCCCGTTGCTAAGCACTATGTCCCTGTATTGCCCCCTCCCATGTGGGTTCTGTTACCAGTTGACAGAACAATTCCCCTTACAAAGAATCCAAGATCTCCTTGCATCTACAAGATACTGCAGGTTGGATATCCCAATCAACATCAGGCAGATTGAACTCTCCCCTAAGAAGTCACCCATAAGAAAATTGTGTGCATAACTTTTCTACTGGGTTCATTTGCTGATGAGTCCTGGTAAATTATTCATAGAAAATCGTAACTTCTGTGCAAAAAACTGTGCATCTTAGCACATCCGCCTCCCAATCAGGTAAAGCATCCAGGCAGTTTTCAGGAATGTGCCCTCCTCAAAATGAAGATTGAAAAGTTCTTCTAACATTGTTAAAATCCAGTTCATGGTTTGCCATAGCCCCCCCCCCCCCCCCCCCCCCGAGAATATTTGCCAAATACTGGATGTTGCTCCACTTACAGATAGCCTTCTACCATCTTCCTTGCATTGTCTGCTGCTTCTTCAAAATTCTGGAGGTAAGACAGCACCTCAGATGCTATGCTCAGAATCCTCAGCATGTAAATATTAGTGTCGGCCAACACAGGCTCCTGCTTCTTTAGACATTCCCGGCAGAGTTTTACCACCTAGATGCCCAAAACAGGTAAGAGAAAGGATAAGAAAATCAACTGCTCTATAACTATTACGCCTGCTTAATTCATGAAGGAGCTAAATTGTAAGGCACACCTGTTGGCTCTTGGGCGTTAATCTGTTCAATCACATAGCATTTAGAGAGCAATAATCAATGGCATTTCCACAGATAAAATAGTGTTTTACCCATAGAAATGGGCTCTATGCTTATTGTCCACCCTGTATCTGGGAAAAAGTATGTGTGTTTTTCAGCAGCACATTTTTACGATTCGACTGCAGGAGGTCGTTCTGGACCCCCGCTGGACTTATGGCAAGTCTTGTGGGGGTCAGGAGGCCCCCCCAAGCTGGCCAAAAGTCCCTGGGGGTCCAGTGGGGGTCCGGGAGCGATCTCCTACGCTCCTGACCTCGGGGGACAAAAACAAAATGGCGCCGGCCCTACCTTTGACCTGTCATATGACAAGGCAAAGGTAGCGCCGGCGCCATTTCTACAAGCACCGGAGGTCCGAGAGTAAAAGATCACACCGGGACCCTTCCTCTGGACCCCAGGTAATTTAAGGCATTTTGGGGGGGTTCGGGAGGGTGGGGGATTTATTTTAAAGGGTCGGGGTGGGTTTTAGGGTTGTTTTAGTGTGCCGGTTTTCGATTTTCACGATTTTCACAATTTTCACGATATTTAATAAACCCAAACGGCGACGATCCGATTCCCTCCCCCTCCCAGCCGAAATCGATCATTAAGACAATCGATCACACGATTCACATCTCTACATGCCATATTGGATCAGACCAAGGGTCCATCAAGCCCAGCATCCTGTTTCCAACAGTGGCCAATCCAGGCTTTAAGTATCTGGCAAGTATTCAAAAACTAAGTCTATTCCATGTTACCGTTGCTAGTTATTATCTAAGTCATCTTAATAGCATTATGTGTAATGTGCATGTGATAGACCCAAGAATGGCAGAATATTACACCAAATTCATTTAATTTGTAAAGTCACCAGGCTTCATTATCTTTTAAATTCTTTTTCATGTTTAGAGGTCAATTCAACCATACTATGCTGAGCCACTCCTTAGCAAACAGCACCAGAGATTCAGGTTTTCCTGAGTAGCAGCTTTCAAAAAGGTTTACTCAGGGGGTACTCAGGACTGACAAACAACTATTCTGCAGAAGTTTAATGTTTAAACTGTTTATTAATGAAACATTTCAGAGAAGCAAACGTGCAGAGTGCGGTTGTTTCTTATGCACTCCACACGAATATTGCATAAGCTTTGTTTTTAACATTTTTACCCCAGATGCCATAAAAATAATGACAAAACAGAATTACAAAAAAGGTTCTTCTCTTCCCCCTCTCCCAACCCCAAATCCACTGAGAACCCCAGTCCTAGAATATCTTCATTCCCTGCCAGTCATTGAAGAGTAAAAGACCACTACAGATGGATATCGTTCTCCACCGAACTCTGGATCCTTGCTGGAAGTATCTGCAGATATTATGCCAAACTTCTAAGAAAAAGAATTTACATTTAAATGATCCAGCCACTGCTTCTTTTTCCCCAGTAACATCAAGGTATGTAAAGCTTTTCTCCACATCCAAAAAGTTGGAGCCTGTACAGACTTCCACATAATAAGAATAATCTTCTTTCCTACAAGGCATGCTTTATGAATTAGAAGTCAAGTACCCTTTCCCCTTACTTGAAAAGACATAGATTCATCTTAAAGAGCCCCCTCCACCAACGCAAATACAATATTTTGCTTGTAATGGATTCGAGAAAAATGTGAATTCCATTCCAAAACTTTGCAGTTACCTCACATGTCCAGAAGCTATGTCCCAATGTGCCCTGGATCACTTTGCATCTCTGATATAAATCTGTGATTACAAAGCTGGAGTGATAAGCTTGAATGGGAGATATATATATACCTGTTTAAAAAATGTATATTGTGTCTTTCTCAAATCAGCATTGGCAACAAGAGCAGTAACATGCTTAAAACTAGAATATAGCTGTGCATCTGTAAGAGTAATAGGTAAATCTATTTTCTATTAATATAATAATGTATTATAATCCCATCTTGGCTGAATCAATAATAAAGAGTATAGATGGGTTATCATTTTCCTCACAAATTCCTCACTTCTAAAAAACTCCTCCACTTTGTCACATAAATCATCTAAGAGCTGAGAAGAGTTTAAGCTCTTTACATAATGCCTTATTTGTAGATAGAAGTAATTGCATACTGTGAAATGGCGAATTTGTTTAAGGAGGTTGAAAAGACAATATTGTTCCATCCACAGCTATCAATTGTCTAAGCTGTGCGATTCCCTTAGAGGTCCAAGATTTCTTACATTTCAATCTGGGACAAAATTCCAGTATCCTTGAATCGGCAGATAATGGGGAGACGTCCCAAGAATGATTCAACATTTCACATAAGTTCTGCCAAACTTTCCTAACTGTCATTCATTGTGAACGAGCCTTCACAAAAGGCGGCAATCCTACTGCCCTTGCATGAGGTACATAGTGCAAATGAAGGGGAGAAGCTAAATGCTTCTCGATTGACACTGGGTTGTATAAACTTGCATCCCAAAGCCAATCTTTCAGGTGCCCTAATTGACATGCCCTGTCATGTTACTCCATGTCAGGAAATCCCAAACCGCCATCCGCCCAAGTACCTGTCAGCTGTTTACGAGAATTTCAGGCTTACCTCCTTGCCAGAGAAATTTAAAGACCGCTCTATATAAGAGTTTGAGATCTTTTTGCAGCAAAGTCAGGGGGAGCAATTTGCAGCCATTTAGGAAATAGGACCATTTTGAAAAGATTAATTGTAAAAATCAGTGATAAAGGAAGCAAACTCCACCTCAGCAATTTCGCTTTAGTGTGTGTAAGCAGGGGCACGATGTTCCATCTATATAAATTCATAAGGATAGCAGGGAGAGGGATAGCAGGATAGTTTAAAAACATGGCTCTTTAAACAAGTGTATCACAAAGAGAGTGGAGAATAGAACCCAGGGGAGTGTAGGATGCAGACAGTAGAACAGCCACACACAGCACCCTAATCATGATGTGTGTATTTTATTTTATTTTAATTTTTCGTTCACCACCAAAGGATAAGATACAATTATTAATCTATTTTTGTACTTAAAACTGATACAGATAGAAATGGACATGATTTATCACACCCACCAAATAACATTGATCATACAACTATGTTACCGTAACTTGATGGCATCTGTGTAGTTGATATAATTTAATACATTTAGCAACATTAAGTTATTTATTTATTTTATTTTATTTATTTATTTAACAGTTTTTCTATACCGGTATCAGTAGATACATCATATCGGTTTACATCAAACAAAAGGTGGAAAATACATAGAACAGAGCAGGGAATAACAGGTGGCAAGAGGAGAGTTGCAGTCAGGGAGGAGGGCGGTAAGGGAGCCTGAGGAAGAGAGAAGCTGAGAAAGGAACTGGGGAGAAACAATTAAAGTAATAACATATTGTATATATTAAACATATTAACAAATTATACATAATAGATCTCTCCATGTACTAGTGAAGCAGCATTTCAGGGTAATTAATTGGGTGAGGGCTTAAAGGGGAAGGGATTAGTAGCAAGGGAATTTATGGGCCTTATTGTAAACCGTGGTGATGGTATATATCTTAACAACGGTATAGAAAAGATATTAAATTAAATTAAATTAAATTAAATAATCCTCAGATATTTAAAGGAATCTGCTGACCACCTAAGTGGGAAGCCACCATTCCATACAGTTTGCAACGAGGGAGAAGTAGCAAGAGCTTCCGATTTTACTAAATTAAAATTAAACCTAGAAATCTCACTGCACGAAGAAAATTCTCTCAACAATTCTGCAAGGGAATCAACCGGGTTAGTAAGATGGAACTGCAACACCTTCTGCAAAGGCAGCCGCTTTGAGGTCATAACCTTCCCAAAGGGACTCCTTTGAGATTACCTGAGACTTGTACTGCCTCAGAGTAGGGGGATCTAGTGAAAGGCCAAACAAAAGAGGAGAAAGGGGACACCCCTGCTGAGTTCCTTTTCAGCACAACTTTAAAAGAGACATACACCCTCTTAACTCCTTCCACTCTACTCCCGAATGAGGCCCAAAGAGCTATTCACCCCTAAACATGCAACTTTTAATCCCCCCCCCCCCACCAGAGCCCTCAGTACTGAATACACAATACTTCCTTTACAGGGCAGGAGGAAGTCCAAGTTTCATCCCCTTTTTCCACACAATTCTCATTATCTTCTAAAAGGGAAAACGTGTCATATTTATCTTTTTTCCTCCCACTGAAAAATCAAGAGAGCCAGGACATGCCAGCTTCTGTTCTTTTATTTACCAACATTCCATCTGAGATATCACATCGGTTTACATGCAGGTACTTCTCTATCCCCAGAGGGCTTACAATCTAAGTTTTGTACCTGAGGCAATGGAGAGTAAAGTGATTTGCCCAATGTGCAACAGCAAGACTTGAACCCTGGTTTCCTGGATCATAGCCCACTGCTCTAACCACCACTAGGCTATTCCTCCTCTGTTCATTTATATTTTCATAATCCATTAACATGGGCCCATATGGAATATGATAAAAGCGTCAGGACAGAAATCTCAAAAAGGTATCTTTGTGTTAGCCTTGCTCGCTGATTTTAAAGAGTTGCTTTTCCTGCAGCAAGTGTCCCAGTGTTGGGCCTGGAGGAACAGCTGGAGAACTGGAGGGGGATGGGGTGATTCAGTGGTAAGGGTGGTGCTGGTCTTTTTCCCAAGATCCTTTCTCAGTCAAAAATATAAAAAAATATGAAAACCCAAGGCTGAAACAAGCAATACACATCAAATAGAAATTCACCCACTTAATGAAAACATTTTTGTAAACAATGGGGTAGATTTTTAAAAAAGTGCGCCTTCGCGTACTTTTGTTGGCGCATCAGGCGCAAACAAAAGTACACTGGATTTTAGTAGATACGCGCGTAGCTGCGCGTATCTGCTAAAATCCTGGATCGGCGCGCGCAAGGCTGCCGATTTCGTGTAGCTGGCGCGCGCCGAGCCGCGCTGCCTACCTACGTTCCCTCCGAGGCCGCTCCGATTTCGGAGCGGCCTCGGAGGGAATTCTCTTTCGCCCTCCCCTCACCTTCCCCTCCCTTCCTCTACCTAACCCACCCCCCCGGCCCTGTCTAAACCCCCCCTACCTTTGTCAGGGGATTTACGCCTCCCGGAGGGAGAAGTAAATCCCCGTGCGCCAGCGGGCTGCTAGCGCGCCGAGACGCGACCCAGGGGCGGTTCCGGAGGGCGCGGCCATGCCCCCGGACCGCCCCGGACCGAAACCATGCCCCCGGGCCCGCCCCCGAAACGCTGCATCCCGCCCCCAAAACGCCGCGCCGATCGGCCCCACCCCCCGACACGCCCCCCTCGAAAAACCCTGGGACTTACGCAAGTCCCGGGGCTCTGCGCGCGCCGGCAGGCCTATGGAACATAGGCGCACCGGCGCGCAAGGCCCTGCTCGCGTAAATTCGGGTGGATTTACACGAGCAAGGCTTTTAAAATCCGCCCCAATGTGTTGGAAGACCATCATACTTGGGCAGTATTGGACTATGTTCATCAAGAACCGAATTTCATCCAATGTAAATGCCTTATAGTTTAATCATAGGCCAATGTCCAGGTTGTATTTTTTGTTTCTTTTTCAATTGCGTGTAAAAAATATTCTGCCAACTTTAAACTAATAAAAAATGCAAAATGCACTTAAATGTGAGGTAGACTGTAATATATGTAATTCTCAGAAACTCATTGTTATCTCAAGAAAAAGATGGGCTGATCATTAAGCAATGAGCAGCAGCACTTGATAGCAGAAATGTTATATTGTGCAGTTTCACCATAAAGGTGGCACATGAAAGGTAAGTAAATGGACTAGTTATTAGAGGTGTGAATCGTGTGCCAGATCATCTTAACGATCAGATTCGGCTGGGGGGGGGGGGGGAATCTGATCGTTAAGATATGTGAATTGGAATCGTTTCCGATTCCAATTCACATCGCTAATTTTTTTTTTAGGGAGGCCCGCGCCGCTAAAAAAAACCCAACCCACTCGACCCTTTAAATCGACCCCACCCTCCCGACCCCCCCAAAACCTTTTAAAATTATCTGGTGGTCCAGGGGGGCCTCGGGGAGAGATCCAGGGGGGCCTCGGGGAGAGGAGAGATCCAGGGGGGCCTCGGGGAGAGATTTCCCGTTCCCAGGCATCAGCTGTTCTAAAAAAAATGGCGCCGATGCCCCTTTGCCCTTACCATGTGACAGGGTATCCGTGCCATTGGCTGGCCGGCGCCATCTTTAAGGATGGCGCCGGCCATCTTTACTCATCAGCCCCTATAGTATAATAGGGGCTGATGATCAGCCCCTATTATACTATACTCTATAATAGGGGCTGATGGCCGGCGCCATCTTTAAAGATGGTGCCGGCCATCTTTACTCATCAGCCCATATTATACTATACTCTATAATAGGGGCTGATGAGTAAAGATGGCTCTGGCCATCCAGTGCTCCTACCATGTGACAGGGGCCGTCCAATGGCACGGATACCCTGTCACACGGTAAGGGCAAAGGGGCATCGGAGCCATTTTTTTTTAGAGCAGCTGATGCCTGGGAACAGGAAATCTCTCCCCGAGGCCCCCCTGGACCACCAGGTAATTTTAAAAGGTTTTGGGGGGGGGGGTCGATTTAAAGGGTCGGGTGGGTTTTTTTTTTTAGCGGCGCGGGCCTCCCTAAAAAAAAAGGGTCGGGAGGGTGGGGGAGGCTAAGGGGGGTCGATTTAAAGGGTCGGGTGGGTTTTTTTTTTAAATCGGGCCATCGGCGCCATTTTAATTAGTGGCAGCCAAAATGGCGCCGATGGCCCGAGAGCGGGAGATCGCGCCGGGACCCCCCCACTGGACCACCAGGTAATTTAACATTTTGGGGGGGTTCGGGAGGGTGGGGGAGGGTAAGGAATTGGTTTTAAAGGGTCGGGGTGGGTTTAGGGGTTGTTTTGGTGTGCCGGTTTTCCCGCCCTCCCCCAAATAATTCCCGTGCCCTATTTAAAGATACAATACAAATGCCCCTGACGATAAATCGGGGGCATTTGTATTGTATCGTGCACTCTAACGATTTAGGACGATTTTAAAATTATCTGACGATAATTTTAATCGTTCAAAAACGATTCACATCCCTACTAGTTATACTTTTGCTCATCTGAAGCAGTTGAAATATGATTTGCTTAATTTCTCACAATCAAGAGTAACCTTTATAAAGAATAAAGGAAATAGGTTGTGTCCACTTTTCACTTGGTCTAGCTAAGATGGAGATGCATTTGAACTACACCCTCTGTTGCACTGAGCGTCCATTGATTCTTCTTTGCACATTGCAGAAGACACTGAACTTCCTGACTAAAAACCAGAAAAAGCAAGCATTCAAATTCTACTGGTGCTGCTTGTGATTATTGGCAAGTTACTTTACCCTCCATTGTCTCAGGTACAAACTTACAGGAGAATTTTAAAAGCCTGGTGTGTGCCAAAACGAGGAGATACATGAATATGTCAGGTCAGTGCACGCCGTGCAGGTTTTAAAGCTGCCCAGATATGTGCAGCTTTAAAACCTGCTGTGTAACTTTACTTCTGCTATGGATGGCATGTAAGTCATAAAACAAAAAAATGTAGGCATGTCAGTGGGGTTTTAAATGTTGGGGGTAACAGGGTGTTAGACCCCCAGGTTTGCAAATCTCCACACCTAAGCAGCGGGCTCTCCTGGCCCCAGTCGTGGTGCTGGGAGAAGATGCTGCCAGCACATGCTGATGAATAGACCTGGCCAACATGAGCCTTAGGCAAGTGCGCAGGTACGAGCATAAAATATGCACACTAGTGTGAACATGCTGGAGGCGCCCACTGATGATCTCACCCCCTAGCCTCATTTAAGCATCCTCCTCTTGGCACCTCTTGCCTCGGCATCTTGTCCCTCAGCGCTGGTTGCTGCTCTTGCTTGTGTTTTCTCTCCTGTGGTACCCTCTCTGGGTTCTCCTTTGCCTTCCTTGCTTCCCGATCCTGCCTGGTCTGTTGTTTGGCTCCCTTGTCCATCCTGTTCATCTCCTCTCTGATCTTCTGGTTTTGACCTCAGCCTGGACTTGGATTCTCCGGATTTCTGCCTGCACCAGACCCCTGCCTGGGAATGTTGCCTGACATCTGCCACCAGCCCTGACCTCGACCTGCCTTCCGATTTACGCTGTTAGCCGCCTGCCTCGACTCACAGTCTGTTCCTTGGTTTCTGCTGTCTTCAGCCTGCCCTGACCCTTGCTTGGACCATGATTTGTGCCTCTCGGACGACACCTGAAACCTACCTAAGACCTTCCGGCCATCAGAACCTAAGGGTTCAACCTGCGGCGAGGTCAGTTGTTAAAGGTGAAGCACCTGTCCGTCCCACCTCGGGGTTTGTCCACCTACTGCAATATGTCCTACTACAGCCCAAGAGTCCACAAAAGCTAACAGTTTCTGAGGCCATGAATCTGGTGGACCTAGTGGCTCTGCAAGCTATTCCTGGCTTAACGTCTTGGATCCAGCAACAACAAGGTGTCCTGGACAAGATTACTAGTGTTCTGGAAAGGTCAACCGTACTCATGGATGCTCTTGATGCATCAGCAACTCCTCTTTCCCCTGTTCCTGACGTGACCCCTGTTCCCTGGCTGCTCCCTTCACCTTGCTTCAATGGAGACCCTCGCAAGTGTTGGGGGTTTTCTCTTCAAGCACTATTCTTCCTCACTGATAAGACTAAGTTTACATTTATTCTGTCTCTGTGGGGGGTACTGTACTGGCTTGGGCCTCACCCATTTGCGAAGGAGAGGATCCGCTGCTGGATGATCTAGATCGCTTCTTGCAAGCCTTTCACCTGGTGTTTGACAAACCCAGCCTCTTCATGTCTGCTGCTTCTGAGCTTCTGCAGATCCGATAAAGGTCTCGCACATTTCAGGACATTGGCCTCAGAATTACAGTGGGGTGAGTTCAACTTCATGCTATCTTCCATCACGGGCTTGCCAACTCCATTAAGGTTGAGCTAGCTGGGAGGGATCCACCTGACACCTTGGAAGATCTTATTTGGTTGGCCATTTGTATGGACTAACACTTCCGAGAATGCGCTAGGTAATGGGCCCAAGCACACCACCCCGTACACCTTGCTCCCAGCTTTCAGTGACCAGTCCTTCTAGTCTGACTCCCTGAACCTTGAAAATTGCCTGAAGAACCTATGCAGGTGGATCATCTGTGAATCTCTTCGGAGGAACATCAGCACCTTCACCAGCACAACTTATGTTTGTACTGCACTGGTTCTGGGCATTATGCGACCAACTGCCCCCTCAAGATGGGAAACTGATGGATCTAGATAAGGTGGAAGAGTCCACCCTAAGTGACCCGGGCACCTCTCCCCAACTTCTACTCCCTGTTACCTTCACTCTGGGCAGTGACCGGATACATCTCCAGGCCTTCTTGGAAACCATTGCTGCCAAACCCTTCATTGAAGAAGTCACAATTTGAAAATTCTGTATCCCTATGAAGGCTGTCTGTCTCCCCTCCACCCCCTTTGTTTCTGGTGAAGCCCTGCCAGGGAGGATTTTATGATTTATGGCACCATTAACGATGTCTACAGGCCTTTTATATCAGAAACAGCTTCAGTTTTATATCTTGCCCACGGAGATTAACCAGGTGATCCTGCGCTGCCATGTCTGGTCCAACACCAGCCCTACATCAACTGGGGAACTTTCCAGTTGCCCATTAGGGTCCTGCCTGCCATGAACATTATCTAACCCAAGTTCAGCCTCCGACCCTTTGTCTACACTGCTCCTTCCCCACAATGCCTGGTCTACCTGCTTCATATGCTGACTTTGCAGATGTATTCAGCAAAGAGAAAGCAGAAACCTTGCCTTCACACCAAGAGTATGATTGTCCAACAGCCCTGATCCCTGGCACAATGCCTCCCTATGGGAGAGTATACCCGCTGTCAGCCGCGAAACCAAAGCCATGTCCCTTTATAACCAAGACAACCTAGCAAGGTGCTTCATTAGACCTTCCTTGTACTCTGCAGGACTAGGGTTCTTTTTCATGGGAAAAAAGGACAGCTCCTTGAACCCCTATATCGATTACTGGGGGCTTAATGGCATTACAAAATTAACAATAGTTCCTAACTCATATCACTGAGCTTTTCTATTGGCTCAAAGGGGGCCCATATCTTCACAAAACTGGAGCTGAGAGGACCATACAACTTGATCCATATCCAGGAAGGTAATGAGAAGAAAACTGTTTTTAACATACAAGATGGGCACTATGAGTATTTTGTTATGCCCTTCGGGCTATGTAACACCCCTGCAGTATTCTAAGCCATGATGAATGACATATTCAGGGACTTCTTGTATTCGCATGCTGTCATATACTTGGACGATATTCTCATGTTTTCCAAGACACAGGACCAACATCGAAGACGCATATGGCAGGTTCTGCAATAAGTCTGCAAATATCGGCTTTACACCAAGATGAAGTAATGTTCCTTTCACCAAGAAGAACTATCCTTTTTAGGGTACATTGTTGTTGCATCCGTCGGTCTTCGCCGGCTTAGCCCCGCCTACCTCTCTCTACTTTTGGCTCCTCCCGCTCACTTTGGACTGATGGCCGCTGCGGCGTCTGCTTGCCGTTCTCTCCGGCGTCCCCGGCCGGCATTGGTGCTGCCTCCTGCCATTCTCCTTCAAAGTACCTCTAGGGAGCATGCCACCCTCATCTTTAACTCTATGTTGGCGCGAACCTCAGGGGCATTCCCCTGTTCTGACATCATGACTTCCAGGTATATCTGCCTACAGTATTTGCTAGCTCGTTGAGTTAGCAACAGGATTCTTACGGCTGGGATTTGCTCTCCGTTCCTAAGCTACTCTGCCACTCTAGCACTATCTGGAACTCTTACTACCCTTCGGGGTCTCTAATGGGGTACCCGCTCCTCGGGGGCCTCTTTGCTTCTTTCAGGTGCTATCAGGAAACCAGTACTCACTCCTCGAGGGCCCACGTTCCCTGTGTTGCTGCCTTCAACCTCTATCCTTCTACTTGAAGAATTAACTTACAGTTACCATCAGTGAGTACAGAAACCATCTCTCTCCACAGTACTACTTCACTGGAACTAGGTACTCGCTGCTCGAGGGCCTGCTCTCCACTCCAGTGCCAGACCTCTCGTCTAGTGGAATCTCTGTTACTGCTAAGTTAGTACAACGCTACAGAGTCTCCCTGCTCTAGGGGATCAGGTACTCGCTCCTCGAGGGCCTGCTCTCCCTGTCTCGGAGCTTCTCCTATTTCTACATTGGGACTCTGAATGTTAATCTTATTGTGTGCTCATAACTCTCAGTCTCTTTCCACTACAGCACTGCCTTGCAGAGGTTCCATTGTTCCAGCGTTCTGTGTGAGACGCGCCCAGCCAGGCTCTACAACCACTACTCACTACTGCCACCTCTGGTGGTCACTTAAACTGTCTAATAAAAGATTCAAATCTGTGTTTGTCTGTCCGGAGTCTAGCCTGACACCGTGGTCCCTCACGGGACTGCCCCCCGTGGGCGTGGTCAGCTGCCACAGTGTCCAAGGATCCACCCAAACACCATTAACCATAACAATTTTTTTCTGAACAGGGCTGTGTATGCACCTTGATAAACTGAAGGCCATCCAGAACTGGTCACAACTAGTAGAGAAAGGTGCGGACACCCATAACTGAACACGGAAGAGGTACGGGCCTTTCAACAGCTAAAACATGAATTCACAAAAGATCCATGTTCACGCACCCAGACCCAATTCGACCATTCATCTTTGAGGTAGATGCTTCCACCCTCTGGGTGGGGGATGTCTTCTTGCAACACGATGATGCTGGGAAACTAATAACTTGTGCCTACTTCTCCATGATGTTCTCTCCACTGGAAAAAGCTATACCAATGGGGATCGCAAACTTCTTGCTATCAAGTTGGCCCCTGAAGAATGGTGCCATCTCCTGGAAGGAGAAAGACACACAGTGACCATCTTTATTGACCATATGAACTTAGAATATTTAGCACATGCCCAATGCCTGAACCCATGCCAGGCCAGATGGTGCCTGTTTTTTAGTTGTTTGATTCCTACTTTCATTATAGCCCCGCCAATATGAACTGATGGGCGAATGCCTTGTCTAGATCCTTTGATGTTTAAAGCCCCCAGGACTCACCAGATCATGTTATTGACCTGCCAAAATCTCCATTACTCCCACTACTGTACCTGCAGAGAAGACAGTGGTTCCCCCAACATTTGCAGAAATGAGTTCTCAGATGAGACTATGATTCTCCTTTGGCCAGACACTTGGCAGCTCTGTGCACTGCAGAACTCCTGTCTCGCTACTACTGGTGACCAAACTGGAAATGGGACATCAAACGATAAGTATTCTCTTGCCCTACATGCACAGCAAACAAGAGTCCCTGAATCCGACCCTGTGGCTTGCTACAACCCCTACCAGCTCCAGAAGAAATCATGGACACATCAGGCCACTGACTTTAATACTGACAAACAGGCTGATACAATACAGTGCGTTCCGGTGGAGTGCACTGTTAACCCGTGCTTGGACGCACGTTTTCGACATGCAAGCTTTACCCCTTATTCAGTAAGGGGTAATAGTGCTTTGAAAACGCGTGTCCAAACCCCCCCGAAACTAATAGCGCCCGCAACATGCAAATGCATGTTGATGGCCCTATTAGTTATTCCCGTACGATTCAGTAAGTAAAATGTGCAGGCAAGCCGCACATTTTACTTTAAGAAATTAGCGCCTACCCAAAGGTAGGAGTTAATTTCTGCCAGCACCGGGAAAGTGCACAGAAAAGTAGTAAAAACTGTTTTTCTGTACACCCTCCAACTTAATATCATGGCGATATTAAGTCGGAGGTCCCAAAAGTTGAAAATAATTAAAAATAAAAAAAAAATTTAATTCAGCCCACGGCTCGCGGGTTGAAAACTGGATGCTCAATTTTGCCGGCGTCTGGTTTCCGAACCCGTGGCTGTCCTCGGATTTGAGAACCGACGCCGGCAAAATTGAACGTCGGCTGTCAAACTCGCTGACAGCCGCCGCTCCTGTCAAAAAAGAGGCGCTAGGGACGCACTAGTGTCCCTAGCGCCTCTTTTTACAGCGGGCCCTAATTTGAATATTTTTTTTACTGAATTGCGTGCACAGGAGAGTGGCCTGTGTACTTAGTACTGATTCTTTTCAGCCACCAGCAAAGTGATCCTTTCCTTTCAGTGGGAGCACAGTCAGAAGCTAGCCATATAGTAAACCTGCCATACTACAGCAGCAACTCAAACAGCAACAATGCTATGAAAAAAAAGGCAACACTATATATTACACCAAACTCTAGAACAATTCCAGCAGGAAAACAGAACAAGCAGGACTGTTACAGATACCTCCACAGAAACTACCTACAGGCACATACAGACACAGACCCTCACCGAATAGAGAATAAGTTACCACAAAGTAGAAACGGAAATATGCAGACAGGATGGGGAACAACAGAAGAGGAGTGGCTGGATTAGGGAAAAGAATAGCTCTCCTTTGCTGTGCTCTGAGCTTGCCAGTCTCACTTCCCTCCCCTTCTGTTTTCTGCACCCTGTTTCTTCCATTAGGCAAACTAGGCCCTTTCTGGTCTTTAAGGGCCTAATTCATCAAGGGTTTTTTCTATAGTCAAAGAATGGTGACGCAGACCCTCAATTGGTAAATCATTTCCATAGTACTTATGACAGAAGCCAGACTGATGGCACTCAAGACCGAAATTCTGTGTCCACTTAATATTTGATAGCAACAAATGTGCCTCTGTCCAGTTCTGAAGAGACTAACTCTAGGGGATGAGATGCTAATTTATTTCCCATGCAGAATCCATGTTCCACTGATCCTCTGAGACTGCTAACAAGAGCGCCAATTAGTACCATTTTAATGATTTGTTTTAGTGTCATGGACATTTGCCCAACATGAACTAGAGTGGGGCCATCAAATCTTTTTTCAGAGCTCACCAAACAGGTTTCAGTCTGTGCTGTTTTCCTGGCTGTAAATATCAGCAGATGGGTTCAGTTGATAAATGATCACCATGAGAAAGTAATACACACTTTGTAGAGTCTTCAGCCATTATTAAGTGCTATTTAGTGGGGGCATTTCCTCTAAGGATTATTTTTCTGCTAAATAAAAGGGTTACAGCCTCATTTGCACAGGAGAACACATTGCAGATACGTCTCTCCTGTACGGAGGCATAAATATTAATTCTAATATTTACCATGAATGATTCTTATTTATAAAACAAAGAAAACAATGATCCATTTAGTTTAGGCACACATATAGTTTGCAGGCTCTTGCAACCCTTCATAAACAAAATCTCCGTGTGATGGAAAGAGATGCAAACAAGAGGCGTCATTTTTCAAATTGTGAAGGGCCGTTATCATGTGCGATAACGCCCTAACGCACGCGATAATGCCCTAACTCATGAAAAACTAGTGTATTGTGAGTTGAAAATGTAAATTAGGGAAAGGGGAGGAGTTTGGGTGGAGTTTAGGCAGGGCAAAGGAAATTTGGGGGCCTGTAGCACTGCGGGTGATAACGTATCGCACATTATCGCCTGCATTATCGCCGGAAATAGCTACACCACGATGCGGCCGTCTGCTCACTAACGCCCCCACTCCTTTTTTTCCTGCGGCGGATCATTTCGCTATAATTATAACAAATAATTATAGCGAAATGATAAATCCTCCAGAAAGTATGTTAAAAATCAGTTAAGAGTTGCAAAAGAGAGGAGATAAATAGATGCTCCCTGGCACAAGATGTAACAAGATGGGAGTTAAGCCTTTACAGAACAATTTCATTAAATTTCAAAGCACTTCATATATATATAAAACAACCAATGGGCTATGTGTATATTGTATGAAGTGCTGGAAGAAAATTATAACAAAAAAATCCAAGTGGGTAAAAAGCCCTAATGTTGAAGGTTAAAGTTAAAATTAAAAAATGTTTTATTGGTAGATTGAGAATTAAAATAAGAGAGTCATTTCTAAATACATTGATTCTATTTGCCTGAATGCATAAATATACAATCAGCTGTGCAAACACATACATATACAAACATACAGCTTTTGTGTTTAGAAAAACATACAGAAACTAAATAAATGAAAGCCTAATAAATGTTGTCTAAATATTATATACTTATACAAGAGTTAGCTCTAGCAGACATAACACTAAAGTACAATGTTCTATTGCTATCTGTTATGTACATATACAAAGAAGTAACTCTAACACAAATATCACCAATATATAATGTTGTATTGCTGAAGAACACACTGATCACAAACGCATACAAATGTGTACACAAACATTCACTGGCTAAAGTGTACATTAATACTATCGCATTATCATTCACACAATAAAAAGTGTTCTTATGAACTGTGTTGTGTCGTTGGCTTGGTTTAATAGAAAATCCCCTCACATGTATTTGTAAGCTATGGTATATTATTTCCTGGGTCAGATGGAAAATATATATATATATATATATATATATATATAATATTTACTAATACTTCTCTGCTTTACTGCTGCAGGGAGCTCTACTCTGCTAGCTTAGGAGAAATGAATGCAACGTGAATCATTACCTCGTGGAAAGCTCCTTCGGAACGCGCCTTGCTAATTTTCTCCATGGTGTCTTTGGAAAACTGAATAACTTGCTTTACTGCTTCCTGTGATGGCTGTGGGAGACATTGGGAAGAAATAGCTCTGAATTTGCATGGAAAACTCTCTCAATGTAACCAGATTTCTAAAGGCAGACTTGTTAGTTAATGATAATAATGACAGAAAAAAAAGAATTCGGATTTATGCTGTTCTTTTTCTTCACATAGGCAGGGTAATTGTTTTGTTATCACAGCTGGTTTGGAGGTACTGGTGGATCTTCAAGCTAATCTTCAAAGGGAAAAAAAATCCAGGCAGTTTCCCTTTGAAAATTAACTTCGGCAAAGTCTGTAGGAATGAAAAATACAAGCAAACTTTGCACCTGCTTTATCTGCTAGCAAAGTCAATGCAGAAAATTCTGTGCAGAGATTTGAAAATCAAATCTCACCCCACCCACCCCCGCATGCGCCTTTTCTCTCCTCTGCCCTGACCCCCACCTCCAGCACAGCCCCTTTTTCCCATGCGAGAAAGTTCAGACATTCTTGTGGCTGCTGAGGGCAGGGTGATTCTTAATTATAGGGGATTTACTTGGGAAATCCCTCACCGAGGGCAACGCTATGTCAGTGCTGTTTCTAGTTTAACTGTTCAGATCATGATGCCCCTGCCGAAAAGAAAAGGCATCTCCTTGCCTCGATCTCTCTCTGGTTTCCTTGCTTGTGATGCTCACACCCCTTGGCATCTTTCCTCTGCCACTTCTATCCTATGCCATTTTATTTATTTTTTTTTTTGGGGGGGGGGGTGGGGCTTGATTTATCAAAGCCTTTATCTATAGACACGGAACAGAAGAAAACTCTGAAAGTCCAATCCAGCAGGCGATCACATTTGCAATAATTGTTTTAGCTGCTTCCAAGGATGTGTGGCAGCCGGAGGCCTCAATGGTCTTCTTTTAGTTCTTCCCCACATTCTACAAGTCTTAACGTTTCAGAGCCTCTGTGTTTTCTGTTTTCTATATGGAGGCATTTCCAGCACCATCTCTCCAACTCTTCCTCCTCCTTTTCCTGGTACTCTCCTTCTTCACTCTCACATATGTCTGTCAGTATGTCAGTTACAGACACACAGGTCACAACCCCACCACCACCACATAAACAGAAAAATAGAAAAAAAAACAAAACAACTAAAACAAATCGTATACTATGAACCAGTACAAACAAAATAACCTTAACCTCACCTTTCTTCAAAACTGGAATACAGCATTACTGAAACGTTCCTCCTTTCGTGGGACTGAGGATGGATTTACAGATTAAGCAGTCCTGGCATGAACAGTTAACAAGTTTCTCAGTCAGGGGGTAGGGGGTGGGCACAGTACCTTGTTTTCGTCTTTCACAGCCAGCATTAAGTCCTCCTTGAGCCTCCGTGTGCAGTGCTCGCAGGTGCAATCAAAGTAGTACTGTCTCTTTAGCTGCTGCCTTCGCTCTTCACACAGATTCAGGAAATCCACATAAGAAACACTAAGCTCTTCTCCCTTATTGATCTTACCAAGTGAGCGTAGTTCGATTCTGGGGTTTGAGCAAGAAGAAATGGGATATTAAAAATGGATAGAATAGGATATTTTGAGAGGCGATTTGAAACCTGGATTTTAGAGTAATCAGCAACCATAGCAATGTCACAAAATGGAGTTCCTTGGCTCCACTGATACATTGTACTTTTCTTTTAAAGTAATAACATATTTTCTAGTAAACAACTAAACAAGGTTAATCCATGACTGCTGCATTCATATGCCTGAGTGTATGCAACAAGCTGCATACTAGTGTCTAGGCTGGGCAGTAGGGATGCACATTTTTGCTTAGTTTTGCGTTGCTGATAGTAGGCTCTTTTGTTTAGTGTGCATTAAACGTGTGCGCATTGAATGAAATAATATGCACTAGCGTGAAATAGCACATGCTATTTTGTTTTAGTGCACGCTATTTCATATTAGTAAGAAATAGTATGTACTTAAAATAATGTGTACTAAAACAAAATGGAAATGTTCTGATGGTGCACACCTACTGGTTAATCTGAAGTTTTGTTAACCCATGTGTTCATGGGCAAACTTTTGTTTTGCTTTTCATTTTGTTTACTCTTTTTTGGTTTTCTTTTTATTTGTTTCTTATATGCAATTTATTCCTACCTAAAACATTTTAGCGTGTGCTAAAATTCAGAAACAAAACAAAATAAAATCTTGGGGGTTTTTTTGTGTCATTTCAGATGGGAAATGATTTAAAATGAAACAACAGAAGTCACCATGATTTCCCTATCATTTAAAAACAATAAAACATCCCTATACAAAACAAATTTTTCTAGCTTCCATGCAGCCCCTGATTTGTTAATAGGCACCCATTATGCTTGTGCCTAGGGTGGCAAATATTTAGGGGCAGCAGGCTGGCTAAGATTTACTTCCTTCTAGCTCTACTGAATCTCATTCAGCAGAATATCCTTCTGCTACTCTATAATAGACCCTTATAGGAGGCAGAGATATAAAAGCACCAAAGTGCTTAGGAATAACAAAATCCTAAATCCATCCCTGTCTCATGGATTGATCACTTCAGAAAACATGCTGTGGATTGTTATGCACATGCAGGCCGATATAGTACAGTGCGCTCCGATGGAGCACACTGTTAACCTGCCCATGGACGCGCATTTTCCCTTACCCCTTATTCAGTAAAGGGAGGAAAACGCGCGTCCAACCCGCGGCACCTAATAGCGCCCTCAACATGCAAATGCATGTTGATGGCACTATTAGGTATGCCTGCGCGATACAGTAAGTAAAATGTGCAGCCAAGCCGCACATTTTACTTTAAGAAATTAGCGCCTACCCAAAGGTAGGCGCTAGTTTCTGCCAGCATCGGGAAAGTGCACAGAAAAGCAGTAAAAACTGCTTTTCTGTGCACCCTCCGACTTAATATCATGGCGATATTAAGTCGGAGGTCCCAAAGAGTAAAAAAAGTTAAAGAAAAAAGAAAAAAAAAATTTAAAATGGGCTGGTGGCTGTCGGGCTGAAAACTGGACGCTCAATTTTGCTGGCATCTGGTTTCCGAGCCCATGGCTGTCAGCGGGCTTGAGAACCGACGCCGGCAAAATTGAGCGTTGGCTGTCAAACCCGCTGACAGCCGCCGCTCCGGGCTAAAAGGAGGCGCTATGGATGCGCTAGTGTCCTTAGCGCCTCCTTTTGCCTGTTTCTACTGCACCACCTAATTTAAATACTGAATCGCGTGCACCGGCGAGTGGCCGGTGCACGCGCCGGGAGAGCGGGCATTCGTCCGCTCTCCCGCGGACTTTACTGAATCGGCCTGATGGTGTGTTAAGATACAGTGCAGTGCACAGTCTTAAATAAAGCTATTATATAGGAAACCAGAAGATTTATCCAATATGTTATAGGGAGTTATGAAGCAGGCATTTATAATGGGTCTGATTTTCAGAGTCATTTAACTGGCTATATTTGAACTATCTGGCTGCACTCAGCGGCAACCATTTAGTTGACTAACTTTTTATTTGGCTAAAAAGTTAGGCAGCTAAGACCTAGATACATCAAATCTCTATAAATATAGCAAAAATAGCGCCCGTGAAAAAATGAGTGTTGTTAGGCAAATATCCAGTCTGCCACATCGCATAAGTAAATAATGCAACTGGCACTGAGTCAGCATATGTGGCATTGTGTCAATGCACAGTGCCACATGCACATCATTTTATGTGGCTAGCGTAAATTAGTGCATGGGGCATTAATTTTTTCAGTTTATATATAAGGCTTCCTGCAGCTGGCTCTCTGAGGGTGTGTCAAGAGTTTGGAGAGAGGAGGTAGTTGGAGAGAGGAGGCTAGTTGGAGGTTCTTTATAGTGATTACTGAGTGAGTTGTCTTGATTTCTGTTGTCATCTGTTTCCCTTTGCCTTGGTCTTTTGTCTTCTTTGTTGGAGTGAAAGCTTTTGTTTGTTAGTCAACTTTGTCTGTCTGTTTTTTGGTGTTGAAGAGTGGTGGTGGAGGAGTGGAGGAGTGAGGAGGAGTGGTGGTGGAGGAGTGAGGAGAAGCAGAGGAGTGGTGGTGGAGGAGTGAGGAGGAGGGGAGGTGTGGTGGTAGTGGACATTGAGGAAGAGTAGAGGTGTGTGTGTGGAGGAGTGAGATGTGTTGGTGGATGAGTGGTTTTGTGGTGAGGAAGATGGAGCGTGAGAGGTGTGGGGAGAGAGGAGAGAAGGGGAGGATGGAGGAGAGGATGTGGGAGGACAAGGGCAGGAGTGTTAGGGGAAGGAGGAGTAGGAGGAGTAGGAGTAGGGACAAGGACAGGAGTAAAGATAGGCAGGAAGGAAGGGATAGGAGGAGGTGGGAGGAGGAAGGGGATAGGCAGGCAAGAACAGAGGGAGGAGGACGTCAAGTTAGGGATAGACAAAGAGGGCAGAGGGGAAGGGAGTTGGCAGGGCAGGGGCAGGAGGGGGGAGGAAGGGAAGGGAGAGAGGAGCAGGAGGTAAAGGGAGGAAAGGGAGGACACCTCTCCGGAAGTAGAAGTGGCACCCCCTTCTGGCAGCCAAGCAGCATGACGCCCTCATCTCAGGGCTATCAAGTTCAGCATCCAGGATAATGAGATGGTCATTGGAGGGGTCCTGGAGCATTAAGCCATGCTGTTTGGCAACTGGGTGGCCAAGACCTCAAAGGCAGCCAAGGCCCAGATCTGGCCAGACATAGTCCAGGGCAGTGGTTCTCAACCTTTTTTTGGCCGGGACACACCTGACAGATGGTTCTCACATGCATGACTCACTCAGTGAACATGTGACCATCACGGGGCTAAATGTAAACATGCACTCTGCATCCACAGGAATCCCCTCAACCCCCAAGTAAGGAGTGCAGAGCAGATCTAGGGCATTACCCTGTACAACTCGCCATATAAAAAAAGATATTCTGGTTCTGATGACATCTCAGTAAAAGCAAAACAAACTCCTTTTACTACCAGGCAAAATAGCCTTCATTATGAAAAGACAGTAATTTACCACTAATGCATATCCTATTGAGAAAACACAACAAATAAGATTGATTCAAATGCCTACATGCTAGTTAAATACCTCACCTCGGTCACACACCCTTCACCAGGGCATCTCCAGGCAGAGCGGAGTCCAAAGAAGTGGGCAGCAGGTGACCCACAAGTACCGGCACATCAAGGCACAGCTGAAAGCCAAGGTGCCAGCCAGAAATGAATATATATGGCAGACCAGAGGAGAAGCCCCTTGTCCCATCATCCTCAACCCCTAGGAGGAGTGCCTTTTGCAAAGCCTGGACTGAATGTCTTCGAGGGCATGGCTGAGCAGCTGGACACAACACAAGCCGCAGCCAGTAAGTTCACCTCACCTGTAAATGGGAAGGCAGCAACGGGTGCACACATCATTTGGCATAAGATGCTCACAGTGCTAAGAAGCAAAGTGCACCTCTGATGCCAAATGACAAAAGGATAGTTGCTACCATTGGTACTTATGTCTTATGTTTTATTTCCACAGCTCTTGCCCATGAAGCAGCCGGTCCCAGCCAGGAAGTCCCAGGAACTAGCAACGCAGCAGCCCTTTTGCTCAGGCCCTTCCTGATGGATGCCCAGACCCAGGTGAGAGACAAGGAGGAGGAAGAGCATCAGCAGACACAGGCTTAGGAGCCATTGCAAATGCTGCAACCCCTGGGTTCACCCAGCCCACTCAATGTGTCCCTGAACCTCTCTGGCTTCATGGAGGAACAGTCTTGAGTGGGAACTGTTATGGTTATGAGGTGTTGGAGTGGATTCTTGGGTACTGCAGTGATAGCCAATCCCACGGGAAGGAGTCCCGTGAGGAACTGCAGTACTAGGCTAGACTCTTTACACGCAGACACAGAGAAGTTTGTATTTATTGTACAGCTCGATGGTACTGCCCGGGGAGCGGGCAGCAGTGAAGGTAACCCAGCATAAGTAGTCCAGGGGTCCTCAGCAGAGGAGACCAATCTCACACGTGAGTAGGTAATAGGCAGTGCGGCGTAGCAGTGCCAGATCCCAGATGTAGGCAAGGAGCACTGAAGCTGTAGAGGAGACAGACTGAGAGGGTTAGTTCTCACTGAAGAAGAAGCTGTATAGTTGATGGTCCAGGCAGGCAGAGTAGCGAGTACCTCGAGGATAGGTACCTGAAATAGAGCAGAAGGGCCCCCGAGGAGTGGGTACCCAGGTTAGGAGAAATACCCCGAAGGGCAGAGAGAGCTTCCTGCGGAAGCTAGGAAGCAGCAGAGCAGCTTAGACCGGAGGCAGTCCAGTCCTTGCTAACTCACAGGCCGATACAGTACAGTGCTCTCCGACAGAGCGCACTGTTAACCTGTCCTTGGACGTGCGTTTTCCCTTACCCCTTATTCAGTAAGGGGAGGAAAATGCGTGTCCAACCAGCGGCACCTAATAGCGCCCTCAACATGCAAATGCATGTTGATGGCCTTATTAGGTATGCCCGCGCGATACAGTAAGTAAAATGTGCAGCCAAGCCGCAAATTTTACTTACTTTAAGAAATTAGCGCCTACCCAAAGGTAGGCGCTAGCTTCTGCCGGCACCGGGAAAGTGCACAGAAAAGCAGTAAAAACTGCTTTTCTGTGCACCCTCCGACTTAATATCATGGCAATATTAAGTTGGAGGTCCCGAAGAATAAAAAAAGTTAAAAAAAAAAAGAAAAACATTTTTAAATGGGCCGGCGGCTGTCGGGCCGAAAACCGGACGCTCAATTTTGCCAGTGTCCGGTTTCCGAGCCCGTGGCTGTCAGCGGGCTCAAGAACCGACGCCAGCAAAATTGAGCGTCGGCTGTCAAACCCGCTGACAGCTGCCGCTCTGGGCTAAAAGGAGGCGCTATGGACGCGCTAGTGTCCCTAGCACCTCCTTTTGCCTGTTTCTACCGCACCACCTAATTTAAATACTGAATTGCGTGCACCGGCGAGTGGCCGGTGCGCGCGCCGGGAGAGCGGGTGTTTGTCTGCTCTCCCGCGGACTTTACTGAATCGGCCTGTCAGTTTGTTAGCAAACAAAGGGCAGGCTAAATACCAGGATGTGTTGATGTCACTCGGAGGGGACGCCCCTGAGTTTCCTGCCATGATGTGGATATAGACATGGGTGGCGTGCGCGCGTGCACTCTAGGAGGCCTTCAGGAAAATCATGGTGAACACCGTCGCTGTTGCCGATCCGGGGATGCCGGAGACAGCGGCATGAAGACGCTGCAGCAGCCATCTTCCCAAGGCTTGAGGAAAGAGAAGGAAGAAAGGTGAGGCACAGAAGTCGAAGCCATCTGAGACCGACAGATGCAACAGGAACCAGTGGCATACCAGGGGGGGCAGGGGGGAATGCCCCCGGACACAAGGCCATAGGGGTGCACTGATGGCCAACATGGAGGCCCAAGCGGCTGCTGATGGATCTCATCCCACTGGCAGCTGAGCAGAGAACTACTGTTGTGCTGTGTGCCGGATGAACACAGCAGGAAGATCGGTGGAGCTGCGGTGGTGTTGTGTTCCGCGGCCGTGGTATGCCATGACCGCGGCCCCCTACCTTGTCCGCGGCGTTCCTTCGCAGTGGGAGCCCCGGGGGAGGGCTCTGATCTGGGCCGTCGCTCCCGCGCGGCCTCCGGTGCTACTCGCTGCAGGGGGAGCCGTCCTGCTCCCCCCTCGTGGCGTCCAGCGGCGTCTCTCCTCCGCGGGGGAAAATCGAAGATGGCCACCACCATCCTTAGGCACGAGGCCGCGCCTCCTCCACTGATTTAAAGGGACCTGATCCCTTTAACAAGCTTCACCTGTTCCTCAGCAGCCTAAGCTGGGGAAGTATAAAGGGAGACTTCCTCTGCTCATCCAGTGACTTGGCAACATCCTCCAGCGCTGTCTAGTCTGCTTGCTTCAGTGAGTTCCTTGAGCTTGGATTGCTGTTCCTCTTCGTCTTGGTGTTCCCGGTTCCTGACTTCGGATTGGCTTACGGTGATTCTCTGGCATACGACTTCAGATTGGCAAGCAGTGATTCTCTGGTGTGTGACTTCGGACTGTGAGCGACGACCCTCTGGCACTCGACCTAGGACTCCTTCAAGACAACCGTCTCCAAGGGCCCGCCTAAGTCCCAGCGGCCCGGGTCCCTACGAGCTCCTCCCGGGGGGACCGCGGGCTTCCAGGGCGAAGCTCCAGTCAGCCCTTGCTCTGACACCTGACCTCTCAAAGGTCCACCTAAGTCCCAGCGGTCTCGGTCCCTATGGGCTCCTCCTGGGGGAACCACAGACTTCCAGGGGTGAAAACCCAGCTCCTCTTCTCGTCTCTTCATCCGCCTCCGCAGTAGTCTCAGTCCCTAGTGCCAAGGGCCAGCTGGTCCTGTCTTCTGCTCTGCCTCGCCACTCGACGAGAAAACCTGTGGATCCTCCGAAAGGTATATCATCCTCCCGTCGGCCAAGGTTCACAAACCTGAGCATAACAAGTGGAGCTCATCTCACTAAGGCCCAAAGAAAAAAGTCAAGTCCAAACCTGCAGGTGCTCCTCCTCCTTCCTGTCTGCTTGGCCCTGGAAGAAAAATGTTGCCAGAGCCAGGTAGGTAGAAAGGAGGAGGAGCATCAATCTCGTGCAGAAGAGGAGCAGCATTTATAGGCCATCGCAAATCCCACGTCACGGCAGCCCGAGAAGAGGAGGCAGCCCGGTAGCAGAGCCTCCACGGATCCCACATTGTGGGCAGCCTGAGAAGATCAGGTCCGCCACAGAGCCCATCCCATGGCGACCCACAAAGAGAAGGCCCAGAGGTAAGAGAGAGGCCTGTAGAGTGTGTCTGTATCTGTGTATGAGAGTGAGTTGAGAGATTGTGTGTGTGTGAGGGTGAGTTGAGAGACTATGTGTGGGAGTGAGGGCCTGAATGTTTAGAGACAGCATGTTAAAGCCTCTATGTGTGAGAGAGAGACAGTATGTGACAGTTAGAGCCTGTACTTGAGCAAGATAGCATGTGGGAGTGAGAGAGTCTGTGTGTGTGAGAGTAAGACAGCATGTGCAAGAGAGAGCCAGTGTTTTATGTATGTATGAGTGACAGCTGTGAGTGCATGATACAGCATGTGAGTGTGAAAGCCAGTGTGTGTGTGTGTGTGTGTGTGAGAGAGAAAGCAAATGAGAATGAGAATCTGACTGTGTTTTTGAGGGAAGACAGATAGAGAGAAAAGAAACAGAAAAAAAAGACCTTGTAAAAGAATTTGGCAAAAAAACAAGAACGGGAAGGTGGAATAAAAAGCCTGTGACCAATCAATTAGAAAATTAAGATCAGACAGCAGTGGTAAAAAAAAAAAATAATAATTTTTAGTGATTGGCATATGTTTTCTTTGGGAATGTGCAAGAGTAGCACTTTCTCTATGCTGATCTCGCAATGTAAAGAATCAGCATGGAGGAACTGGAAGCCCGCAAATGTTTAATACCGCGGGGCTGCATAGAGGAGGAGGCAGAATGGGCTTCAGTGCCAGAGCAGCAATCAGTACCTCCCCAAATATCCACATGGTATCAGTGACAGTGGCAGCAGAGGAATGAGAGAGGCTCTGAGGCTGCTGGCAAAAGAAAGAGAGGGGGGTCTGCCTTCAATGTGTGTAAGTGTATGAATGGGAGTCTGTCTGGAGGTGTATGTGTGTGAATGCATGGGTGCCTGCCTGAGGCTGTATCTGTGTATGAGAACGAATGGGTGTCTTCCTGGGGTCTGTGTGTGTGTGAGAATGAATGTGTGCATCATGCCTGGGGGTGGGGGGGTGGGGTGGGGAGGGAGCAATGTGAGAATGAATGGGAGCCTGCCTGGGGGTCAATATGGGTGTGTGTGTGTGGTGTGTGTGAGAATGACTGGGTGCTTGCCCGTGTGTGTGTGTGTGTGTATGTGAGGGAGCCAGTGAGAGTGAAAGTGTGTGTGTGTGAGAGAGAGAGAATCCAGGGGCGTAAGAGCTTGTATGTGTGTGTGTGTGTGTGTGGGGGGGGGGGGGGGTAGAGAGAGGATCTTAGAGCCTGAGAGTGTGACAGTGTCTGTGAGAGAGAGAGGTTATGGTGGGTATAAGAGCATGAATGGGTATGTATGTGACAGTCTATGTGTGAGAGAGAGAGGATAAAGTTTGTGTGCCCCTAACCTTGACAATATCAGGGTGACTGGAAATCAAGAGTTTCCAGGTATGGACAGCAGGGGCTTTTTAAAATCCTTATTAGTTTTAATTATTGGGTGTTATTTGATATATGTGCTGTTTTGAAATATTTTATTGGGTGCTTGGGAAATTTTTAAAAAATGTATCTGATTTTAATTAATAGAAATTTTTCTATTTATCAGTAGTTTAAAAATATTATTTTATTAGTATGATTTTACTATATAACTGATGCTTTATGTTTCTTGATTTTATTTGTTTTATGAGGAATGGTGGTTCTGTTTTTCCATTGTTAATACACAGAGTCTGGCTTCTTGGGGTTTACATTTCAATTTTTGTCTAATTTGTGCTCCTTTATTCTGTATTTGGTGAGGGTCTGTCTTTGCTCTGTGCGTGTGACCATGATGAGAGATTCTGCTAGCATATAATGTCTGTGTAGGAATCTATAGCAATTGGGTTTGTTTTATTTCCTCAGTAGGTAGTGTATTTGTATTCTAGGACCCAGTGTAATGTTTACCTGTGCTTTTTCACAGGTAGGGTGATTGTTGTTTGAGTCTTTGGTGTTACCACTATTACATTATGATAGGTTTGCTGAATAGATTTTGAGTGTCTTTTTTGCGGGGTGAACATTATGGCTTTAGGAAGCTAGGCCAGGTAAGAACGGGTGTTTTTATTGGAATAGGAAGACCTGGTAGGTGGGTCCATTATAATTCCTCTTTTTATCGCTCACGATAACCGCTGCGATAATACCCGTGATCTGCGATATCGCCCGCGGGAGTGCGATAAATATTTTTTTCACCATAACGCAAAAAATAAAAAGGTGTAGTTATTTCTGGCGTTAAATCTGCAATAGTGTGTGTTACTGTATCGCATGCTGCACTACCAGACCCTCATTTCCACTTACTCTGCCCATTAACCTCCCACTCGTATACTCAACTTTTAATTTTACAAAAGCATCTTGCGTTGCATTATTTATCACGCGCGTTACGGCGTTATCGCGCGATAAGGCCCAAACACGCAGGCCCGGCGCCACAGGGTGTACGTACCATGAATTTGCACAGGGCGGCACACGTAGGGGGGTGGCGGTGCCAGATCAGCTGGCTGGTGACCTGGTGGAGTGCCAAGTGGTGGGGAGCAAAAACAGTCACAGTTGCTGATGGTGTGTGCAGGCAGCCAGTGTGCCCTAAAAAATGGATTCAGGGCCTCATGGGATGGGGGTGGGGGGAGGAAGCATGCTGTACTGACATAGCAAATGTCTAAAAAAAAAAAAAAATGCAGCCGGAAGGCAGAAGATAGGTCTGCAGCATGACAGCGCCAGCCGTTTTTTTTTTTTGTTGGTTTTTTTTTATTTCAACTCCTTCTTGCTGCTCTGCACCAATGGCCAGCTCACCTGACCCCATTGACCTCACAGGCAGCCAATGGTTAGAACAGGCAGGGGCTGCACCAACAGGTGAGAGTGGGAGGTACAACTCATCTGCGCGGAGGCCGGCCAGAAACAAGGCAGGGGCAGCAGCCACAGAAGCTTCCTGGCTGGGAGGGACTGCTTAGAAGGAAGCCGCACTGTATGTCTTGTGTCAGCCTGCCTGGGACTGGGGTGGCAGCAAGCAGCTTTGGGCAGAAGAGAGGGGCAGAGGTGTCAGCTTGTTTGAAACTGGAAACAGTAACCTGACACAGAGTATTGAGCTGAGGGAGGGAGGAAGGGGGCAGAGAGCAAATTTGGCAGAGCATTGAACTAGGGGAGGGGACATGGGGCAGGGAGTAAACTGGACAGATCATTAATCTGGGAGAGGGGGTCATGGAACAAACTGGGCAGGGCATTGAGTGGAGGGAGGGGGAACTGGGCAGGGAGCAAAGAGAGAAGGGTGACCAAAATGATAAAAGGGGATGGAACAGCTCCCTATGAGGAAAGGCTTAAGAGGTTAGGACTGTTCAGCTTGGAGAAGAGACAGCTGAGGGGGGATATGATAGAGGTCTTTAAGATCATGAAAGGTCTTGAACGAGTAAATGTGAATCGGTTATTTACTCTTTCGAATAATAGAAGGACTAGGGGGCATTCCATGAAGTTAGCAGGTAGCACATTTAAGACTAATCGGAGAAAATTCTTTTTCACTCAACGCACAATAAAGCTCTGGAATTTGTTGCCAGAGGATGTGGTTAGTGCAGTTATTGTAGCTGGGTTCAAAAAAGGTTTGGATAAGTTCTTGGAGGAGAAGTCTATTACCTGCTATTAATCAAGCTGACTTAGAAAATAGCCACTGCTATTACTGGCATCAGTGCATGGGATCTTCTTAGTGTTTGGGTATTTGCCAGGTACTTATAGCCTGGATTGGCCACTGTTGGAAACAGGATGCTGGGCTTGATGGACCCTTGGTCTGACCCAGTATGGCAATTTCTTATGTTCTTAAACTGGGCAGGGAATTGAGCAAGAGTGAGGGAGGGGGCAGGGAGCCAACTGAGCATTTAGTTGAGAGAGGGGTTGAGCCTGGAAATAGGTGGGGGGGGGGGGGGGGGGGGGGAGGGAGTAAGCTGGGAGTTGAGGCAGAGGAGATAGAGTTAGATGAGTTTGAGCCTGGGGACAAGAAACGTTGTTGGGGGGGGGGGGGGGGGGGGGGGGGCTGTGGGTTGTTTCAAGCAGGGTCGGATTTAAAAAAATGGCACCCATAGCCGGAGACCAAGGGTGGGAGATTTTGTCCCCAGAAATCTGACAGCAGCAGGGGGAGTCCCAGTTTGTGGGTATCTTTAGAATTTGGTGCCCAAGGCAGGTGCCTATGTTACCTATGCCTGATGTAACTTTACACTACTCCTGGGAGAATTCTGCATCTTTGAGTAGTAAATCAAATACAATGCAAAAAATGAATATTACTCAAAGGGAATGATTGTATTGTGCTTTCATGTTAAAATATTGATTGTGCACTGAATGTGCTGGAAGCTGGCTGTCTGGCTGTGAGGCGGTAACATTGGTAAATTGTAATTTGTGGTCATCCTTTCTGTATTTGGTGATGGTCTCCCTGTGTTCTGCAAGTGAGATGGAGGCGAGCTGACGTATTCTGCTAGTGTGCAGGGATCTGTGGCAGTCTTGCACATTGTGTTTTCCCAACAGGAGGTGTGTTTTCCTTTGGCGTAATGCCTTGAGAAACACCATGCCAAGTTTAGGAAGTCCCTTAAAACTTTCCTTTTCACAAAGGCCTTCCGAGACGAACAGCTCCTCTGATTTTACAGATATCTATGTTTTAAGAATTTATACAGATATTTAATGTTACTTTCTATAGTTTACTATAGCTTGTTTCTGGTTTTTTAATCTTCTTTTGTTTTCATTGTTTTTAAGTCAATTTTTTAATTTTAATGTTAGTTTTCGATTTTGAACCTATAATTTGTATTAACTCACTTTTAGCTTTAATATATGGTATGTTTATTTTTTAATTTATGTACATTGCATTGATATACTTATATAAGAATTGCAATTCATCAGGCCTATAAATAATAAAAATAATAATAATAATAATTTTTTTGTAGATCCTGGTGTAATCTTTGCAGTGCTGCTCTTTCATAGGTAGAGTTGTTGCTGTGTGAATCCTATGACTTAATATTACTATGATATGGCAGGTTTGAGGTTGGCTGTATATGTCCTGACTATTTGTCTTCTTTTTGTAGGATTTTGTATTATTTCCACGTGCCTGGTAGTGGAGAGCATTTGAGTTACTGTTACTTAGATGACTCCAGAATTTGAAATTTATTTATTTTTTTTGTATGGTGAGTTGTACGGAGAAATATCCTGCTCTGCCCCCTTGCCATTCTATTGTATGTTTGGTTTATTGGAAAAAAAAGCTTAAACTTAAGTCTTAGAAAACTGAATTGGGCAGGGGGATGGGGCAGCGCAATCATTCGCACGGGACAGAAAAAGGCCTAGCACCGGCCTTGCTCTCGCGAAATGATAAATGACCCAGTAAGTGAGAGAAGGGGCAGGAGTTTTCCACATAAGCTTAGGACAGCTGTTCTGCTGTCCTAAAGTTAATTAGATAAACCTATCCGGCTAACTTTAAGATAGCTAGGTATGGTATATTCAACAGTGCCAGGGCCGATGCAAAGTATAAAGCACCCTAGTCTTACGCCCTGTCCCCACAACTTACCTCTTGGTTGCAGCTCCAGCACAGCATTCCCTCCTACCATTCGTAGCAGCTGTGGCACAGCACCCCTCTGGGCCTCACACTAGCAGGATTTTGCTGCCACTAAAATTTTGATTCTCCAGCTGACTGCTTAGTTTGCCTAAATGGAAGCACCCTCAGCTGAGTCCCTGAATATCTCAGCCAAGTTAGCTGGATAAGCTTGTCAAGTTAACTTAGGCTGCCAGATTGCATCTCAATATTGTGCCCTATGTTTTTAAAGAAAATGCAACACTGGATAGAAACTTGGCTAGAAACTGATGTTAACATATTACAGAAGGTTTTACAGTGGCTCTCCATTGTGCTGGTAATTACTTTGTTCTATCAGTATAAAATGTAATTGCTAACAGAATCAGAACATAGAATTGATGCCAAATGTTGGGGGTGCCTTCTGTTATTACTAAAAAGATAATGGAACATTGCACACAAAAAGTTAAGCATTTTTTCTTCAATATAAGAATATCTTTGAGGACAGAGTTGCTAGATTCTATTAAACGTGTGATGACCATCTACGTGGGAAAATACGAACATGACTACCTTGATTTGGATTATGTTGGAAGAAGTTTTTTGGAAAGACAGTCTTTGTATAATCTCACACTATCTCTCAAAAAAAGGGATTGCCAATGTGAAAAATGGGCAACTCATAGCCTTACCTCAGAGACATATTAAATGTTCTCCTAAGCAGAATATTCTTTAATTAATATTTACTTTAATAAGAAGCAACATAGCTATACCTCTTGCACGAGACATGCACTATGCATACAGCACTACAGTCAGTGGCACTGCAAACATTTTATCCCGTTGCTGGCACTGCTTTGTAGAATATATTACCCACTCCCTGAATATGATTCTGACTGCTTCTGAGTTCAGATAATATTAACAACTTCATTAAAAAAATTCACCAGAATGAAAGAATATGGACCCTATGTTCAAAATAGCATCCCTTTTTCTGAGTTTATGGAGAGAATCCTTAAAAAATACAGGACCCGTCACCTTTATGGAGAGGGGCAATTAGTTCAGTAACTTTATCCTGGATGCATAGGGTGCACTTTCTAATATAAGTTGAAATATGCACGTGAATTTTCGGTTTTTATTGTGACTTCAGCAATGGCAACTCATGTACCCCAGCAAAACAGAATGAAGCTTTCAATCTAGCACGATGCCCCTGAACAATTCTGTTTTTATATAGGGAGGGTCTTTTTAAAACAGCCAAGCCCAGGTCAGTTTTGGAAGAGCCACATATGAGCATAAAACCGGGTTTTAAGAATATAAATGGCTCTGATAGATGGTTTTGATTTGAAATACCAGAATAAATGGGATACTTTAAAAACAGGACAAAGTAAATATTAAACAAAATTTAAATGCAGCAGCATCCATTTCAGTCCATAAAATCAAGATAATTCCTTTAAAAGCATTGGAGATTAGCCGGGTAACTAGAGGATAAGAACGCATCTCTTCCGAAGTCATAAAGCTTTGAAAATGAAGCTAAATCCATAGCTCATGCTATCAATAGAGTAAATGGGAAAAGCTGGAGACTTAAGTGACACACTGTTTTTTTAGTGTGTTAGTCTTGTACAGTTTCCTAAGATGATCTATTGAGTTTCCTCTCTTACAAGAATGGTTAAGCTGTGTGATTTTCATGCTCGTGTTTGGAAAAAGGTGAGAATGTGTGCATAAGGAAATTACTTAGGAAGAGACAAGTGAGTAAAATGAATATTAATTGGTAGCAATGCAGACTTACGATGAGGTATTTTAATGCTTCTAACATTCAGGAAGGTATGAAGGATTTGAGGATCAAACAGAATCCTAGCACCTCATGAAAGGTACCTGGCTTTAGCACAAAACACAAACAGGGTGAGTGATAAAGAGGGGAGAGACAGATACTAAAAATACCAACCCACCTCATCTGTGTGTGAAACATTGATTTTACAGCCTCATGACTGAAAGACAAAATCAAAAGCTACAATGCACAATGGGAAGACAAACAGAAGCTCTACAGAAACAACCATGACTGGAACCGTCTTAGGTGCACCAAGGCTGTGCTTTTGTTTGTTCTGCTCTGTATCGTTTAGTGTGTGCTAAAGGGTCGCAATTTTCTAACAAGCTGCAGAAATTCGGGGACTCTTTTGCAGAAAAGTTACATCAGTTTTCAAGGCGGACTTACACACATAAGTTTGCTTTGCAAATTATTCCAGCAAAACTGCGACCATCCGTACTTTTGCTGAGAGACTTTTTACTCAGATGCATCCTCCTTGAATACCTTTCTCTTATGCGTGTAAAATTCTGCGTATACAGTGTGCATGTGCGTAATTGTATGCATGTATCATATGCATAATTTTCTAAAGGGCCATTTTGGCAAATAAAGCACTATGTTATCCACAGATGACCCTTTGAAAATTACCCTCTATGGGCCTGATTTTCAAAAGCATTTCATGCTTACAACTGGGTTTTACATATCTAAATGCACTTTACCCATGTAAGCAGGCTTTTGAAAATTGCCACAATATATGCCATTGAATTGTCAATAAGTTTTACCCCGCGCTAAGTGCACTTTACGCAGGTAAACGGCTTTTGAAGATTGCTACGATAGTATGCTACATTAACATGTGTAACTCCTTTGAAAATTCACCTGTAAATATTTTAGAGCGCTTTGAAATGTTTAATGCACAGTAAAGTGATTTAGCACACACTAAACTGATTTGATGCATGTTAAATTGTGTTAACGTGAGCTAAATGAGTTTTAACACATGCCGAAACCATTTAGCGCATGTTAAAACTAAACAACACAAAACAAAGTGAAAACCCCCCCCCCCCCATGAAAATGAAACAAAACACCACAAATGAAAATGTTTCACCAGCACACCCCTAATGGACACAGTCAAATGGAGCAGATTGCAGAGCAAAGTGTGCCTGGCAAGTATGCCTGTTATTATATTGTCAGGATCTTCAGTTCTGGTGAAGCAGCTGCTGTAATTCTATCAGGCAGCAGAAACCCTACTGAAATCAACTGTCAATTGCTTTATTTAGCAGGGAAGTGTTATAGGAAATGGCACATGGGTGACAATGGATAAGCTAACAGGGGATGCCAACACTCAGATGGTAAATGCTAGTTATTTCTTTATATCTGTCCAAGACTCTTTCATGTTATCAGATGGGAAATTGATAAATATGAAAAGCTTTAGCTATTGCACATGGCCTGAGACTTAAATATCGCAAGAGTTATAGTACTTGTTCCGTAAGAAAAACAACTTTTTAAGCCATTTGATAAATTGCCTTTAAACAGGATGGAAGAGGATTCATCATGGAATAATATCCAGATGACAGGACAAAAGCATCAAACATATAGCATTATGCACTTTAAAAAGGGATGCAGAACATTACAAAAATCCAGGAAAGTGACAAAATTTTTTTATGTACAGTAAGAACACATTTAAATTCATTACCACTACTGTTTGAGAAGAAAGAGAATGGAGCCTACCAAGTGGACGCATCCTTCCCCTCCATAGATTATAATGGCAGTTGTGACGTGAGGGTATGGTTGTACTCCTGTCAGGGTAATATATCACCCTTGAGCAACAGTTAATATGCTTAGGTCTGAGGACTGCCGGAGCTGAGTAAGAAGCCCGTATGTATTTCAGTGACAGAGTCTTCCTGAGCATGTTGGTGGGTGGAGTGAAGGGTGTTTTTGGAGCATGCATGCTGGTTCCTACTCCTGTGTAGTGCGAAAACTGTGAATATGAATATCTCTTTTTCAGGCTGTCACAAATATATATTTTATTGTTGTATATTTACTTTTACATCCATTTCGATTTCGATTTTTCCCCCCCAATATTTGCTTATTAGGGACCAAAAAGGTTTTGTGTAAATGAGCCCATTGTCTACAGTCATCACTTTAAAAAGCAATCCTGTATGATTTGTATTACATATACAGGCATGAGCCACAGCTCTGCAGTGATGACTGAGGCATCCTTCCCCTCCATAGATTATATGGAGGGGAAGGATGAAGGCAGAAAGAGGAAACCGCACAGGTTCAAGAGTCTATGGGGCTGAAGTACTAAAGTGCACTGAATTATTTTTGTGAAAACCCGAGTACGAAAGCCTTTCCATGCATATTTTAACTCTTTGAACATAGTTGATGAACTGCTTTGCGTGACTTTGCATCACGGTAGCTCATTAACTTTGATTTTGCATCAAATTTTGCAAGAGGAAACTTCCGTGCATAAGTTTAGGACACTCGAAGCCAAAAAAACCCCCGTCGGTTTGTATGTTAAAAGGGAATTTGCGGCCCTAAGTGCGACAGTGTGAAGTAGACTTTGCAAAAGTCAGCATGCAGACATCAACTTGTAAGTAACCTTGCAGACTACTCTCAGTAAAGCCCTTTGCCTTTGCCCATTGTATTGTTTGAAACTGACATCTTCCATAGGGAAATAATATGAAGAGTGGTGACTGTAGAGGGATGGGAAGATGGAAGACAGAATAAACACCAGGGATGTTCATTCACCGGAAATGAAACTGCACATTTCATGAACTTTCCCCATTTTATTTTTTTAGTTTTTAAAACATAATGAAAAAAGCAAGCAAAATTGTGTTCGTTTTTATTTTGTTAAAAATAAATAAATAAATAAGGCTGTCTCTACCGCCAACCCCTCCCCCCTCCAACTCTCAGTCGCTACCCCAGGCCTCCCTGGCACTCATCCAGACCCTCTTACCCTTTTCTTGAAAATCTCCTCATGCTCCTGCCCTGCATCTTCTGCCATTGCAAATAATGCAGGTAGATAAAGACCCGCACCATTGTAAAGTTTTGCCATACAGAGGGGAAGAGGGTGTGGGAGGGGGAGCTGCAAAGGACTGGGGGAGGACTCAGAAGTGGGATTTGATTTTTGGTTGTGCACCCGACATTTTTTGTTTTGCTTTGCTTTTTTCCCATTTTATAAATTTGATTTTTTGTTTCTTTTTTTTTTTTTCAAATTTTGAAAAGAAACAGACAAACATGAAACGAAATGAAAACCAAATGTCCATGCCCAACCCTAATAATGAATAAATACTGCTTAAGAGAAAGCGAATGCACGACAGAAAGCTAGTACATCACTATAGGAGGATGTTATTTTCCCTGACACCCTTTGAAATGTGAAAACAAAAGCTGCCTCAATGAGAAAATGTTGCTGGTGTCCTCTTCATAAAAAAATGAGAAAGGATTCATTGGTGACAGCAAAGCAATGTTTCATCCTGTGCACTGGCTGAGCCTTTGTTTCAGGGACATTACACATTAGGTCGGATGTTCGTCTCTGCCTTGCACAGTACAGTAGGGTACTCACTTGCCATTGTTGAAGATGACGGTACAGTTGGGCCAGCAGTCGTGGTTCACCAGGCAGAGATTTGGGAATATTCCTACTCCAACTGCCTGTAGTCCTCTTTGGTCACTCAGGGTGAAACCATTACAGTTGATCTAGCCACAAAAAGTAGAATATTTTATTTTTTAGCTTAAGGAAAACTGTGCTGGCATTTTAAATATTATCCTTTCATTTAGGATAAACTCCCTGATTTTTCTACTACATATTTTACGGTATGTTCTGCTGAAACCGGGGCTTCCTGATTGGCTATTGTAGTGGACCATAATGCCAAAGTCAAGTGTGGTGAGCAAACACAGACTCAAGGAGTTTCATGGAAATCAAGGGTGTGGGTCTGCATGTGTGTGTGTGCGCACGTGTGTGTGTGTGTATGTGTGCGCTTCATATACAAACAAAATCTGCAATTTAGATGTACACTCTTCTAAACAAACTTGAATCTCCATGACAGTTTGTGTTAGAATGACACTGACACAATAACTTTGTAAGAATTTCAGTCTTCTGAGGCTAGAGCATAGCAACTGATTCAGTATTTACACTGCATGCTCCTGTGCTGTGTGGCAGAGACATGTTGTCCACAGAAGTTTGAGCCAACACCCTTCAAATCTTTTTCATCTAAAGAAATGGCTTTGATTTGCAACGCTACTCCTCATAGTGGGCATCTCCCAGCATCAGTGACTTGGGGGTGGGGGGAGGGGAGAGAGCGGGGGAGGAGAGCAGGGATCTTGGTTGCATCTTGGACTCCTTCACACCAGACACAAGTCACAAAGCTGCTGAGATGCCCACGCCCCTTGATAATCTTGATTAATTACAGCATTCTTATATGGAAATTTGGCACAGATTATTTGCAATGAAAAAGAAAATGGGTCAACGTTGTAATTTGAAAGAAAAGCAAAATGAATCAAGCCCCCAAATAGTTAATTTACTGTGCATCAAATCATTCTGTGAAAATGTTTTCTTTCTTGCCTTTTCGACATTTTTCTTCCTCACCTCACCTCATCTCACCTCCTAGCTTGAATGTCTTTGGCAATTCTAGACCTTTTGCTGAAAGAAGACTGGATGGGAAGCTTTGTCTACAAGGGAATCCTTCAGTACTGCTCTAATGCTAGCAGGAGAACATTTCCAAATGCCACGGCCTTGGAGCCTGAATGCATTGCCTCCATGACGTGCCCGAGTCCTGTAGCCTCCAAAGGTGGAAACTCAAACTGGATCTTCAGAAGCAGGCCAGAGACTTATATGAGCTTTCCAGATTTCTTTTGCTTTTTAGCTTCCACAGTTGTCCTTGTTAGCTATTAACAGCCACCCTTTTATCTACCTTGGAGAATACAAGAGTGCAGCTGCTACAATGACATACCACACCGAATATGTGAGAGATGTACTGCATTCCAAACTGCTGGCTTGAAGGTGGCCAAAAGTCAATAAAGGTCTGAACATCCGCCATGAGTTCTTTCCTTTCCTCCTCCCCAAAGTTGTCCACATGGTTCTGCAAGTCATCAATGGAGGCTAAGCATCCCTCGGCGAGGCCACTTCCTTCTCTTTCTATCCGCCACATGATACGGGCTGCTAGCCTGGGTACAGAAGAATATTATGACATCAATACACAGCAGTCAAAAAGCAAACATGTCCCAAGCAACAGTGAGATATCACAGTAGGTTTCACTGCCCTAAAACATATGAAGGGGGAGCCCATTTTCTGCTCCTCAGCAAGTAGCCCCTGCCCCTTACAAACATGCATTTTGAGGCTTCAACAGGTCTGCGTTTCCTCAGTGTAACAAAGGTCTCACTAGACTAGACCTTGCCTGCATGTGATGTCAGTGTGATAAGGAGGAGCACCTCTCTCCACTGGGAGAGGTATTAGGAGGATTCCTGAAAGTGCAGAAAAGTGACAAGGAAGAGGGCCTCACAAGCATCAGATCCAAAGGAATCAAAGATCTTCCCTGGAATCTGGACACGGGCAAAGTTCCCTCTAAGTTGCGCATTTGCGCAGCTGCGCACAGCTTTTACCCCCACACGCAGGGATCGGATCAGGCAGGGGTAAACCAAACCCCTGCCCGATCCGATCAATGGCATCACACCTCCCTAAACCCCATTCCGGGCAGCAGGAGTCTCGTTTATCCAAACGTCATCTCTTGCTGCCGCGGGGACAACCTCGCAGCTCTTACCGCAAAATCAATCCTGCGGCAGCAGGAGATAATGTTCAGATAAACACGACTCCAGCTGCCGTCCACCCCACAATTTGGCAGGCCGCTGAGGAGCCTATCCCACAGTGGCAGAACAGAGAGGATGCACTGGCTGCCAGCAGACCTCATCCCACTGGCAGCCAAAGAGAGGAGGAGGATATGGTGGCTGCCAGTGGACCCTATCCTGCTGGTGGCCGAAGAGAGGAAGAGGACGCAGTGGCCACCAGTGGACCTTATCCCTTTGGTGGCTGAAGGAGGACCTAGTGCCACTAGTGGACCCTATCCTGCTGGCAGCTGAAGAAATGGCCCAGGCTCTGAGTGTTTGTGTGTGTGGGGGTGAGAGCCTATGTGTATGTGTGTGGATGAGTACCTGCATGTGGGGGTGAGAGCCAGTGCGTGTTTGGGTGTGGGGGTTTGAAAGGCTGTATATGTGTGTGTGTGTGTGTGGGGGGGGGGGACTGCCTGTGTGTGTGTGACTTACTGTGTGGGAAAGGTGTATGATTGCTTGTGTGTGTGTGGGTGGGTGAGATCCTGTATATGTGTGGAAGAGAGGCTGTGTCAGTGAGAGAGAATGTGTGTATGTAGGGGTTAAGAACCTGTGTGTTTGTGTGGTTGGGTGAAATCCTGTGTGTGTGGGTGGTTGTATATGTGTGACTGACTGTGTGTGGGTAGCTGTATGTGGGGAGGAGGAGGATAAGAACCTGTGGGTGAATGAGAGCCTGGGTGTGTGTTTGTGGGTGGGCAAGATCCTGTGTATGTGTGTGTAAGAGGGTGTGTTGGTGTACGTATATGGGGGAGGTTTGAGAAGCTTGTGGGTGTGGGTGGGAGACTGAGTGAGAGCCTGTGTGGGGGATGTGTGTATGTGTGACTGACAATGTGTGGGGATGGATAGATAACTGCCTGTGTGTGTGAGATCTGGTGCTTGGGTGTTTGGGTGAGAGCCTGTGTGTGTGTGTGTGAGAGAGAGAGAGGATAAGGTTTGTACATATCCCTCCAATCCACAACAATCTCAGAGTTGCTGGAAATCAAAACATCCCAGGTATGAAGAACAGGAAATTTTTAAAATCCTTATTAGTTTCATTATTGGATGTTATTTTATATGTCTGCTGTTTTGAAATATTATGTTGCTTTTTTGGGAAATTTTAGAAATATTTTTATGAGATTTTAGTTATTGGATGTTCTATTTATCAGTTGTTTTTATGTATTATTTTTATTAGTATGGTTTTACTTTTATGATTGATGTTTTATATTTCTTTATTTGTTGTGTAGGAGTCTATAGCAGTCTGTTTTACTCTATTTTCAATAGGAGGTATATTGGTCTTCTAGGGCCTGATGTAATATTTGCCTTGCTGCTCTTTCCTGGGTAGGATTGTTGCTATTTGGATCCTGGAAGTTAGTTTTGAAGTGGTATGTCAGATCTGTCTCTTGGAGGAAACTGTATTCTTGGCAGGCTGTGTGATAGCTTTTATTGGATCTATGTAAGTATTAGGGGTGTGCATTCGTTTTGAACTTATAGGTAAAACACAACTTTTTTTTTTTTTTTTAACTTAAAAAAGTGATGAGGCGAAAACGATCGGATTTCCAACTTATTCAACATAGCTATGTTGAATAAGTTGGAAATCGCGATTGTTGATCCTAAATAAAAATTTAAACCCCTCACCCTCCTTAATCCCCCCCCCCAAGCTGGCCAAAAGTTCCTTTTGGATCCAACGAGGGTCCCGGAGCGAACGCGCGGGGAATCACGTGACGTCCGCGTCACTCCGACGTGACGCGGACGTCACGTGCTCCTCGCAAAGGAATACAGAAATGGCGTCCTGACTCCCCGCTCGACCACCAGGGAGTTTTGGTAAGTCTTGGGGGGGGATTAAGGAGGGTGAGGGGTTTAAATTTTTATTTAGGGAATCGGTGCACGTATGGACATAGACTCAACTTATGGAATTCTCCATATGTCCATATTGACCGAAATTGACCCCCCCTTTCGACTTATGGACTTATGAACATAAACTTTTGGTCTGCACATCCCTAGTAAGTATTATGCAAAAATACTGTATGTGAGTTATTGAGACAATATAAGACCCATTTTTAGATGTGAATGTCTCTGATCTGACATCTGAAGAAGAGACATGTAGTTTTAAAAGCTTTTGTACAATATTTTTCGGTACATGTATTTTTTATTATTAATTTATAGGTATTTTAGGCAGCCTGGCTTGTTTTGTTTTATAAATAGGAGATATATTGATGTTTTGGAGCTTGATGTAATATTTGTAGTGTTGCCTTTTCGTTGGTAGGATTGAGTTTGAGTGCTGGCAGTTAGTGCTGTTTTTGATATGGGAGGTTTACTATATTGTAATTGTTTATTCACGGCTTTCTGAGGGCCAAACCCATACCCATTACGTTACAACAGGGCTAATGCCATAAGAGTTCCATGTGTCTTTTGTCTCTAGGGATGAGGTAGCTGAGGGAGCAAGACTGCTGTAGACAAGGGAGGGAGAGAGGTTTGGCAGGCAGCATGTGTGGGAGGGGAGAAGAGACTGAGGGAGCGAGATTGAATCCCCTTCTGTAAATGCCAACGCATGCCACTGCTGTAGGGTGTTTGTGTGTGTGTGTGTGAGAGAGAGTAAGTTGAAACTGTGCATGTCTGCTGTAAGATAGACAGCACGTGAGAGTGAGAGCCTGTGTGTGTGTGTGTGTGTGTGTGTGTGAGAGAGAGAGAGACAGCATATGAGAGTGGGAGCTTGTGTGTGTGTGTGTAAGAGAGCATGTGAGAGTGAAAGCGTGTGTGTGTGTGTGTGTGTGAGAGAGAGAGAGACAGCATATGAGAATGAGAGCATAAGTGTGTGTATTTGAAGGAGGAAGGGAAGAAGACAGGTGGAGAGAAAAGAACAGAAAGAAAAAGAAAAAGAGACTATATAAAAGGAATTGGGAAAGGATCGCGAAAGAGAATGTGGGGGGAAAAAAAAGCCTGGGTCCAACTGATTAGAAAAATAAGATCAGAAAAGAAAGGTAAAAAAAATATTTTGAATTTTTATTGATTGGCATATTTTATCTTTGGGAATTTGTATTACATATTGTATTTTGTTCTCTCTTTAGTATACTACTGTTCAGAGTCTGGTTTCTCGAGTTTTCCATTTTATTTTTGTCTGCATGTTTCTGTTTCCAATCTGTAATCCCTTATTTTGTATTAAGTAAGGGTCTGTCTGTGTTCTGCATTTGTAACTGTGGTGCAGTATTTCTGCTGGCATGTAGTTTTTCTGTAGGACTTTAATCTGTTAACCCCAGTGAATGGTTGCATTGTTGCCATGTCATAGGTAAGACTGCTGTTGTTTGAGTCCTGAGAGATTTGTGTTACTTCTCAAAGAGTTTGGCAGTGAAGGGTTTGCAGTTACTGAGATGAGTGTGTGTCTGTGTGGAAGAGGAGGAGAACTGAGCGAGTGTGCATGTTCGTGAGAGTCTGGGGAATAAATGAGAGGAATGAACATGAGTGTGTGTGTTGTGTTTGTGAGAATGAGCATGCATGTATGTGAAAGAGCTTGAATGTGAATATGCAAGTATGCTAATGTGTGTGTGTGTATGTGATGTACAACTGTACATGCTACACCAATATTCCCTGTAAGGATTGGGTTGCTCTGAGCATAAAATTGATAGGCTTTTTGCTTCAAAGAAAGTAGTGCTCACAGGGTAATGAAACAAAAATATTTGCTCACAAACAAAAAGGTATGCACATAGCAACCCAATCCTTAGAGGGAACTTTGCTGGGAGATGCCAAAGGAGAGGCATCCTATCTGGGTTAGTCTGACAGAGTCAAAGCTCGAAGACCTGAGGTGGAATAGATTCCCCGAGAGTTGGGAGATGAGTGTACGGGGAGGTGCCATAAGAGAGGAATCCTTCCTGAGAAGGTTCACTAGAGTCAAAGACTAATTCAGCCACAATCAGCTTGAGACACCAGCAAGAGAGAGAGAGGAAGAGGACAGGAATCCTCCAGGAAAAGATTTCAGACACCCAATAGGTACTGGAAGGACTAGGGTTGAATGGATACCCGTCCCACAGAGCTGGCCTGTGTTGGGGAAGATATGTGGAGAGGAGTCCATACGAGACTGTATTTAATCTGTTGGACACTTTTGGAACTGAGTTGCAGAACTGGTGAACTTTGTTGTGTGCCAGAATTTCTTTGGACTTTGTTTACCCTGCCATTAGTTAAAGTAAAGGGTTTTGTTTTGAACAACAGCCTGGAGAGTTTAGCATGTTTTTTTTTATTGGTGTGACTGTTCTGGTGAACAGGAAGAGCACCTGTAGGAACAAATCCCTAAGGTCTGTGAAGAGACTGTACTTTTCCCCTCTGTGGGGGCCCTGTGTGGGCCCTGTGTGGTCCATGGCCCTCCCTATACAGCCCCGTGTTCAGGTCCAGAATAGGATGAGAGCTACATTCTAGTTCATCTGCAAAGAATTAATGGTCTCCAGTTGTCACTCTTGTAAAATGAGGATATTTGTCACTCAAAAAGTACAGTTCTTTAGTGCTCATTACATTTTCATGTAAGTATGAATTGAGATGTAATGTGTGTGTGTGTGTGTGTGTGTGTGAGAGAGAGAGAGTACATGTGAGAACCTGTGTGTGAGTGTGAAGGAGGAAGGGAAGAAGTCAGGAGGAGAAGAAAGAGAGAAAGAGACCTTGAAAAAAGAATTAGGAAAAGACCAAAAGGGGGAAAGTGGAAAAAGAGACTGAGACCAACTAATTGGAAAAATAAAAAGATCAGACAACAAAGGTAAACAAAATATATATTTGGAATTTTGGGGAATGTGCATTTTTTATATTTTTGTAATTTGCTCTTTCTTCAGAGTTCCATTGTTGAGAGTTGGGCTTTCCATTTCAGTTTTGTCTACGTGCTTCTGTTTCTAATTTGTAGCTCCTTATTTCTGTTGTTTTCTGCATGTGTAACTGAGGTGCAGTATTTCTGCTGGCGTGTAGTTTCTCTATAGATATTTGTAGCAGTCCATCTTGTTCTGTTACCCCAGTAAATGGTGTATTAGTGTTCTAGAACCTGGTGTAATATTTGTATTGCTGCCTTTTCATAGATAAGGTTGCTGCTGCTTGAGTCCTGAGAGTACGTGCTGCTATGATATGGTATAGCAAGGTTCTAGGTGTCTCTTTTGTTTTTGCAGGGGTTTATGTTATTTCACAGAATGTTTGGCAGTGGACGGATTTTGTTTTCCTGGGGTGACACTAGAATTTGAATATATATATTTTCTTTTTGCATGCTGAGTTGAAATGTGAACTGTCCCAGTTCTGTTTTGCACCTGTTGCAAATCTTAAGTTCTTATCTAACTATAACAAAGAGGAAAGTTGTCCCACACTGGCTCTGCTGGTATGCAACTCTCCAGGCGATGGCTGGGCACCTGTGCCTTGGAAATTAGGCTGTCGAAGTGCTGAGAGTGAGCCAGGGCAGGGCTCCTGGTCTCCCGTGATTCTGCAGGTGCAGGGAGGACCGCAAAATCTGCCTCTTCCCATGGAAAGTGAGGCCACCAGGTAGTGATGACACAGGAAAAAAAAACCCTTCCCGTTGAGACTCCGAACTATCTTGAACCCCTTCATGTCCATGGTCTGTATTGTCCTTTCCCTTCCCCCTGTCCATGCATGCTTGCCTGCGTGTGTGAGGAATAGTATCGCGGCAGCACATCAGGCTCTGTGTGTGTGTGTGTGTGTGTGTGTGAGTGTGTGTGTGTGTGTGTTCCTTCTTTGCCGGTTGGGCACGATCACGATTTTCAACTGCCGGCCACTGTTGAAAGCAGTGGTCAGGCCCAGCTAGCAGAGGAGGAAGACACAGCCTGATGTACTGCCGCCATCCTGTTCCTCCTTGCAGTGATCAGTGCAGGGGGAGGAAGGTAGGGTTGCCAGCTTTTCCATGTAGCAGGACTGGACACTTGGGTGGGGGGAGGCATCCGGCCGCAGCTACCCCCCCCCCCCCTTTTTTTTCCCTTTCAAAATGAGCGGTTTTTTTTTTCCTAGGCTCGGGATCGATTCTCCTCTTCCTCTCAGATTCGCAGGAGGACAGCGTGAATCAGCGAGTGTGGGAGAGGCAGAGGAGGAGGAGGAGGAGAGTCAAACCGAGCCCCAAAAACAGGCAGGTGGTTGGAGCACTGCCAGGCTGCCACCACTGATTGGCCCCCCCGGCCTTGCCTGACCGGGTGTTACAACTGACAGGAAAACCGGCTTTCCGCTCCAGAACCGGGCAGTTGCTCACCCTAGAGGAAGGAGGGATTATTAGAAAAGCTGGAGGGGGGAGGAGGGAGTTAGAGAGCCTGGAGATTGTGAGGGAATAAGGTAAAGAAGTGACAGGGAATAGGAATGATTTTGTGATCTGGACAAGTTTATCCTGATAACTTTAGGCCTGTTCTCCACTCCGAACAGACTTAGCTGACTAATGTTAGCTGGCAGGTGCTGAATTTCGGTGCTACTTGGCTAAGTTTAATCACCTGGAATGCCCTTGCACCGTCTCTTTTTAGTTGGGTAATGACTTAACCAGCTATAAAACTTACCCATTTGGCAGGGCAGGAAATTCAAAACTCAGCTTAGATAGGCAAACCCCTTTGTATATGGTTTGTATATTTAAATGTATATGTCATACATCCGAAGTAGGGAGTGGCACATAACCAAAGGTCAATAATGCAGGAAAAATATGTGTACCAATTTTGAATGTCCACTAAAAGCATTTAAAGCAAGTCTTTAAATAATGAGTATCTTTTTTTTAATTTTAGATCTCTGAAATAAATTTTCAGAGAGCAAATATGGCAGTGTGTCCCCTGACATGGTCCCGTGTTTCACCCGAAGGCTGCAATGGGAGAGTCAGGGAGGCAAACAACTTAAACTGTAACAGAAACAGAAATAAAAGTAAGTTGAAATCAAGGTGACATTACAAGGAGAATGCAGCAAGCAGAGGTACAAATTAGTAATCAACCAGATACATACCAAACACAATGCTTTCACACTACTTCATAGAAGCACTTACAGAGTTAGATCAACAAACAGAATTTAAAGGGATCTGCGTGCCAAAACATAGACACTGTCACATGACAAATGATAGCCAATCAGTGATGAGCCATTCATAAAAACAAGATGTTACAGTAGTGAAAACCAACTATAGAAACCCAGACCATTCAATTTCCTGGTTAAGACCACCAAGGGATAGAGAGTGAAGTCCAGCATTGTTCATAGTGTATCAACAGATTGGCGAAATCACCACCTCTGGAGGGAGGGAGTAACCTCATCGATCACAACATTTTTAAATCTTCAGGATTATGAGAAGATTGTAGCCAATGAGTCACCTAAGGTGCCTCATCATGTGCCATCCGAATACATGATAGGTGTTCGAAAATATAAGTCTTTAAAGGTGGGGATGTTTTCCCCACACGTGGCGAAAAGCACATTTAAACTCGCTCTGTTTGTCAATCAGGACCTCCTTTTTATGCGGACACGCCTCTCATTAGCTGAACGGATGACCTATGTCCTCCCCTTCTCTAACCGAGTTGGACAGATCATCAGATGCCACTGGCCCATTTTCCATGTACATCCCATTTTTAATGAAGCACCATGCTTCACGTTCCACCACGCAGAAGTCAATGGGATCAGTTAGTCCATTCAGAACTGCTTCCCGTGGCACCTTCATTTACTGTTCGCATCACTGGCCCCACTCGTGTGGACATTGCGCAGCATGTGCTTTTTCACTCTCTATTTCCAATTTTACACACCCCACCTCAGGCTATGTATATCAACTCTGACACTCGTCCACCTGCTGGACCACCGGAGTAGTTTATGTGATCATCTGCCCCTGTTCTTTATTATGCATGGGAAAAACTTCCTGGCTTTTAAAGACTTGTATTTTTGAACACCTATCATGTATTCGAACGACACATGGTGAGGCACCTTAGGTGACTCATTGGCTACAATCTTCCCATACCCCTGAAGATTTAAAAATTTTTGTGATCGATTAGTGCAAGACCAGAATTAATTATCAGTCAATCAAACATGTTTAGGGTGGGTGGCTCAGTGATACTTCTGTGTGTTATCACTGAAGCTCCACTGTAGACTTATTCTAAATATGCTGGAACTCAAATTATCAAGCCAAAAAAAAATGTTTGGGATGCTAAAATGCCTGGAGCAAACTGATATTATGTGTTTGAGCTGCCTGAAGCTATGTAAGTTTAAAATGAAAAGTCCAGACAGGTTTGGCAATCATCCATTGCCAGTTATGCCAAGTGATCTTTTGCTGAAAGTATGTTTTGCATTGTAATCCATAATGCTCTCTTGCCTCACTTGTCAACAGATTCTATTTCTATGAGTGCTATAAATAGAAGGCCTGATAAAGCAAGACTACAGAACGTTGCATTGATGAACTGGCTAAACCCGGCTGAAACTACAATGAAATCTGAACTTAGCTTCACCTGTTCAAGAAAGAACAACCAACTAGTAAAACCACCAATGATTTGACTAAGACATGTATAAAATAAGGTTGATAAATCTGTGCAGGCAGGCTATCAAGTCTAAAAGTAACCAGAAGAGACATTTCTGGTCCAGAGTATGGGTCTAAAATATGCTGCAAAAGCATATTACATCCTGCTGAGTCACAAATGAGATAGTATTTTATTACTTTTGGTAGCTGTAATATAGACAGCCAAGTTTAGATTATTCATTTCCTCCATCTCCATATCTCTCTCTCTCTCTCTCTCCACTTTGACTCTCCCCCTTTCTAACCACCTTCTGTCCTCTACCCATCTCTCTCCCTCTTATCCCAAGCATCAGGACTGGTGGTGGTAGGAACAGCGGCAGCAGCTGCAGTCCTGGGGCAAAGACCCGGTTCGCCTTCTCTGTGTACTTCATTTGAAAAACTGAAGTGCATGCCAAGAGGAGAGGAGGAGGAGGCTTGACTGCAGATACAGACTGTGTGCACTCTCTCTGTTTTTGCCCCCATGGTGTGTGCTTCACTGTTTCAAATGTTACAGGGACCGGGAAGAGAAAGCGTAGGCATGGGCAGACCTGCTGCAGGTGATCCGGGTCCCATAGCCCCAGCACATGATACAGGAGATCCCGTAGGGGATCTGGGAGGCATGAGGGAAAGCAGGTCGGCTAGGAGTCTCCCTGAAGAATGGAAAGACCTGGGTGGCGTAGTGATGGTGAGGTTCTGGTATGTAAGAGGGCTCTGCTGTTAAAAATCTTTGAAGTGGAATTCTCTGCTTAAGTGAGTGAGTGTCTTTCAATAAGACTTCCATTCTGGAGAGGTAATGGACAATATAATGCAACCTTTTAAACTGGGGCCTTTTCATTTTCACCCTATTTGTATGGGTATTATTCTGTGAAAACAAATCTTTTCATTTTCTGAAATATTTTACTTCAAAACTTTTGTTTTTCCAGGTTTTGAATTGTGACATAGGGACGGTAACTTTCAAACTGGCGCGCGTGCACACATTTGTGCGAATATGTCGGCCTGTGCCCAGGTACGAGGCTATTTTATACCTTACGCACGCAAATGTGTACATGTTATAAAATAGCTTGGTCACGTGCACATGAGCGCCAAACGTTAGGTGGGCGCGGGCATGTGCGCGCAAATCCCGCTTCTACCATGCAAATCAGAGGATTTTCCAGTTTTACCAGTTCATCCCCAGTACACCCAGTTAAGAGATACCAATCCCCCCCTCCCCCGGTTTGATAGCCTTCACTCCTTCCAGTTAGCTCTGACTCTTAAAACCCTGCAGATCTTCCTAATTTTCTTTAAATTTTAACTTACACAACATCCGTACTAGAAATAAAGTTATGCGGCAGGGGGCCTCAGTTTGCGCTGGGTTGCAGCAGAATTTATGCATACATTTTAGGTTCATGCCTCAAAATGCCCATGCATGCCCAGACCATGCCTATGCCCCACCCCCTTTTTGAAAACTTTGGAGATGTGCGTGCTGCAGGAGATATGCTGCATGTACCTCGATGGCTTTTAAAATACGCTCGGCGCATGCGAGTCCAATTCATTAGCTCATCCCCCGGAATTGATACGTGCATTGGGCATTTATTTATTTATTTATTTATTTATTTATTTAACAACTTTTAATATACCGACGTTCGTATGTTCTGGGTGTGTTATTTAAACCAGGATGCTGTATGCCAACTATCTCTGGGTTCAGTGACTTCCTGCTGCAAACGACTTTTCAGGCAGGTGGGCAGCCGGATAAATGGGATAAAGGGTTCGATGTACTAACTCATGGTATTTCTCATAGATTAGTGGCCTCCTTCACTTGCAATTTAGCTACTCATGCAAATGAACTGAGTACCAAAATTGTGTGCCAAAATTTGCTTCTGGGATGGCCAAAAATTCCCCCCTAAACTATACTTCAATTAGATGTAGCCATCTTTTTGGTGAAAACCAGCATGCAAAGAAGTTTTTGTGTGCTGGCTTTCATAAAATTCATAATTAATGAGTTGCCTTGCAAGCATTTGCATCACAATAGCTCATTATTTATGAATGTAAATACATTTTTGCAATTAGCAGACTATATGCAAAAGTTTACTATGGGGAAGGGACAAAATATAAATATGCATTTTTCGCAAAAGGAGACTGTGCAAAATGGCAAGCTTTTGGCATTTTTGTGTATTTTGAAGTATTTTACGTGATTTCTTTTTCACATATTGGCTTCTTTGCAAGAAAATTTAACATTTTAATACATCAGCTCAAAGTGACTAGCACAAGGTCAAAAAGCAGGATTTAAATTTCTAATCTCCTGGTTACCAGCCTATTATTCTAAACTACCTGGCCACCATTTGCTTCCAGTTTTTATGACATTGAAACAACAACATTTTGCATAAAGATATAATAAATCTGGTAAAGTGCAATGACCGTGCTACACATCTGAAGCAGAGAACTATAATTGAGACTTAGATAAATATTTTTCTCTTTTTTTTCTGCTTTAATCTGAGACTCTCTCTTGAGTAGCTCTTATAGATCCTGGAGCCCGGTAGCATGACCTTAGGGGACTGCTGCAATACAAGGTCATGCAAGGGAGACGGTAAGGAATAAAAAGCAATGACAGTATTAGAGATCGTGGATAATGATTTATCCTTAAGAGACGGTTGGGGAGGTACAAAGAGAGAGAGAATAAAACTGAAAAAGAAAGATGTTACAGATCACGGCTCACCTGATGTGCTCATTAGGTATTTTTCCATGCCTCTTGATAGCCGCACACTCACTTTTGTGGTTTGTCCAGGCATCCTTCTGGCAGGTACGGTCACAGTATTGGGCAAACTTGCATTGACCACAACGATGGAGCTTCTCTTGCCTCTTAAAGCAGTTATGGCACACATGGGCAGTAAGGCTGAAAACCCAACAGAATATACCTTTAGTCAGCAGCTATATATACAAACCTCTATAAGCTTAGTGTGTTTGCTTGGTAGTTGCATGAAAGTTTAATGCCTGTAGCGTTTCAGTCCTATGACAAAATCAACATTCCCGTACTTGCTCTACCTCGTTATTAATTCACTTTTTTCAATATGTGAACTTTTTTTCCCCCAGAAACACTATATATATAGTATATACATATAATTTAAAGGGTCTGTAGAAACATTATTCATATAACTGTATCATTTTTCATCTATCTTCCCTTTACTTCCCCTACCTCTCATCAACTCCACCAGATGTGGATAGGATGACTGATTTAGATAGGATGACTGTTATTATTTATTTTCCACATTTTCTCCCTTTATTAATTGCTTGTTCTATTCTTTCTTATTTACATGAAACATGCTCCTGGCCCCTCTGTCATATGTTGTTTCACTGTGATGAAAGTGAAGCATGAGCGCAGCAGGATCATCATTCAGCTGGCATTAAGAGACTTGCTCAGACAAATGTTCGCTTTAGGATTGTGTCCTGAACAATTAGTTCAACATGATGTCCATTATGATACATTTTCAGTGAGAACCCACATGAAACAATGGAAGATCTGAGTTGGTGAGCCTGACCTGGGCCATGCTATATCTGACTAGGGCAATAAGGTACTGTTCATTTTGCAAACTCCACTCACTATTATTTATTATTTATTTGTTCGTACTTATATTGTGCAATTTCTAATGCTACAAGAGGATAAAAATGCATTGTTCTTGCACAAATGCAAGGTCCCTGAAAAATCTGATGCAAAATGCATTGCGAAAAAGTGCAATGGAAGAGCAGTAGTTCTGTGGTCTAAGAGTGGCAACTTTACTTATTCAGGCCAAACAAGGTCCTTCCCTTGGCCAAGCAGCAGAAGCTGTTTCTTAGTGGCAGCAGTTCTTTCCTCCTACCAGTAGAAGAGACTTGATCCAGCATTGTAGGATGAATAGAGGACTTCCCTCTTATTTTATTCATTTATGGAATAAAGATGTTCCTTGATTTTCCTTAATTTTCTAGAACTTGTCCAAGTTTTAATAGGCTGTTGGAAATTACTGAATTTGTTTTAATTTTTTTAATGATAACTCTAAGTTTATATGAGTACAATGTTACACATTTCTACTAGAGAACACAAATGTAATGTCAGGGCTGGTCAGCCCTCTGGTGGTTCCTGGGGGTAGATCTCCGGCCACTCTGAAGCCCTTTCGGATTGATGAACAGGAACAGTGAATGCGTAAGCCCCTGTGCCATGGCACAACCTCAAGGCTCATGCAAATGGCAGGCGAGCATGTCCTGACGCAGACCATGCAGAGTTCTTGAGTATGTATGAAGGCAGGATGCATAACTGAAGGCTTAGCAAAGACAAGCTGAAGCAGAGAACTAGCAAGGGCAAGACTAATGGCTTGAGACTAGACTGATGACTTGTAACTAGGCTGATGGCTTGCACAATGCACAGCTGAACTGGAGCAGAACTGAAAACTGGAGCAGAACTGAAGACCAGAACCAGGCCAAGCCAAAGACAGGAAACAAGCTGAACCAAAGACAGGAACCAGACAGAGCTGAAGAACACAGCAGCAGAGTCTGACAGAAGGTCTAGGGCCTGGCAGATGGAAGGAAAGTGAGATCCTACACAATCCAGGGACAAGGCAGGTAGCGATCAAGGAGAATCCAGTAACCAGTCCAGCTTCAAGGCAGGCAGTGAGCAAGGAGAATCCAGTAACCAGCCCAAGGTCAAGGCAGGCAGAATCCAGAATTGTTCAAGGTCAAGGCAGGTAGCAAGCAGGCAGAATCCAAAACCAGGCACACAGCAAGCAAGGCAAGAACCAGGAACAAGCTAAGGAACCTGTTTCCAAGGCAAAGAGTCCAGCTTCAGCAGGCTAAGTAGTCTGATGTGTGTGACATCGTCATCAACAAACACCCAGCTCTCCCTCCAACGTGCACAGAATTGTGTGTGCCGATGCCGAGTGACTGTTGGATTCCCCCTTTTAAACTAGAACAAAGAGGAAAGGCGACAGTTACTCAGCACTGCATGGTTCAGAGGAATGCATCTTTAAAAGATACAAATGAAATAGGAGAGTTAGGGCATCCCAACAAAAAGATTCCAATAAAAGCAAACATAGTCCATGTGCCTATAAGTAAAGAAACATCTGAACTAAAGAATACCAAATTATCCATATCATCTGAAAAGCAGGTTGTTAATACAAACAAAAACCCCACTTTGAAATGTTTGTATGCCAATGCCAGAAGTCTAAGAAGTAAGATGGGAGAGTTAGAATGTATAGCAGTAAATGATGAGATAGACATAATTAGCAAATCAGAGACCTGGTGGAAGGAGGATAACCAATGGGACAGTGCTATATCAGGGTACAAATTATATTGCAATGATAGGGAGGATCGACTTGGTGGGAGTGTGACACTTTATGTCCGGAAGGGTAGAGTCCAACAGAGACTACAAGGTCATACAAGAGACTAAATGCTCAGTAGAATTTATATGGGTAGAAATCCCATGTGTGTTGGGTAATATAGTAATAGGAGTATACTACGGTCCACCTGGCCAAAATGATCAGACAGATGATGAAATGCTAAGAGAAATCAGGGAAACTAACCAATTTGGCAGTGCAGTAATATTGGGAGATTTCAATTACCTAAACAAAAAAAGGGGACCAAAAAATATATATATATAAAGAAAAGCCTAAATGACGGTGTCAGCAAGCCTGTCATTGTGGTTTGTAACAAAGAAACCCAACCGGTCTTCTCAATCATTCACCATCATTATCAAAATTTTTATTTACTTCAAAAAATTTTTTTTGTATATTTTTATCTTTTCATTAAAATTGTATTGAACTGTTATGGAGTCTCAGTTTAGTGGACCCTTAGGCCGACCTGCAGGAGACTAGGAAAGGTGGTCAATGTCTCTAGTATGTGGCAGGCCGGGAGGCAGATGTTCAGACAGGACATAGAGGTGCTCTTCACCCTGGAAGCTAGTACTCCCCCGGGAGGAGCCCGTAGGAGCCCAACCGCTGGGACTTAGGCGGCTTCATCCTTGGAAGCCGAAGCCCCCCCTGGAGGAGCCCATAGGGGCCTGGCCGCTGGGACTTAGGTGGGTTGTAGATCAGGACTGAGAACTGGAACCAGACTAGGACAGTAGAAGTACTGTAGCAGGGCTCGGGTTCTGGAACCAGGCAGGATCTGTAGCAAGACTCGGGTACTGGAACCAGGCAGGAACTGTAGCAAGACTCGGATACTGGAACCAGGCAGGAACTGTAGCAAGACTCGGGTACAGGAACCAGGCAGGAACTGTAGCAGGCAAGCAGGAACCAAGCAGGTACTGTAGCAGGCAAGCAGGAATGGAGCGAGTAGCAAGGTAACTCACTCCGGGGCACGACGCAACAGGGAACCAGGAGGTAAGCCCGTTGCAAGGCAAAGACTGAGTGCCCGCGGCCGGCTTATCAAGGCCATGGCGTCTGACGTCAGGAACTGGGCGGAGTCACCACTGGCGGGAAACGGCCTAGAAAAGCATCCAAGTGGCACGCGCACGCGCCTAGAAGCAGGGTGTCCATGGGAAGCTTCCTGGCGGCGCGGCCCCCACGGGGACGCCACCAAACGGGGTGCAAACCAGGCCTCCAGAAGCGGGAGTAGGTCCAGAAGCACGGAGGTAAGGGTCTGGTCGCAGCGCTCGCGGCCAGAACCGCAACATTGAACCATCAACTCTCATCCATGACAGAAATATAGCCAGCAGTCTCTTTGTCAGCCTGTGTTTATCATTCTGACAAAGAGACTGCTGGCTATATTTCTCTCATGGATGAGAGTTGATGGTTCAATACTATTTTAATGAAAAGATAAAAATATACAAAAAAATGATTTTGAATTAAATAAAAATTTTGATAATGATGGTGAATGATTGAGAAGACCGGTTTGGTTTCTTTGTTACAAACCACAAGAACAGGTTTGCTGACACCATCATTTAGGCTTTTCTTTATATATATATTTTTGGTCCCCTTTTTTTGTTTAGTTTACTATTTGGGTTACCATACTGACTCTCTTTGATATCAGATTTCAATTACCCCAATATTGACTGGGTAAACGTTAGCGACATAATGACATGCTAGAGACATAAAGTTCCTGGATGCAATAAATGACTGCTTCATGGAGCAATTGGCCCATGAGCCAACGAGAGAGGAAGCTATTTTAGATTTAATTATTTGTGGAACAAAGGATCTGGTGAGCAAGGTAACGGTGGTGGCGCCACTTTGCAATAGTGATCATAACATGATCAAATTTGAACTAATGACTGGAAGGGGAACAGTATGTAAATCTTCAGCTCTAACACTAAACTTTCAAAAGGGAAACCGATAAAATGAGGAAGAAAGGTAGAAAAAAACTGAAAGGTGCAGCTTCAAAAGTTAAAAGTGTACAACAGGCATGGACATTGTTTAAAAAATAATCATAGAAGCGTAAAAAAGGCTATTTTAGCCCAAAAAAATCCTTCAAAAATTTAAAGAAGGATCCATCTGAAGAAAATATTAAAAAACATAAGCATTGTCAAGTTAAGTGTAAAACATCGATAAGGCAGGCTAAGAGAGAATTTGAAATGAAGTTGGTCATAGAAGCAAAAACTCATAATAAAAAGTTTAAAAATATAACCAAATCAGGAAACCTATGAGGGAGTCAGTTGGACTGTTAGATGACCGAGGGGTTAAAGGGGCTCTTAGGAAAGATAAGGCCATTGTAGAAAGACTAAATTAATTCTTTGCTTCTGTGTTTACTAATGAGGATGTTAGGGAAATACTAGTTCCGGAGATGGTTTTCAAAGGTGATGATTCAAATGAACTGAACCAAATCTCTGTGAACCTGGAAGATATAGTAGGCCAGATTGACATACTAAAGAGTAGCAAATCACCTGGACCAGAGGGTATGCACCCCAGGGTTCTGAAGGAACTAAAAATTTCAGATCTATTAGTTAAAATTTGTAACCTATCATTAAAATCATCCATTGTACCTGAAGACTGGATGGTAGCCAATGTAACCCCAATATGTAAAAATGGCTACAGGGGTGATCCAGGAAACTATAGACCAGTGAGCCTGACTTCAGTGCCAGGGAAAATAGTGGAAACTATTCTAAAGATCAAAATCACAGAGCATATAGAAAGACATGGTTTAATGGAAAAAAGTCAGAATGGATTTACCCAAGGCAAGTCTTGCCTCACAAATCTGTTTCATTCTTTTGAAGGGGTTAATAAACATGTGGGCAAAGGTGAACCGGTAGATGTAGTGTATTTGGACTTTCAGAAGGCATTTGACAAAGTCCCTCTTGAGAGGCTTCTAAGTAAACTAAAAGTCATGGGATAGGAGGCAATGTCCTTTCGTGGATTACTAACTGGTTAAAAGATAGGAAATAGAGAGTAGGATTAAATGGTCAATTTTCTCAGTGGAAAGGGTAAACAGAGGAGTGCCTCAGGGATCTGTTCTTGGACCAGTGCTTTTCAATATATTTATAAATGATCTGGAAAGGAATACGACAAGTGAGGTTATCAAATTTGCAGATGATACAAAATTATTCAGAGTAGTTAAATCACAAGCAGATTGTGATAAATTGCAGGAGGACCTTGTGAGTCTGGAAGGCTGGACATCCAGATGGCATATGAAATTTAATGTGGACAAGTGCAAGTTATTGCATATAGGGAAAAATAACCCATGCTATAGTTACACAATGTTAGGTTCCATATTTGGAGTTATCACCCAGGAAAAAGATCTAGGCAATCATAGTGGATAATACCTTGAAATTGTTGTGTCAGTGTGCTGCGGCAATCAAAAAAGCAAACAGAATGTTAGGAATTATTAGGAAAGGAATGGTTAATAAAACGGAAAATGTCATAATGCCTCCGTATCACTCCATGGTGAGACCACACTTTGAGTACTGTGTACAATTCTGGTCGCCACATCTCAAAAAGATATAGTTGCACTCGAGAAGGTACAGAAAAGGGCAACCAAAATGATAAAGGGGATGGAACAGCTCCCCTATGAGGAAAGGCTAAAGAGGTTAGGGCTGTTCAGCCTGGAGAAGAGATGGCTGAGGAGGGATATGATAGAGGTCTTTAAAATCATGAGAAGTCTAGAACAGGTTGATGTGAATCAATTATTTACTCTTTTGGATAATAGAAGGACTAGGGGGCACTCCATGAAGTTAGCAAATAGCACATTTAAAACTGTTACAACCCTCGGTTGCAGGCGGCTGCGACCGCTATTACTCACTGCATGTTCTACCTGTTGTGTTTGTGGCATTGTGGACCCTTGGTTGCTGTAGAGATGACTCCAACGGGGAAGGGCCCCGTGGGGAACCACAGAGATAGGCTGAATGCAGTTAGCAGACACAGAATGGATGGAGGGCTTTATTATACTGCTGTAGGTAGATGATGTAGACAGGAAGGTAAGGCACTGAGGTCTGCAAGGTGCCAATACGTTCAACAGGCCCGGATGTAGATTCTCACCCAGATGTTCACGATAGGCGGGAGCTCACAGTGCAGGTAACACTGCGGCTGGTGGGTGGAGATGGAGCACCGGATCGTGGAGGTACTCACAGGAGTGTAGGCTTCTTCCTGGTGATGAGATGATGGGACCGAAGGTCCGTGGTGCAGGATACCTAGGCTGATAGGTCCTCGAAGAGTGAGTACCTGAAGACGGGTATCCTGAAATGGAGAAAAGAGAGAAAGACCCCCGAGGAGCGGTTGTCTTAATTAGTAGAGCCCCGGAGGGAAGTTGGAAGTGAGAGACCCCCGAGGAGCGGGTGTCTAGAGCTTGTGGTGGAGTGAGGCTCTTGGAGTGAAAGCAGCGTCTAAGCGTGCAGCTTAGAGCGGTCAGAGTAGCTAAACCGAAGTCTGTGCTAACTCAAAGGTGGTAGCGAAATGGAGGCTTGATATACCCGGAGGTATTGATGTCATGTGGTGGGGATGCCCCCAAGGTTCCCGCCATGACGTGTATTTGAGCGCAGAGGGTGTACACACGTGTGCCCTCGGAGGCCATGGGAGTGAGCATGGCAGACTGGAACGCCCATGCTAGGTTGGAGACCCTCAGCACTCGGCCCATGCTAGGTTGGAGGCCCTCGGCACTCGGCACCGGAGGCAGCCATCTTGCCCAAGGAAGGAGAGAAGGGAAGAAAAGAGGTAAGGCAGAGCGGTTGCAGCCATCTGCTACTGACTGACGCAACAGTACCCTCCTGCAAAGGGCTCCCTCCAAGACCTCTTCCAGGTGGTCTGGGCTTGCGTGGATGTGCCAGGTGGAATTGGCGTACCATCTCTTTGTCTGTAATGTTGGCCAGTGGTTCCCAGGTGTTCTCTTCTGGACCATAGTTCTCCCATGAAATGAGATACTCCCATCTCTTGCCTCTTTTACGTACATCAAGGATGTCGTCAACGACATATTCAATGTCATCTTCAGTGTACAGACTAGTAGGTTCTGGGTCTTTCCTGGAGAATTCAGAAAGCATCACTGGCTTTAGTAAAGATACATGGAATGCATTGTGTATCCTCATAGATGGTGGCAGTTTGAGACTGTACGTCAGAATTCCTAATTGCCGGAGGATGGAAAAAGGTCCCACATAGCAAGGTACAAATCTTGCCAAAGGAAGCTTAAGTCGAAGGTACTTGGTGCTTAACCAGACTTTGTTTCCAGGCTGAAACTGTGGTGCCTTTTGATGATGAGCATCATAGGTTCTCTTTGCCTTTTGTCCCGCTTTGAGGAGAAGCTCCTTCATCTGTTTCCAGAGTTGGGCTAACTCTGCTGTGGTAGCCTGGGCAGCAGGAGAGGATACTGACAATGGAATTGGCAGAGGAGGTAACTGTTGTCTTCCGTAGACAAGCTGGAAAGGGGAAGACCCCGTTGAGGCAGCAGGATGCAAATTGATGGCAAATTCTGCCCAAGGCAGTAATTCAGCCCAGTTGTTCTGTCTAGAATTGACATAGGATCGCAGAAATTGTTTCAGCTTTCTATTCATCCTCTCAGTCTGACCGTTAGACTGAGGATGGTAGGCAGAGGTTAAGTCCAAGGCGATGTCAAATTTTTGACATAATGCTCTCCAAAACTTGACAGTAAATTGCACTCCCCTGTCGGATAGGATATGCTTAGGCATTCCATGAAGATGGAAGATGTGTTTAATAAAGAGTTTTGCTAACTCAGTAGCAGAGGGTAGTCCTGGTAGCGCTACAAAATGTGCCATTTTAGAGAAACGGTAAACCGTGACCCATATGGTGTTATTCCCATTGGATGATGGCAGGTCCACTACGAAATCGGTAGCTATATGTGTCCATAGTTTATCCAATGATGGTAGAGGCTGTAATAAGCCCCACAGATGACCAGGTGTTGGTTTTTGCTTAGCACAGACAGCACAGGCACCCACATACGCTTGTACGTCCTTCTTCATGGTTGGCCACCAATAGTATCTTTGCAACATGGCTAGAGTACGACTCTGTCCTGGATGGCCTGCCAGACGGGAATCGTGTGCCCACTTCAACAGCTTCTTCCTTAAATTTCTGTCCACCACCATCTTCCCGGTGGGTATCATGTGGGTGGCTGCGAGGACCACCCTCTCGGGATCAATAATATGATGGGGTTCATCCGGCACATCCTGAGGTGAGAAGGATCGTGATAGGGCATCAGCCCAAGTGTTCTTCTCTCCTGGATGATACTTCAGAAGGAAGTCAAATCTGTTGAAAAACTGAGACCATCTTGCTTGATGGTGGTTGTTGAGCATGTTGAAGGTACTCCAGGTTCTTGTGATCGGTGTACACAACTATTTGGTGTTGTGCGCCTTCTAGCCAAAGACGCCACTCGTCAAAAGCCAGCTTGATTGTGAGAAGCTCCTTGTCTCCTATCCCATAATTTCTTTCAGCAGGTGAGAAGCGCCTTGAGAAGAAGGAGCAAGGATGGAGCACATTAGATTTGCTATACTGACTTAGCACAGTTCCTACACCAACGTCTGATGCGTCGACTTCCACAATGAAAGGACGGTGTGGGTCAGGGTGGCAGAGACACCGCTTATTCTGAAAAGCCTCTTTGAGCATCAGAAAGGCTGAGATGGCTTCTGGAGACCAATTGGCAGGGTTGGCCCCCTTCTTGGTCATAGCAGTTAGAGGGACTTTTAATGATGAGTAGTTTTTAATGAAGGATCGGTAGTAATTTTTGAAGCCCAAGAAGCGACGCAGTGCCTTCAGGCCTGTGGATTGAGGCCAGTCCCAGATACTCTCAAGTTTCTTGGGGTCCATTTGAAAACCGTTCTTAGAAACAATGTATCCCAGGAAGGGTACAGGTTCTTTGTGGAATTCGCACAACCATTCTCTCACTCCGGATTTATCAGATCTTCCAAGTCCCCTGCTGGTGCAGGTTTCTTTTTCGTAGGGAAGAAGGATGGCACCTTACGCCCCTGCATCAACTACAGGGGTCTGAATGAAATTACCATCAAGGACAGGTACCCCCTGCCCTTAATTTCCAAACTGTTCGATAGGCTCCAAGGAGCCAAAATATTCTCCAAATTAGAACTTAAGGGAGCTTACAACTTGGTGTGTATTTGAGAAGGAGACAAATGGAAGACTGCTTTTAACACTCGTGATGGAAACTTTGAATACCTCGTCATGCCCTTCGGTTTAAGTAACGCACCTGCAGTCTTTCAAAATATGATGAATGACATCTTACAGGACTTTATCAATGTGTAGTAGTATATCTCGATGATATACTGATCTTTTCTCAAGATCTACAGAGTCATCAGGAGGATGTTAAAAAAGTCCTAAGACGCCTGCGTGAGTACCACCCCATGCCGAATTCTTGTCAAGTAGTTGCTGCTGTGGACCAGTGCCACAGTGTGAGCAGATCCAGATAGAGGCAAGGCAGCAGGGATGCTCCAGTGCCAATGAAAATTTGACATCGGCAGCAATTGCCTAAACCTAAATCTGGGCCTGTAAATAAGGTTATATGAATTTGAACAATACATTAGTGATCAAGGCATCGGCTACCTGTCCTGCCCCCAGCCCTAAAGAAAACCCCCCGTACCTTTGTTGTAGAAGTTATGCCTGCAAGAGGCAAGAGACAGGCGTAACGTGCGTGTGCAGGACGAGGGCCGGCGTGCGATCCTCGGCTCAGCAGCCTTACTGAGGCCTCTGGCCACACTCCGCCCCACCCCTGGACCACCCCGCCCCAGCCCTCCCCACCCCCTCTCTGCCCTCGGACTGCCCATTTTTTCAAGCCCCGGGACTTACACGCGTCCTAGGGTTTTATGCACGCCGCCGGGCCTTTCGAAAATAGGCCCAGCACGCGTAGGGCTTTTAAAATCTGCCCGTGTGAATTTACTCCCCTCCCCACTTTATTTGGTAGACTGAATGAAGGGGTCTTGCGGTTTCCAGGATGCTATCAATGCCCAAACCGCTGATACTCTTTGCCGTAGCATCACCAGGTAGATCCTGGGATGCCGGGGGTTTGCTGGCAGGGAAGAGATCTAGACCTCTGAAGCCCTTAGCGTGGTGGTAGGGATGCTCCACACAGTTATTCAAACTCACCCATGTCTCACTCACTGGAGAATCCCTTGAGAGAGCCTGGTCCCCCCTTGTTGTAGTGGATCGGGGCATCCTTGTGTTCAAGGTTGGATCAGGGATAGGGAAAACCTGCAGTGTACTACCTCTCCTTCAGAGGGTGAACCTGAGAGTGACCTGATGCAGAGGAGTTTAAACTTTATCATAGCTATTTTGGACTATCTCCTCTGTCGTGAGGCAAGAACATTTTTCCATCCTTCCTATCTCTTGCTTGATTTTCCCCTCTTTGGGTTCAGAGAGTATTTTTGGTCTATTGGGAGCTGATGGCCCTTGGTACCCGAGACTCATTGACCAAAACCTTTGGAGATTGGTGTCTTTCATCTTGAGAGAATCTGGAGTGTAGAGGAATCCAGTTGGAAATGAGTATTCCTGTCAATGGCAAAGAGGGAAGGAAACTAAAGGATCTAAAAGGGTAAGAAGTTGGAGGGAAGTGCCCATCAGGTACTAACTAGTGGGTCGATACAGAAAGAAGCGCGGGAGAGCCGGCGAGCGCCCGCTCTCCTGAAGTGTGCAAAGGCCAGTGTCCTGGGCACGCGATTCAGTATCGGCCCACATACAAATGAGGGCCCATGGTAAAAGGAGGCACTAGGGACACTAGTGCGTCCCTAGCGCCTCTTTTTTGACAGAAGCGGTGGCTGTCAGTGGGTTTGACAGCCGACGCTCAATTTTACCGGTGTCGGTTCTTGAACCCGCTGACAGCCACGGGTTCAGAAAACGGACGCTGGCAAAATTGAGCATCCGTCTTTTAACCTGTGGGCCACGGGCAGATTTTTACATTTTTTTTTTATTTTTAATTTTTTTTAATTTTTGGGGCCTCCAACTTAATATCACTATGATATTAAGTCGGAGGGTGTACAGAAAAGCAGTTTTTTCTGCTTTTCTGTACACTTCCCGGTGCCAGCCGAAATTCACGCCAGCCTTTGGCAGGCGTTAATTTCTGAAAGTAAAATGTGCGGCTTCACTGCACATTTTGCTTTCTGTATCGCGCGGGAATGACTAATAGCGCCCGCAACATGCATTTGCATGTTGCGGGCGCTATTAGTTTTAGGGGGGGGTAGGCTGCGTGTTTTCGAAGCGCTATTACCCCTTACTGTATAAGGGGTAAAAATAGCGCGTTTAGAACGTGCGGCCAAACACGGGCTAACAGTGCGCTCCGCTGGAGCACACTTTACTGTATCGGCCCATAGGAGAGCTAAAGTATTTAAGAATTCAGGAAAAAGTATGGAACTGGGACTATGTTCTGGTAAAAAATTGGGATTGTATTCTAACCACGTACAGTGGGAAGAAGCTGGGATAAATTTGGGAATCTAAAGAGGTTTGAACTATCTTCAGTTTGAGATATCTGAGTAATTGGAGTAACTGAGAAGAGTGTTGAAAAGTGTGCTTCGAGAGAAATTGAGAGACTTTACTAAAGAAGTGAGGTCACAAGTTTATTAATCTTTCTTTCGTCTTATTATTTATTGACTTTAATTTAAATCTTTTTAAACTCTATTCATTTTCTGTGGCATAGATACCATGTGGTACTTCCAGCTCTATCAGAGCTAGCGCAGGGATCTGGTGCTATGAGGCTTCATTCACAACTACCTGGGGAATTATCCCTACCTTATATTCCCCACCTCACCCACAATATGCCTAGTCTGCTCATTGCAGAGAAGGTTCTGGGCCAGTGCCCAGACACCAGAGCGCCTTCTGGAGCCCTGCAATTATGGACCCTGAATCTGGCTTCTAGGTGTCACCCTGTTCCTCCTGGGGGCTGTGAACGCTGCCCCTGCTGCATCCCCCAGACCTTGCTGAGTCAGGGAGCAGAAGACCTGACTTGGGGATCAAACTGAGCACCTTCCTCATGGCAATATACAGTGCTTGCTAACAGATCTGCCGTGCTGACCCCGGATTTCACTTTTATCCTTGAGCCAGTTATTTTTCTGTGGCTTTTAAATTGGTTTTCTGTATTTCACTTTAACATTTGTTCTTTTTTATTTGATACCTTCTTTTATTCCTACAATTTACTTGCTTTTCTTTGTTTCCCCATACTCTCTCCTTTCAGTTCTCCTCTCTGCAGGGGTGGCACCTTTTAGGGATGTGAATCGTGTCCTCGATCGTCTTAACGATCGATTTCGGCTGGGAGGGGGAGGGAATCGTATTGTTGCCGTTTGGGGGGGTAAAATATCGTGAAAAATCGTTAAAAATCGAAAAATCGAAAAACCGGCACATTAAAACCCCCTAAAACCCACCCCCGACCCTTTAAATTAAATCCCCCACCCTCCCGAACCCCCCCCCAAATAACTTAAATAACCTGCGGGTCCAGCGGCGGTCCGGAACGGCAGCGGTCCGGAACGGGCTCCTGCTCCTGAATCTTGTTGTCTTCAGCCGGCGCCATTTTCCAAAATGGCGCCGAAAAATGGCGACGGCCATAGACGAAAAAGATTGGACGGCAGGAGGTCCTTCCGGACCCCCGCTGGACTTTTGGCAAGTCTCGTGGGGGTCAGGAGGCCCCCCACAAGCTGGCCAAAAGTTCCTGGAGGTCCAGCGGGGGTCAGGGAGCGATTTCCCGCCGCGAATCGTTTTCGTACGGAAAATGGCGCCGGCAGGAGATCGACTGCAGGAGGTCGTTCAGCGAGGCGCCGGAACCCTCGCTGAACGACCTCCTGCAGTCGATCTCCTGTCGGCGCCATTTTCCGTACGAAAACGATTCGCGGCGGGAAATCGCTCCCTGACCCCCGCTGGACCTCCAGGAACTTTTGGCCAGCTTGTGGGGGGCCTCCTGACCCCCACGAGACTTGCCAAAAGTCCAGCGGGGGGCCGGAAGGACCTCCTGCCGTCCAATCTTTTTCGTCTATGGCCGCCGCCATTTTTCGGCGCCATTTTGGAAAATGGCGCCGGCTGAAGACGACAAGATTCAGGAGCAGGAGCCCGTTCCGGACCGCTGCCGTTCCGGACCGCCGCTGGACCCGCAGGTTATTTAAGTTATTGGGGGGGGGGTTCGGGAGGGTGGGGGATTTAATTTAAAGGGTCGGGGGTGGGTTTTAGGGGGTTTTAGTGTGCCGGCTCACGATTCTAACGATTTATAACGATAAATCGTTAGAATCTGTATTGTATTGTGTTCCATAACGGTTTAAGACGATATTAAAATTATCGGACGATAATTTTAATCGTCCTAAAACGATTCACATCCCTAGCACCTTTCCTTTTCAGTAAGCAGTAAAGAACAAAAGTGTACAACCAGACAGGAGCTGTGGAAACAGTTCCGTCTTAGATGAACCTGTGGTTTTAGCATAGGAAAGCTAAACCACTATGCTTCCTATACATACATACCTATGTTCTATCATCATTAATACATTAATAAAAAAATGTGCAGAGTTAAAATAATTCACATACATGCTGAGAACAGAACAGTGCTATTGTCTTATTCAAAAAGGATATTTAGATAAGCACTGAATAGGGAAAACAATTATCATGAATATGACCCAGCATATGCTAAGCACATTGCTTTTTCTCTTTATTAAAATGGCAGTAGGATATTAGTATGAATCACAAGACTGTTCTGTATCAGTTGTCAAGTCAAGAGGGTAGGAAGATGGAGCACAAGCTAACGAATTCCTTATAAGGAAATTAAGTCACAGAACTGATAAAAACAGTGCAGATGGTTTCGGTCACCATTCGTGTCAATGTCAGAACGTGTGTAGGTATATCGGCATCCATTAAGGAGATTATTATAAGACTGAAGCATAATTTCTAATAGGGGTAGGCTGGCTGCTTCTCTCCAGCAGCACCAGTTATTCCAATTGAATAGCTGCAGTTCAAGAAAGCCGATATTTCTGTTAAAACACAAACTCCTCCTGTGCACAAGCTGCCAATATTCAGTAATAATTTTCACAGGAAGTTTGTCATTTAGACTTTTCTTGTCTTCCCATTTCATCTCTTCTTTCTCCTTCTACCTCTGTCTGCTGACATGCATTTTTCCAAAGCTGCCAAGTAAAAAAAAACCAACCCCTATCCTTTGTTTAACAGATAAATTTCAGCAACAAAAAGGTAACAGAAGAAATGTTATTAAATGACAAAAGCATATATATCAAAATTCTATCTGTACGTATTCATAAACGTGCACATTATAATAGTGACTCACTTCACCACATGATTTTAAACTCTCTCCTAAAACCACATTCCCCCAGAAATCAAGCAACTTCTGTCACAGACTGAAGATAAATACACTATGTAATAAGTGAAAAGAAAAGCAATATCCAAAGAGAATTAAATATAATCAAAAGCGCCACTGCTCAGACCATTTTTTTTTAAATTTTATTTTAGATTTATATTCCACTTTTCACATTTTTTTACAGTGCTTCAAAGTGGATCACATTCAGGTACTGAAGGTATTTCCCTATCCCCAGATGAGATCCCTGGAATGCTGTGCAGCAGGAACTGCATGATGTGCCTTTCAGAGTATTATATATTGTTTCTTGAGCTTGTGCTGAAAGATGCTGAATGTAAATTTTTCAAACTAAAAGTTGTATTATTGCATTTATTGCCCAGTATCTGTGCTCTTATCTTGTCCATTGCCATATGCCTATGGAACTTAGGTTACCATGAGCTCATGACTGGAGGGAAGCTACCAAGCCATCAGATCATTACACAATGCCTAGTTATCTAGAGAGCTTTCGTGAAAACTATTTTACCATATGCTTCCCAGGTAAACTGTTTTTCACATTCTCTAGGATTTTGCATATATACCTCCATTCCAACATGTCACTCCACATCCTGGTAGACAGATATCTGGTATTGATATATATATCTAGTGAAATTTGGACTTAAGCCAGGTAGTAATCCTATTTCCAGGCTAAACTGCAGAGCTTTCTTTTCGTGCTTTCTAGCAATGGATAAAGAGAAGGGTATATGAACTAAGCTCTCACCCTTTGTAACTGGTCACATGGATTGTATTGTGATCAGTTTGTCTGTGAGTGCTGAGTTACCTTCAGTAAGCAGCTTGGTCCCTACTCACAATGCTGCCACTAGAGGGCACAATTTCTTTGCACTGGGGATTAGGTGTTCTTCTACAGTTGTTGTTGGGGCATAGGTGGATGGAACCATCATGGGATCTTCTGAAGATTTACATGTCAGTCACAGCTGGGAGCCTCACCTTCTTCAATAAGTGACCCCACAGCAGAGGGGCATATAAATGCCATGAGAGAAATGGAGATTGCAATGTTGGTGGTATTCCTGGTTGCTGGGTTCCTGACTCCACAACAATGTGTGACTCACTCCCATTTTTGTACACATATATTGGCATTGTTTTGAATTCAAAAGATATCAGTTTGTCTTTGTTCCTTTATCTTCCATGTGATTTTTAAGACATCCCTCCTGATTTTTTCCATAAAGGGGTTCATATTCAGCAACATTTATCCCAATAACTTGTGTGTTATCGGGCTAAATGCCGAATTTTGAATATTTCAGCTACTTATTTATCTGATTAAAGTTTAGCTGGATAACTCATTATGCAACTAAAGCTTAACTGATAATGCAAGGACACTCTGGGGGTGTTGTGGGGAGGAATTAAGTTGCCCAGATTAAGTTATCTGGTCAACTCTGATATTCAAACATAGCATATAACTTATCTGGCTAACTCTGGTTGTGTCATAGAGTAGTGCTAAAGTAAGCCTGATAAAGTTATCCAGCTAAGTTTAAGTTACTTTGGTATATTCAGTTGTGTGGCTAAATATCCCACCAGAGTTAGCTATATACATTTGCAAGCCAGCCAGTGGTTAAATCTTATCCCCATAATTTTTAAAGATGAAAAAAACAGTCTGAATTCATATTATTCTTGGGAGAATCAGTACTGTTTATACAAGAATTCATTCTTTATCAGAACCTCAAGAAGATAACAATCAAAAAAAGATGATTATAGCTACTGTGACTGAGGTTAAAAATCCTAAGGCTCCCAACAAGGGAGTGTGCCTGGAAACAAGGAAGTGATTATTATTTGTTTTAAGTGTTTATGTCGTATATTGTTAATTTTTATTGAATGTTTTGGCGGCTTAATTTATGGAACGTTGTGTATGTTTTCTGTAAACCGTTTTGATTAATTCTTTGAATTGTAAAGGCATTATATAGTATACAACATTAAACATTAAAGTGATAGAGTAGTCAACTCTGGGAGTGTATGGAGTGGAAGAGGTCAATGGAAGAGGGAAGGATCAGATTAGAAATGAACAAGTGTTTTGGGTGCTCCTAAGATTATAAAATTAGAAATATATATTAGAAGCTTGAGACAGTGATGCTTTTACTTCTGGTAGATGAACAAGCAACCCTTCTGGATGACCACACAACTACAAATGTACAATATCGTCTAAGCATCAATTATTTACTTACCTTTCAGAAGGTGAATGTAGACATTATTAAAGATAATAAACTACTCCATTCTAAGACTGAGAACAAACTCAGTCAAGAAGAGCAGCTTATATTTCTGGTGTTTCAGTGTAGACTTGTTCAAGAGCTATTTGAAATAGGTAATGCACATCCCATGGGAGGTAATTCCTTTAACACTGATAGTGTGTTATCTCCCTATCTTCCAATCAAAAGGATTGGATAAGAAAGTAGCCCCAGAAGATCAGCCTAAGGTCTCTGAATCTGTTGCAAGAATTGGATCAAGTTCAACAAATTGTCTTAGAGAAGAATGAGTCTGACAGAAACTACCTTTTAAAATAATGACTCAGGAAATCTGTATCTTCCCTAGTGTTTCTGAAGCTGCTCAGGCAAAGTTTCTTTGACTCTTTCTTTAAAGGATTGAGTTTAACATTTCTTGGTACACAGGCCCCAGAGACTGTGAAGTTTCATAATTGTGGAGAGAGAGAGAGAGAGAGAGAGAGAGAGAGAGACTAGTCCTAATAGTATGTCCCGTAGATAGGTATTTGTATCCCTAGGATAGGCCCACCTAGTAACTCGAGGTGGGGATTAGGTAAGAGTGTAGGGGGTTAGGGGCCGCTTTCACATTCTACATGAGACGTACGAACAGAACAGTGGCCTCTTGTGAAGATTAGCTGGCTCTCGGAGTGAGGAAACTCACCCAAAGATGAGATTTGGGCAAGGGTCTCTCAACCTAGCTTGATGGACTCTCTACCTGGGTAACATCAAGCTAGGTTGAGAGACCCTTGCCCAAATCTCATCTTGGAGTGAGTTTCCTCACTCCAAGATGAGATTTGGGCAAGGGTCTCTCCCTTGCCCAAATCTCCCTACACTCTTACCTAATCCCCACCTCGAGTTACTAGGTGGGCCTATCCTAGGGATACAAATACCTATCTACGGGACATGCTATTATGGCCAGTCTCTCTCTCTCTCTCTCTCTCTCTCTCTCTCTCTCTCTCTCTCTCTCTCTCTCTCTCTCTCTCTCTCTCTCTCTCTCTCTCTCTCCCCCTCCCTCCCTCCCCTCCTTCCTTCTGCATTATGGCTGTGCAATACTCTTCACAGGGAGCCTTACCACAGTTTGAAAAATGACCCTATTTCTGAAAAGCACCTCCCCCTTGAGAATGGGTGGTCATTCTGATTTGGCTTCTGGATAACAGAGTTGTAGCTGGGCAATTTGGCACCTATAGCCAAGTGAAAATTGCACCCGAACACATGACACTGAAGTTGGGAGATTGTTAGATGTTTGTGCAGCAATGCCAAAGGCTGGTGCAAGGGTATTAGGCAAACCTTACAGCTTTGCACCCACCTTGTCACACTGTCCATATACACAATTAGAAGTTATGCATTTATAATAACAGATTTTACATGCAAAAGGATATTCCAAGTACAGTCTTCTGAGGTAAAATATCACTTACAACATGTATATTATATTTACACGCACTGCTTTTGTGCCAACCAGAAAACTCTGTGAAAAATCAAAACAGATACTTGGAACCTGTATGGTATTAGTCATACTGTAAAGCACTATGAGCATGGACTTTGCCTTCAGAAAGCCAGGAAAAAATAGAATTACAATACAATAAACTTCTATATCAAAACAGCACTGACTGACAGCATTCAAACTACAAGAACTCCCTATGAAAAGGCAACACTGCAAATATTACACAGGCCCTAAAACACCAATACACCCCCTATTAGGAAAACAGAACAAGCCAAACTACTATAGATCCCTATACAAAAACTACATTCTAGCAGAATACCTCACCTCAGTCACACATGCAGAACATAGACCTTGAAAAACAGAGGAGACCATCTACTAGATAAGGGAGCCCTGACCGACGTGCCGCAAATGCGCAGTAGAGAGCAGCTCTACCGCGCATGCAAGCACGTCGGCCAAAGCAGAGCGTGCCCCCCCCCCAAAAAAAAATGGCACCTGCTCCTTAGGAGCAGGAGTGGCGGCGGCGACAAGCAGGAGCGGCGGCACGCACGCGAGGGAGGGAGGGAGGAGCAGTAGGCGGCGATGCGCGCGAGGGAGGGACACCCCCCTGTCTGCCAGTTGTGGATGAGCTGAGAGGAGGAAGGAGAGAGTGAGCTGAGGGGAGTGAGGAGAGAGTGAGCTGAGGGGAGGGTGAGAATAGAGGAGTGAGGGGGAGGGTGGAGGGAGGAGAGGGAGAATAGAGGGGGGAGGGAGGAGAGAGTGAGGGGAGGGAGGAGAGGGAGAATAGAGGGGGGAGGTGAGAGGGAGAATAGAGGGGGGAGGTGAGAGGGACGAGAGAGTGAGGTGGGGGGAGGGAGGGAGGAGAGAGTGAGGTGAGGGGAGGAGAGGGAGAATAGAGGGGGGAGGAGAGAGTGAGGTGAGGGGAGGGGGAGGAAATGGGAAGGAAATAGATCGAAATTTTTTTTAAATGTATCCCGTTGTTACGGGCTTAACGGCTAGTAAAATATAAATAGACATGTGTAGGCAAAAATTGTACAGGAAAGTTCAACTAGCCAAATTCTGTAAGCTGTGCAACAATGGAAGAAACATTACCATTCCTCATAAAACAATAAAATCAAGAAATATAAATTTCATCAATAGTAGTAAACCACACCAATAATAAGTATAATTCAAAACAGCTAATGAATAGAATATCATTCAATAATTAAAAAATCATATAAACTTTTTCGCACACCAATAAAATAATTTAAAATAGACACATCAAATAACACCCAATAATTAAAACTAATATGGATTTTTAAAAAAATCCCTGTTTTCCAGACCTGGGAACTTTTGATTTCCAGATGCCCTGAGTTTATCATGGCTTAGCAGGCAGATTGGAAGGGGGGCTGTTGCCTACAATGTTTCTCCACACACATAGATAAGCCCTTGGTCTCTCACACACACACACACACACACATACTCTCACTCTCAGTCTCACACATACACACGCTGTCACTCTCTCTCTTTCTCTCGCACACATACACACACACACACACACACACATACAAACACATACACACACACACACACATACACACACACACACACACATTCACACACATACACACACACACACATACACACACACACACACACACACACACATGCTCTCTCTCAGTCTTTTACACGCAAAGGCTCTCAGCCTTACACACACAAATGCTCTCTCAGGTGCACACACCACACATATGCTCTCTCTCACTTTTCTCTCAATTGTTGAAGCAGCAGCAGCAGCAGCAGTCTCCTTATTCAGTCCCTGTGACCAACAGGATGACTTCTTCTTGGGGCCAGCCCAGCTCTGGCCTAGTGCTCTTCCTGTAGAGCAGGCATCTCGCCAACTCATCCACCGAAGGCCCCGCCAGAATGGCTGGCAAGGACGCGGTGCTTGTCCTCCTCAGGGCCCTTCTGACATTTCCAGTGGGGCCGCAGCATTCCTCCTCCAACTCCTAAGGCCCCTCCAGTGATTCCAGCAAGGTTTCTCCTGCTCGGGCCCTGCCAGTGATTTTGGCAGTGCTCCTCTTCAAGCTCAAACCGTGCTGACAATTCTGGTTATGCCGCGTTGCTCTCTCTATTCCTCAGGGCAGCCCTGCCATTGAGTCCAGAAGGTCCGCAGCGCTCCTTCTCCTTTTAAGGCCTTGCCGGTGATTCTGGTGGGGCTGCGCCATTCTGACAACAGTGATAGATGACATCACCAGCAGCACTAACGCACACTTCGGACAGCGACGCCTATGGCCAAGGCCATATTGGCCATAGGCATCCTTTGGCTCTGCTGGAGAATAAAGAGCCGATTTGGGAGTTAGTTGATTTTTGAGGAGATCTTTGCAGTGCACCCCTTGTCTGTCAGGATCTGCCTGGAAAAAGAGATCTTGGTTACATTTTGGGCAGTTTTTCCTGAGTTTACCAGGTGTGAGACTCTGGTCCAGTTCTGGTGAGGATCAGACCCTAATTCAGGGGCCAGGGGTGGGAAGACTGTGTACCCCTTCCCCTGAAGAAGAAGGATAACAGTGACTCCCCACTTCTGAAGAAATGTTTTTGGACTTTGAAAGTGTTTTGCCTTTTTTGGTTTCTGAAGAGGTATTGAGCCACCCTTCCTCATGGCTGAAACTGGCTATCTTAGCCTGTTGGTTCATCAGTAGACCTATCCTAACGAGAGGTCACATCAGAAGGAGTCCGAGGAGCAGAGACAAGATCTTTTGGAGGAGACCCCATCTGGATCTCCACTCTTGGGACACAGGCCTGGGAAGAACCGGAATTGTGTGGACCTCAGGTACGATTTTGAGACTCAGGGGATCCTCCACACAAAGAGGGATTTCTCTGCCCACCTGGGATGTCTTATTCTCTCACTCCCTGAGGAATAAGCTCTAACCCAGGACCAGGTACTGAGGACAAATACACAGAGGAAAGGAAGAAGAGTCTACACTATAAATTCTCCAGTGAGAGCACAGATGTAAAGGGACAGTTATCTACATGACTGGACGTTGGTTTATTTATTCTGAATAATTAATAGTAAAGTTTAAGTTGAACACCCAATCTATGTCATCCTATTCCCTGCAACATTACCACTAATAGCACAGCAGCACAAAACAGAGGGATTCTGCTATACCACCTGGGCATAGAAGGTCAGCCTCCCCCACAGAGAAAGCACCCACACCTTGTGACAATCAGAGAGGGGGAAATATATCTACAGAGACAGCCCCAAGAAACACATTCTTTTATGGCCCTTTGGGAGACAATACCCCCACTGAAAAAGGGTTACTTTTAATATGGCTTCTTGCCCATTGGATAGGAAAATGTCTCTTCCATTTGGGTGATACATGAAACAAAATTAGTTAGAGCCTCTGCGTTTTACCAGTTTATAGTGAAACCTAAAAAGGAACCAAATGATTTTATACATTCCATGACAGGTGCAGGTGGAAGTGCTCTTTTGTAGTTTTGTAGCTTTGGAGAATGTAATCTCCAAATAGGATCACTTTGCATTCACATTCTATCATTTCAATTCCCTGGAAATACTTTAGTCAGAATTTAGATCATTAATATAAAAGCAGGGGTGACAAAGCAGCTCAACTTCTAATGCTTTGATTGTTTTATTTCTATATCTTGCAATTTCTATTTTACTGCTGTTGCAGAGCCTTGAAAATATGAAATTATCTGTTTTGAAAATTCTCTGGTTCTGATTTGATAGCGACTGTGAAATTAAGTCAATTGTGAATTCAATCATGACGAGTTTTTCCCTCAAGCATGCACATAACTATTTTAGCTACCTCTCTGGTAATGTAATATGTTGCACCCATGTTCTCATTCACAACTAGTGGCTCACTCACATTCTCTTCCACAAATGTGGATGCCATTTTAGATTTAAAAGATTTCATTTTCTCATTTTTTCCTTTTCTTTTCTAGTGAGTTTCTAAGATATTTTCCCCACTGTCTTCAGAAACATTTTAAGTACTATAAAAGCTGAGTCTGACTCCAAATTATTCTTGAGAGAATCTCTATAAGAATCTATTCTACAGTCTTTATTGGAATCTCAAGGACTTAACAATCATGATGAGGTGATAATTATAGCTATTATGGTTGAAGTTAATATTCTAAGACACCCATCATTATTTACATTAATGGAGACGATTCCACCTAGGATATGCTCTTGCTTGAAATTGGAAGCAGATCGCTAGATAAATGGATAATGATTCCATAATGTTCTAAGCCTTACAAGGACTCAGGATGAGGGTTAACCCAGGCCACCTAAGGCAAGAAAGTAAATTTTACCACAGGAAGTTTAGTTAACTTTTTTGCTTTAGCACCATGTAAATGCATGCCACCAGCCTCCAACCACCCAACTCAAATTAGAACCCAGAACCCTAAACCCCCACCCTCTAATACAACAAAGTACCTCCAGACACTAGTACCCTCAATATAGCAAAGGAGGTCAACCAGTCCTCCATCCTGAATCAAACACTAAAAGGGGCTTCTAGGTCTTTCCTCCCACCCAAACACCAAAATAGGTCCCTGGGTCCTCCAGGCCCATTCACCCCTCCACAGAGTTTGCAGAATCTTCACAAGCAGGAGGGAGCTAGTTTCCCTTCTGCCAGCAGCTACCCAAAATTCAAAATGGTGCCACTGACGCTGACTCTCATGCTGAAATATTGTATTTCTTGTGATAGGCGTATGTGGTATTTTATTGTTTACACTTCCTCACTATTGTTAATTATTTTATTTTCCTTTTCTTCCTCTGCTTGAGTCTTTCATGCAGGTTAAGATTAACTAATGGATCTGCGTCCTCTGCATTATATCTGAGCCTCATGCAGGGGCATTTCGGAGTCCCGTAAGTGATACATTTAGAATAGCATGCATACCAATGTTTTAATAAAAAAAAAAAAGACTTGTTATAAAATGAAAACAGTTGTTTTGATATTATGTCAGACTGAAACATGGTTATGACATGGTTATTGCATCACAACTTTGTCCTCTCAACCATTTTATTGAGTGCCAACCAAGTATGGAAAAGTGTGAATGATCTGTGTAATGATAAAATTTAACCTAACTCAAATCCTATGTGCTTTTGTGACATGATTTTGTTTAAATATTTTAAATGTATTTGAATTATAATACCTTTTGTTCTTATTATGTTTTGTTATTGTTGTATTCCCTGTATGGAATGTCTAGGTGATCATGAAAGTCAAGAAAACTGAAAGTAAATAAATAAATAAATAAATAAAGGAAGGCAGGAAAGGGGGTAGCCATCATTTTTCAAGGACAGTTGAATTTAAGTAAAACTGTAATAGCCATATGGATGTGAATGTTTATTACTGTGCCCTGTTAATAGGATTGAGGGGGTCGCTATTTGTGTAGTTTTTACAGCACCCAAAGATGTATTGCAATCCCTATCAGATTTATTGGAATTTATCTCAGAACGTTCCCTTGAGCCAGGAAAACTGATGGTTATCGGAGACGTTAATGTACACATATAAGAAATAGATCATCAACAACCAGAACAACAGACAGTATTAGGGAAATACCTACAATATCTGAATGCAATCTGCTTTGAAGTGTTTAAAAGGTAGAATATAAATCAAATAAATAAAATAGTGCTCAGCCTTATATATTTATAAATTAATCTACCCATTTTTTTTGGAAAGAGAAATGAGGTATATAAAATTAAGTCTACAATTTTCTCCCCTCCTTTATATAGATAATTTTAAGATTAAATGACAATGCTCTAGGTATTGTCCTTTAGTGAGAGAAATATAATAGCCAGGAAAATTGGTCCTAAAAGTATCTTATTTGTTGTGGGAGTCTCAGTTTAGTGGACCCTTGGGCCGAACTGCTGGAGACTAGGAAGGGATGGACAATGTCTCTGATGAATAGCAGGCTGGGAGGCAGATGTTCAGGCGGGACGTAGATGCTCTTCACCCTGGAAGTTGGTGCTCCCCTGGGAGGAGCCCGTAGGAGCCCAACCGCTGGGACTTAGGTGACCTTACCCTTGGAAGCCGAAGCTCCCCCGGGAGGAGCCCGTAGGGGCCCGGCCGCTGGGACTTAGGTGGGTTGTGGATCAGGACAGGTAACTGGAACCAGACTAGAACAGTAGTGATACTGTAACTGGGTACAAGTTCTGGAACCAGGCAGGAACTGTAGCAGGACTCGGGTACTGGAACCAGGCAGGAACTGTAGCAAGACTCGGGTACTAGAACCAGGCAGGAACTGTAGCAAGACTCGGGTACTAGAACCAGGCAGGAACTGTAGCAAGGCTCAGGTACAGGAACTAGGCAGGAACTGTAGCAAGACTCGGGTACTGGAACCAGGCAGGAACCAAGCAGGTACTGTAGCAAGCAGGCAGGAACTGAGTAGGTACTATGGCAAGCAGGCAGGAACCAAACAGGTACTGTAGCAGGAAAGGAGCGATGTAGCCAAGCGGGTCACTCCGGGGGGCAACGCAACAGGAAACCAGAATGCTAACCCATTGCAAGGCAAAGGCTGGATGGCCGTGGCCGGCTTATCAAGGCCATGGCGTCTGATATCAGGTATTGGGCGGAGTCGGCACTGGCGGGAAAAGGGCTACAAAGGCACCCAAGTGGCACGCACACGCACCTAGGAGCAGGGCGTCTACCGGCACCTTCACGGCGGCGCTGCCCCAGTGGGGACGCCACCAAACAAACTGCAAACCAGGACTCCGAAGGCGGGAGCAGGTCCGAGAAACAAGAGGTAAGGGCCTGGCTGTGGTGCTCGTGGCCAGGACCGCAATAGTACCTCCCCTCTTACGCCCCCTCTTAGCTGGTCCGGGTTTACTAGGGTGATCCAAATGAAACTGCCATAATAAGTCCTTGTCGAGGATATTACGGGCCGGTTCCCACGAGTTGTCCTCGGGTCCGCAACCCTCCCAGGCAAGCAAGTATTCCCATCGGCGTTGATGGAACCGGACATCCAAAACTTCACGTACTTGATACGTAACCTCGTCTGGTACTGAAGGGTCCGAGGGTTCAGGAGCCCTGGAGTGGTATCTGGACAACACAAGAGGCTTCAATAATGACACGTGGAACACATCATGTATGCGCATGGAGGAGGGTAGGCGTAGACGATATGAGACCACTCCCACTCGTTTGGCGACTCAGAAAGGCCCACAGAATTTCGGAGCTAGTCTTCGAGAGGGAATGCGTAACTGTAGATTTCTGGTGCTAACCCAGACACGATCTCCTGGGAGGAAGGTAAGTGCTGGCTGACGATGCCTATCCGCCCACTTCTTGGCAGTCAGGGCGGCTTTACGGATCTTTTCCTGGGTAGAGCTCCACAAGGCACGGAGCTGGCAAGCAGAGAGTTGCACTGCCGGGAGTGTACTAGGTTCAGGCGAAGGCAGGAGCGGTCGAAGTTGCTTCCCATAAACAATGAGGAACGAGGAGCTTCCCGTAGCAGCATGCGTGTGATTATTATACGAGAACTCCGCCCAAGGGAGTAGCTTGGCCCAATTATCTTGTCGTTTGTTCACAAAGGCACGGAGAAACGTCTTCAGGGTTCGATTGGTTCATTCCGTTTGCCCATTGCTCTGAGGATGGAATGCAGACGAAAGACTAAGTTGCACGTTAAAGCGCTTACATAGAGCTTTCCAATAGAGGGCTGTAAACTGTGGTCCTCGATCAGAGACGATATTCTGCAGAAGACCATGAAGTCTAAAGATGTGCTTGGCGAACAGGCCAGCTAGGACAGGGGAAGAAGGAAGCTTTGGCAAGGGAACGAAGTGCGCCATCTTGGAAAATCGGTGCACGGTTACCCAGATGACCGAATTACCTCCTGAGACAGGAAGATCCATGACGAAATCAGTGGAGATATGTGTCCAAGGCTCCACCGGGATGAGCAATGGTTGCAACAAGCCCCTGGGCTTCCCGAGGAGCGGCTTTTGAACCGCACAAGTAGGGCATGAGCCCACAAAAGCTTGGACGTCTTGTCTTACCGTTGGCCACCAGTAGAAATGGTTTAACAATTCTAATGTCCCTTTCCAGTCAGCATGGCCCCCAGTGAGGGAGTCATGGGCCCAAGCGAGGACTGCTCTCCTGGAGTGACGCAGGACGACGGTCTTCTCTTGGGAGGACACCAAGGTTGCAGCAAAACTTACTTTTTCAGGGTCCAAGATATACTGAGGTGTATCAGGGGTCTCTTCGACCTCAGAAGAGCGTGAGAGCGCGTCAGCTCGAACATTCTTAGAGCAGGGTCGGTAGCGTAAGGTAAAGTAAAACTGATCAAAAAACAGCGACCATCGGGCTTGTCTTGGATTCAGGCGTTGGGCTTGCTTCAAGAATGCTAGGTTTTTGTGATCAGTGTAAATCGTGACCGGGTGGTTGGCTCCCTCCAACCACTGTCTCCATTCTTCCAGGGCAAGTTTCACGGCTAGCAACTCTTTGTCACCTACACAGTAGTTGCTCTCAGCCGGGGAGAATTTCTTTGAGAAATATGAACAGGGCAACAGCTGTCCAGAATCAGAGTACTGGCTCAGTACGGCCCCCACGGCCACATTGGAGGCACCAACCTCCACCATGAAGGGCCGGCTGGGATCCGGATGACAAAGGCAGGTGTCTAGTAAGAAGGCTTCCTTGAGGGCCTCAAATGCTTGGCAGGCAGAAGGAGGCAAATCCACCGCGTTAGCACCCTTTCGGGTGAGGGCAGTTAATGGAGCCACAGTATGGGAGTAGTTGGGGATAAAGTGACGGTAGAAATTAGAAAAGCCAAGGAAGCGTTGCAATGCTTTAAGACCCCTGGGCCGGGGCCAATTCTTAATAGCCGCCACTTTCTCATGATCCATTAGAAAGCCTGTTGCAGACACTATGTAGCCTACAAACGGCAGGGAGGTCTTCTCAAAACTGCACTTTTCCAGTTTCGCGTATAGACCATGCTCCCTAAGTATCTGGAGCACATGGCGGACATGTTGACAGTGTGACGGCAGGTCCTGGGAGTAGACTAACACGTCATCGAGGTAAACAATTACACAGGTGTTCAGAAGGTCACGCAACACCTCATTCATCAGGTGCTGGAAAACCGCCGGGGCATTACATAAGCTGAAAGGCATCACGAGGTACTCGTAATGCCCGTCTCGGGTATTAAACGCGGTTTTTCACTCATCTCCGGGACGGATCCTGACCAAATTATAGGCTCCTCGTAAGTCCAACTTTGTGAAAATCTTTGCTCCTTGAAGCCGATCAAGGAGCTCCGGGATTAACGGGAGTGGGTAGCGGTCTCGCTTGGTAATCAAATTTAGGCCTCGATAGTCTATACATGGCCTCAGTGAGCCATCTTTCTTGCTGACAAAAAAGAATCCCGCCCCTGCAGGCGACTTGGACGGGCGGATAAACCCCTTGGCCAGATTCTCTGCAATGTACTCGGATATGGCCCGGGTCTCAGATATGGATAAGGGATAAACCCTTCCTTGTGGGGGCATGGTACCAGGTAGCAAGTCAATAGCACAGTCATACAGACGATGCTGCGGAATGATCTCCGCCTTGGTCTTGGAGAATACATCGGTGAAGTCCTCATAGGGTGCAGGGGGACCCATAGCAGAGTGCATCAACGGAAGGGAGGGGGTCCTAGGCACCTTCATACAATTAGCTAGGCAGAAGGGACTTCATTTAACAATCTGTAGCGTGTCCCACTGAATCGTGGGCGAGTGTTTCTGTAACCACAGCAACCCTAGCACCACAGTGTGGACAGCCTTATCCAGTACCAGGAAGGCTGTCTCCTCCGAATGGATCACCCCGGTGCGGACCATAATGGGTGCCGTGGACAGCTGGATGGGACCAGGAAGGAGCGTCCGTCCCCTGGATCGAGGTAATTCGCAACGGGACCTCCCATCTATATGTAGGGATTCGCAATTGGGAGACTAGGTCGTGCAGGATGAAATTACCTCCGGCTCCAGAGTCCAGGAACGCCATCGTCTCAAAGGAATTTCCGGGGTATTCCAGAGTAACAGGAACAGTGCATTGAGGAGTTGTAGCACAGCCTAGGAGGAGCTCCTCCCGACCTCCTAGGCATTGGCGTTTTCCGCACACTCCTAGCAGCATGCCAAGAAGTGGCCCTTCTGGCCACAATATAAACACAACTTCAACGAACGGTGACATTGTCTTTCTTCAAGAGAAAGCGGGGCCCATCCCAGCTGCATGGGTTTGCTGGTGGGAACGTCTGGACGAGAGCTCTTAGGAGAGGGCGCAGGTCTCGACCCACGAGCCGGACTATGTCAAGAAGAGTACTGCTCCTTGGCCCGTTGCTGTAGGCGGCGGTCTATGCGAGCAGCCATCTCGATCAAGGCGTTGAGGTCCTCTGGCAAATCTCGAGCCGCAATCTCATCCTTAATGCGTCCAGAGAGGCCTTCCAGGAAGATGGCTTTAAGACTACCATCCTGCCAACCAACTTCCTGGGCTAAAGTCCGAAACTCCACTGCATAGTCTGCCAAGGAGCGAGCCCCCTGACGCAGTTGCAGCAGATCAGACGTAGCTGTGGCTACTCGGGCGGGCTCATGAAAGGCCCGGCGAAAGTTCGTGATGAACAATTGTAAATCTGTTAGTGAAGAATCATTGTTTTCCCAAAGGGGAGAAGCCCAGATCAAGGCTTTCCCATCGAGCAAGGACAGGATGTATGCCACTTTCAGCGCATCCGAAGGAAACTGCCGAGGCAACAAGGAGAACCGTACAAAACATTGGTTCAGGAAGCCGCAGCAGGTCCTTAAATCACCAGCGTAGCGGGAGGGTGCTGGTAACTGAGTCACAGAGGAGCTGTGACCCTCAGGGGCCTTGCCAGCGGAAAGCAAGGACTCCAGGCGCGAAGATAGCCGTTCCACCATGGCTGCCAAATTATCAATGCATCTCTGGTGCTGTAGCATCTGCCGGGCCATCCCGGATAGATCCGAGGGAGCGGGTGCATCCGCCGAGTCCATGGCCTTGCAATCTGTCGTGGGAGTCTGAGTTTAGTGGACCCTTGGGCCGACTTGCTGGAGACTAGGAAGGGATGGACAATGTCTCTGATGAACAGCAGGCTGGGAGGCAGATGTTCAGGCGGGACATAGATGCTCTTCACCCTGGAAGCTGGTGTTCCCCCGGGAGGAGCCCGTAGGAGCCCAACCACTGGGACTTAGGTGACTTCACCCTTGGAAGCCGAAGCCCCCTCGGGAGAAGCCCGTAGGGGCCCGGCCACTGGAACTTAGGCGGGTTGTGGATCAGGACAGGTAACTGGAACCAGACTAGAACAGTAGTGATACCGTAACTGGGTACGGGTTCTGGAACCAGGCAGGAACTGTTGCAGGACTTGGGTACTGGAACCAGGCAGGAACTGTAGCAAGACTCGGATACTGGAACCAGGCAGGAACCAAGCAGGTACTGTGGCAAGCAGGCAGGAACCAAGCAGGTACTGTAGCAAGAACGGAGCGATGTAGCCAAGTGGGTCACTCCGGGGCGCAATGCAACAGGAAACCAGAATGCTAATCCATTGCAAGGCAAAGGCTGAATGGCCGCGGCCGGCTTATCAAGGCTGCGGTGTCTGACGTCAGGTATTGGGCGGAGTCAGCGCTGGTGGGAAACGGGCTACAAAGGCGCCCAAGTGGCACGCGCGCGCGCCTAGGAGCAGGGCGTCCACCGGCACCTTCACGGCGGCGCTGCCCCAGCAGGGACACCGCCAAACAGGTCGCAAGCTAGGACTCCGAAGGCGGGGACAGGTCTGGGAATCAAGAGGTAAGGGCCTGGTCGCGGTACTTGCGGCCAGGACCGCAACATTATTCTGTAAAAATTTCTAGAATCATTGAAACTCCATATACTTAATCAGTCTATTTTATTTGGGGATGATATTGTAGATATATGGAATTTAAATTAACTAGATCCATTGATTAGATTGCACCTATAGGATACTATGTGGTTGCAAATAATAGGAAACTTGCCCCATGGCAAACTCCAGAATTAAGTAAGATGAAATATGTTAAACTTAGACTAGGAAAACAATGATTAAAGTCTCGGATGTGATAAAAGATGATATAGATCTTTTGTAGTAACCTACATTAAAGCCGTGGTCATTGTAAGGAAAAATGAATTCTATTTAAATATGTCAGCATCCAAAAGCCTACCAAGAAATTATTTTAAATGATAAAGAACTTTGCAGAAACCCCTTCAGTTCCTTGTGCTATTCAAGCATCAATAAGCAATTGTGAATCGTTTGCCTCAGAATGTTTAGATAAAATGATACAAATTAGAAAGGTTATATTTATTTATTTGTTTGTTTATTTATTTATTTACTTAGTGTTTTTCTATGCCGGCATTCGAGAAAACAAAATCCCATCATGCTGGTTTACATTAAACAGGGGGTGTACAAAGAGAAAACACTGGAAATCTATAACAAGTGAACAGAGAATCTGAAGTTACAATAAAACAAGGATGTTCCAAACTTGGGAGAGGAAGGATATAAAGTTTCTCTTTATTAGCATTCCTTTGCCAAATCCACCAATCCCTTTTTTGATCAATTTTTTCCTGGAAGAGACAGAAGTATTTTGAATGACATCAATCCAACAACCTACTGTACCTCTGATCAATGTCCCTCATGGATAATCAAGTATTTAAATTCAAAGCTTCTCAGTAGGGTTTATCCTATTAATAATAATGCCCTAAAAGTTGGAGCTGCTTGTCCTTTGCTAAAGAAGGTGACATCAGGTCTAGCTTACCAAAATTTTGTATGGCATTAATTATTTGGATGGTAGTCAATCTGGATTCAGGAGGGGCCACAGAGTGGAAACTGTGGAGGCGTCTTTGACAGATGGCTTGCTTTCAGTCAGACAAATGTTCTGCCTCTTTTCTGATATTACTTGATCTAACTTCTGATTTGATACAATCAACCATGGAATTTTATTGGAACACCGGAAAGCTTTGGGGGTAGTTGGCACTGTATTATCATGATGTTAGTCTTTTCTACAGGGCAGAATACCACAAGTAGATATTAAGGATTGCTGCTCCTCATCACATTTGCTTACTTTTGAGGTGCCACAAGAGTTCATACTATCATGCTTATTGTTCAGTGTTTTTAGAAATCCCCTAACTGATTTAATTAGATAGTGAAACTATCTAATTAAATACTGTAACCGCCCTGAATGTGGGAAGGGAGGGCTAAAAATGTTTAAATAAAATAAAAAATAATTCTATTGCTCAAAAATCATATTCATATGAGAGACAATATCATCAACAGATGCTCTAAGGTATTTTAATCTACTGTCTCTTGCCCACAATGGGCCGCAGGCAGTCATCAGCCTTATAGAGCAAATTTTCATTTAATCATTTATTTTCTCTCATTGCAATTATCTCAAGAAGAATTTAATTTTATTTAAAGTGCTGAAATAATCTTTATTAACGCATCTCTCGTAGCAAAAAATTGTGCAAAAAAGCTAAAGTGCAATTAGTCATAAAAATCTCCCTAGGGAGATAATGAACAATAGTGACTGTTTTGAATGATCATCAATCGGGCTAAGTATAATTTTTATGACTAATTGCACTTTAGCTTTTTTGCACAATTTTTTGCTACGAGAGATGCGTTAATAAAGATTATTTCAGCACTTTAAATAAAATTAAATTCTTTTGAGATAATTGCAATGAGAGACAATAAATGATTAAATGAAAATTTGCTCTATAAGGCTGACGACTGCCTGCGGCCCATTGTGGGCGAGAGACAGTAGATTAAAATACCTTAGAGCATCTGCTGATGATATTGTCTCTCATTTGTATATGATTTTTGAGCAATAGAATTATTTTCTTTTCTATTTCCCTCTCCTTTTGGTGGTTTGTGATTATTGTGAGAGGAGAGTTGCTTCTGTAATTTTTTGATTAAATAAAATAAATACATTTTCATGTGCTTGCAGATAATGTGCAGCTGTGCATTTCTGTAGGGCTGCATGTTGTTAAGCCTGTAAAGGAAGTAAATAATTGCTTAGAAAATATTCAGTTATAGATGACCAATGGCAAGTTAATGTTCAACCATAGCAATATGAAGATCCTTTCTATTGGGAATGACTTACCTCAGAATCAGAATCTTAATCCTCCCTTGATTTTAAATGGCACAAATTTCCCAATTTAAAAAAAAAAGTCAAGCATGTAGTCTGAGAAAAATATTAGATTTTAAACTGCATATGAATCTACGTGTATCCCCATTTCTCCAAATTAGGGATGGGGAGGGGAACATTTCACTGTCGGATGCTATCGAGCACCTGAAAAATCAGTGCAGCCTCTGTGAGTTGTCTGGTCAGGTGTGAGAATCGGGATCACAATTTGGTGAATAAAGTTCTTCACACTGGCTGCTTGTTACAATCAATTAAAAATTTACAAATGCAAAGTGCAAAATTGTTTGAGTTGACAAAAAGTGCTATGTCTCCCACCAGTACAGTCCAGAACAAAACATAAACAGTTACACATACAAGTCCATGAGATTTCCTTTGGCTTCCAAACTTTCCTACCTCCATTGGGATCTTTGTTTATTTTACACTTTTCCCTTTGTACCTGTAATCCTTACAGCTCATTAGGATGGCTCTCCTCTGGCTGGGATGGTAGTCCTCCAATGGTTTAATTGCAGGACTCTCGATAGAATTAGGTACTAGATGCTTCACCTGAGTTACTAAACTAGTAAACACTTTCACCTTTTCCTCATGGGGTTGGAAGACTAATCTCCTTCCCCTCCAATTCCAATCTCATTTCAGATAGCAGGCCAGTGCAGAACTGCCCTTTTCCTCTTCACAACTCTTCGATGACTCCTAAGGATTCTACCTGGATCCTTATACGGAGATTGGAATCCCCTCCCACATAGGATGGGATAATCAACTACAAGGTAAGGATCCTAATACATTTCAAATATTGCAGAGTTCTTTTTTCCATCTTTGATCTTCATGTTTATTAAAACCCTATCCTGATCAGGACAATTTGTCCATATTGATCCATGCTTTAATCGGCTGCCGCTTGGATTACTGCAAAGTGCTATATCTGGGCCTTTGCAAGAAAACATCTAGGAGACTGCAGCTTATTCAAAATACTGCTACCTAGCCTGCTTTCTTATTGCAATCATATTACACCTACTTTGGTTACCAAATCATTTTTGGGTTGTCTTTGAAAGCTTTGCATGGTTAGGCTCCTGTTTACTTTTCTGACTATCTGGTTAAATATGTACCAGAAATTACTTTTCAATCTGCCCAGAAAACATGCCTTGTATTCTCTCTCTGTGAGATGTTAAACCAATGAAAACTGGAAGCTCTTGTGCAGTGCCTATTATCTGGAATTCATTACCTAAAGAGATTCATCTTATTTCAATGTATCCATTATTCTTTGACTGCCCTGAACTGATTTTTCTCCCAGTCTTATACAGATTAAGTATTTGATAGTTAATTATTTCATTCTTTATGGTTAATTTTCTTTGAGCCTAAGCCACTAATAATTACAGATCTCACCTGTATTGCCATTTCTTTTGGACATGACATTGATTTTAGGATATGTCCACATATTATTGAATTTTACTCATTTTCTGATGTTTATGCCGGTTTTGAGTTTTTATTAGTAATGTTAATTTTATACTTTTCCTATTCTATTTCTTTTGTGTATACTTTTATATTATTATTATGTATTTATTGGTGCATTAACTTTTTTTACCCATGGAGTAAGGAGAAACCTGTGCATCATGAAACATGCATGGGAGTTGCTCCAGAAGTAGCTCCGGAGGAACTGACCATTGCAGTGGGATATGTGCCTAGAGGAAAGTAGATACAGATAGGGAAAGGTGAATTTTGCTGTCAAATTAAATGGCCAATTAAAGACTGTGCCTGTACCCAGAAATGAGTAAAAAAGATCATTTGGGTTAAAAGGCTTTCTGCCATATGGGCACATACTGCCAGGCAGCTGGGTGAGATGCAGAAGCATGGGAGCACTACAGCTCCACAAACAGCAGGGCCAAGAAGGGTAAATTATGCTAACATCTACTATGTCACTATAGCATTATGCCAAACTCAAAATGTGGTGCCTGTACGCAAGGCATTCCAAGGGAAGATCTCACTTCAAGAATATGAAGTCTATTTCCAAAAGCTGGGGAAGCACACACAGCATCCATAGATGCCTAAAAGGCCAGGAAAGTACCACACCTAGAGGGGGTGAAGGGTTAGATGGCAGCCAAGGAAAAGTGCAATAAAGTATGACCCTTTTGCTGCATCTCTCATCTAATTCTATATCTTCTTATCTTTCTCTGTAACAAGAAGGGCCCTGGAGCTGTGTCATAAAGAGGGGGACTGACTGCAGCAGCTATTCATCTGGCAGTAGGCGGCCAGAGGTAAGGACACCTAACACATCTGCCAGGTTCATCATTGTTAACCAATAGGTAGACTGCCTCACATGACCACTACTGCCCATCTAGGCATTCCATCTCTGCCTAAGGCTGCAGCTCGCATTTCCTCTGCAGTCATAGATTGGAAACTCACACCCACACATAAGCCTCCCTTAAGGGGAATGGTGTCAAATAGAGAAAGTTGGGATCATTCTTAACCTTACAGAAAGGCAGGTCTCAAATGATAGCCATTGTCCAACTCATGTTACTTACTCTTGTTGCTAATGGGACTCATCACTTTTAGCATGTTAACACTTTCCCCCACTGCTTCTAGCCCTGTTTCCCAAGAGGCCTAATTATCACCACAAACACAAAGGAATCACAGCCAGTCATCCAAATATCAATCAGCCACAAAGGCCAACAACCAGGTTCTACTTCTTTGCTGTCAGTATATTAGCCTTATTTTAGCCTGCTTGTTAGGTTCTGCTGTTGCTGTGCAATCCATCATAACAGCATGGAACCCCACTGCCACATACCCCTGCAACAAACCCTCTCCTAAATGAAACTTTCATTGATGTCTAACCCATATCATGTTGCCACCTCCAGCTCTCACTGCCTTTCACACTGCCTGGTCATTTAACCCACACAATGTCCTCTTTTCACAGAGAACCTGAGTGAGGATAGTTAGGAGCAGGAGCAGGAGGAGAAGGATGAGGTTGAGGAGGAAAATGCAAAAGATGTCCTCATAGCCCTATCTGCTGAATCCTCTTACCAATACACCTCCAAGCCATCCTCAGCTCTTTCAAGGAGCTGCTGCCCCTCCCAGAGGCAGTGCCTCCAGATGCTGCTGTGTCACCCTCTTATTAGTGTCCCCTCCCCTATAGGGCCACCTCCTTTTTTTCCCTTGAGACCTGAGGACACTGGTCCTGTTCATGCCTTCTATTTAGAAGGGGAGGAACACCAGCATGCAAGGCCAGTCTCATCCAGATTTTCCAGACACAACACAATTCCTGAGGCTGACTCTGTGCCAATGAGCATCTTCTCCTAGGCCTGAGCTAGCCCAAGAAGCTGGGAATGTGCCTGAAAAGCCTAAATAAGAAAGTTTCTAGCATGCAGGTAGGCCTCAGAGGGAAGCTGGTTGAGATTCAGTAGCAGCTGGTAGCTGTTATGGAGCGCTTGACCAGGCTGCCATGACCTGTTCACCCAGACGACTAAGTGCTGCAGGATTTGTTCTCCTCAGATCCCCAATTTCGTTTGATGCCTGTTGATGAATACTACCTCTGTAACCTGTCTTTATATGTTGACCCTAGCTATAAATGTTACTTTTGTAAACCGTTGTGATCATTATATGGAATGACGGTATATAAAACATCTAAATAAATAAATAAATACAATATTTTTTTCCCGAGAGTTTGCTTTATCTCTCCCAATTCATGTGTTTTTTTAATTTTAATTGTACATAGTTCAAATTTAAACTTTTGATAAACAAAATGGATATTTCATTTAAATGTTGAGACAACTTTTTTCTTTGCATGCCAGCTGTCATGTCACACCTTGCTTTACCCCTTCAGGATCCATTCCTGCACACTTACATACACATAAGTTAAACCTGCTTGGTCATGCCGGGTTACTATCCAAGGCCCTTTTGGAATTTGCTTCTTTTACCCCATTGGGAATGGTATGTAACCCCTGTTTTCTCTGATGTCACCTTTCCAGCCTTGGGGAGGACTGGGGCATTTCTTCCAAGGTGGGGGAAACAGTCTCTCGGGACTTGAGCTGGGGGCAGGATAACCTGCAGGGCCAAAACTGGGCCTATTACCTCTCCATGAAATAACTGGCTGTCAGTGTCCACACCAAACTTGTGCTCCAAAAAAAATACTTTACTGATATTTGGTCAGAACAAAATATTTGGAAAAATAGCTGAAAAACCCCATGAAAAAATTAGTTTTCATCCCAGCATTTCAATCCAACTCCATCACAAGTATTTTCTTTTTCAGAACAAAAAAAATTCTTCCCCAATCACAATCTCTTCCAGTACGCAAAATGTCCAGAACAGCTCCAGAGATGATAACTCCTGCTGTAGGCTGAAACCTCCTGAGCCTGTCCTGTTAGTCCCCAGCTGCACTTGTATTTCTTCCTTTTTTCTGTTTCCCTCACACTTATTCCACACCAATTTCTCTTTCAGATATCCTGAGATACTTAAGAGAATAGCCCACCTGCACTCCTGCTCCTCCCCAGTTGTATTTCTGGGATGGGGTAACAGCTATATCTTCCTTTTCCTCAGTCACTTTAGAAAAAACTCCAGACCCACGTGCATCCAGGGTTTTTACAAACTTAGTGAATCATGCCCTTGGGTGCTGTACCAGGCTGTCAGTCATAGAGTTGCTTGTCACACCCTCTGTCCTTAGCATGAATCTCTTTTCTAGAACATTCTCACAAACATGATGCAACTTTACAAGATTTCCTTTCGAAGGAAAATCACTCTGTGAACAGACCAGTCCTCTTATTTTAAAAGCTCTTGTGGCCAAGGGAGATGGGGTGGGGGTGGGGGTTATAGTGGGTATGAAAATTGATGAATATTTTGTCATAGATGACACAACACACTTCTTTATAAGCATAGATGTTTTATTTATAAGTCTGAGAATAAGCAATAAGAGCATATAAGATTAGAGTTTGCATTAATGAATATATACCCCAAAATACTTCCCTTCACAGTTCCCAATATGAGTCTGATATATCTTTGGAAGGATGGGAACACAGCTCACCTGGAAACCAACAATAGCCCATCAAGCACTTCATTAACCACTAGTAATGTTCAAAAGCTATTCTTCTGAATTATTCTTTCTCTGATTTCAAACAGCTTGTCTCATGTTGCTTTTTTAAGTTAATTCTTCTGGCCTTTGCTCTAGTTTCTTCTCTGGGCTACTCCCTTGTGTTCTTGAGGCCCCAGTGTCTGTTCTTATCAAATCAGCAAGCAGTTAGGTGTGGTCAAGTGCCTACTGGCCTGTTTTTCCTTGAAATATGCAGTTAGCTTCCTGAATTACTGCTCTTTAATATATCTGATCTCATGACTTTTTTTGTTACAAGCAAGCTAAGAAAAATAGCATATTTTATTCTCAGAACTTATACGCCTTATATCAAATAATTACACTAATAATATTAGTGATTTCTCTTCTTCATTACTTTCTATCACAGAATAATATTCTTCTCGCAAGCTAGCTAACTGCTTAAAATAATTTCCCACAGGGGTGGTTTGGGGTTGGCCTCCATCGCACCCAACTCTATACCACAAACAAAGTTCCACTGCAGGAGATTCACCAAGAAGCTGTGGGCAAAAGAACAACCAGCAGCTGAGCACTAAGGCAAGTATTTGGTGCGTTTTCCTTCCACAATCTCTCCTTAACACCACATCAGTTTAACAGTAAGGAAGCATGTATGGAGTCTTAGGCTGCATTGTCCCATTAGCTGGCCTCTGTTGAGAGTTTGTCTGCCATGCCTCAAATGCTTTCCTAAATCCTAAGCCTGCCAGGAAACAGAGGTAAATTAAAATGTCTTCATGACTGGGGCCCCTCATAGAATCCCACTCCAACCAAATAGAAATGACACATGTCATTATCCAGAGTACATATTACCAACTTTGCTATGCACATATAGATGCAACACAGTGTTCATGAAAGCTCACAAGATGTGGATTCCTCTAAAACTTGCATGCATCAACAGCTAAACTTTCTTCTGCTAACTCCTAATCCATCTATAGCCTTACTTTTGCACCATGATAAAGGATGCGTAGTATAAGCAAAGCTCCCCAAGGTTTGTTTGGTGCTCTACCCATATTCCTCCTAAAGAATATGAACCCCACTCAGGTCTTAGCTCCTCCAAGTCCAAGACAGTTTGTCCTTGCAGGAAAGCTAAGTACACTGTGGCTGGCATATTGATGCTAAGATATAACACAATCAGAATGCAACCAGCACACAACTGTATGAAAACTTAGGTTACAAAAATGCCTTTATCACATCTCATGCAACACATTTTGGGAAATAGAGGTGTCATATAGTAGTGCTGTTAGGTGTTATGCTGTGCAAAAGCACTCTGCCACAACTCATAATCATCCACTCTTATCTCAGAAATGCTGGTGCAATAGTATCAAATGTGGTAATATATACTACCTCACTCCTAGTTTCCAAAGCCTAAACACAACTTGTAATCATGACAACCATTATTTGGGCCAAACAGAAATGCATAATGCACTTTTTCTAACTACTCCTGGGGGAATTGCTATTGCGGGGCAAATAATTTGTACAAAATTCCTCTCCTGGCAGAACTTTAAGCTGCCCGATGGGCTGTAAGTGGAATCCATCCCACTCACGGCTGAAGATGGAGGCCCCGGTGGGCCATGAGAGGAATCCACTTGCAACTGAAGTGGAAGGAGGCCTGGCGGGCAGTGAATGGAGCCCATCCCACTCACAGCTGAAGACTAGGGATTTGCCAGTGGGCTGCAAGCAGAACCCATGAGGGAGACACCGGTGGACCTCGAGTGAGTCACAGCTGAGGAGCAGGGAACAGCTGATGACAGTGACACGGCCTGTGAGTGTATGTGTGCACATGAGGGTGTGGGTGTGATTTGAAGTATTTGTGCCTAAGTGAGGGTATTTGTGAGCAAGAGATTTTGTAAGGGTGTGTGAATGTGTGTGAGAGGGAGCCCATGTGAAGGGATGTCTCTAGAGCAGAATATGTATGTATGTATATGGTTTGTTTATTTTAGTTAACTATGTTTTTGTATTATTGCATTTTGTATGTATGTTTTATTATACATCGCCTTGGCTGTTAGTGTGAAACAATTAATACATTTTATTAAATGAAAATGAAATGAAATGTGTGTGAGTGAGTAAGAGAGCCTATATGCAAGGGTGTATGAGTATGCAAGAGAGAGATAAAGCCTGTGCAAGTGCATGTTTGCCAGAGAGGGATGAAGTCTATGTGAGGGGGGAGGGGTGTGTGCAATAAAGAGGCTTAAAGAGAGGGAGTCTGTGTGAGGATGTGTGTGTGTGTGTGAGAGAGGACAGTGTGAGTGGGTGTGTGTATGCGAGAGAGGGAGCTTGTATCAGGGTATGTGTTTGAGAGAAGGATAGAGGGGACCTGTGTGTGGGGGGTTGTGCATGAGAGAGAGAGCATGTATGAAGGGGTGTGTGTGTGTGAGAAGGACAGAGAGAACTTGTTTGAGGATGTGTATGTGTGCAAGAGAGAGAGAGCGTGTGTGAGGATGTATGAGAGAACGGTGTGAGTGGGTGTGTGTATGCAAGAGAGAGGGAGCCTATGTGAGGGTGTGTATTTGAGAGAAGGATAGAGGGAACCTGTGTGTGTGTGTGTGTGGGAGGGTTGTATGGGAGAGAGATAGCATGTATGAAGGGGTGTGAGTGTGTGAGAGAGGGACAGAGGGAACCTGTTTGAGGGTGTGTGTGTGTGTGTGTGTGTGTGTATGTGCAAGTGAGAGGGAGCCTGTGTGTAGTGTGTATGTGTGTGTGTGTGAAAGAGGGAAGGTATCTGTGTGAGGGTGTGAGTGGAATAGAGGGAGCATGCGTGAAAGGCTGTATGAGAGAGTGGTCAAATTTTAGGAGTGGAGGGCTATGGGGTGGCAATAGTGGAAGGGGTTGAGCCTGGAGGGGAGGGGAGGGGAGAGAGAGTGGAGTGCGGAGAAATTAGAGTCTGAGAGGACAGAGTGAAAGGGGTCTGGCCAGAGCCGTAGAGAGAGGGTGGAAGGGACACTCCTACAGTGTACTTCTAGGGGAATTCTGCTCAAAATATTTAAAACTCTGCATCTTTGAATAATATTTTTATGTATTACATTTTAAATTAGTTACTCAAAGACTGACCAATATAAAGTATGCAGAATTTTGCAGAGTTTTAAAATTTTGTGTGCAGAATTCCACCAGGAGTAACTAACACAGTGTTAAAAACCATTTAGGTGCCAGTGTGCCACCGGTAATTTCAAAGCAAACAGTCTGTTCATCCAAAATTTCCTGAAAAACAGATGAGAAACAGAAACCTCCACACCTTAACGTCTGATGCCCCTAAGTAGATCTCACAGAGTGCTCCCATATCCTGCTTCTTCAGGATAATGTACATCTGTGAGCTATCTAGGCCAAAAGACAAAGTGAGAGCTCAGGTAACTTGTTACTCAACAGCTGTCTCACTTCTTGCAGTTGAGAAGGTTCTAACAATAGGAAGTGCACTTATTAGCTGCATAGTCCAAGGGGTCCGGGATCTAGGCCTTTCTGGAGCGAATACTCCCTTCCTTGGGTTAGAATGGACAGACTATGAGATGAGGAATGGTAACCACTTAAATAATGAAAAATAATTCCAAGTGACACCAAAAGAAATTCTAAGTATTGGATAAACTTTGATTTTCGCTAGTTGCTGTGTTTAATATCGCAAGAATAAACAACTCGACAGCTATCAGGATGAACACCAGATCCCAGAGCCTTTTCCAAGACCAGAATAAAAAGCATCACAGTGTTAAATGCCAACATTTATTGGCCACCGATTTCCCTGTTTGGGGTGCGCCTAGTACTGCATTACCATTAAAACACTGCTGCACTTACAGGGCAGCAAGTGGAATGCTGAAAGAGCGTGCACTGCACCGATGATAACACCGTCGTAATTTCCTGGGTCTTTTCAGTGTTAATGGAACAGACCGCACCCCTTCTGACACCCCTGTCCGTGCTAATGCAGTGTTACATTTGCTGCTTGGATTGTAAAGCTAGGCGTGATGTCCATTTAACTCTGCCATTTGTCGGTTGGGGAAGGCTTGTTGTGATGTACTTTGTCAGGCTTAAAATGCTGTCTGTTTCTATTTTTTCACTTATCGGATATTATTCTTGACATGCTTGATGTGATGTATGATTTATTATGTGCTCCACCTTTGGATATGAGCACGTTCTACATTTTCTCAATAAGCAAATTAATAAATGGAGATTAAAAGTGGCAAATTGGTATAAACATCACGAAACCCTGAGTTTAGAGAAGCATCCTTCCCCGGCAACCCTTCTCTCCCTCAGTTCTTCCCATAACTACAGTAATCAAGCTGCACAGAACCACCTTGTGGTCACCCTCAGAGTGTGCTTTAAATGTCTAACGGCTGCCAGAAAATGGGAGCATGCAGGGTCTGATGATCATGATTAATTAGAGCTGGAACTGACATAAACAGTTGTACACCCTGGAGGTAATCTTCAAAAGGGATATCTACATGTAAAAGCAGAATGTATTGTACCAGTTTTCAAAAGCCTTTAAGTACTTAAAAGTGCATTTATAGGACGCGCAATTTTATAACATGCTTGTGCTGGCGCGCGCATGTTATAAAATCCTGGTTGGCGCATGCAAAGGGGGGGAGTATAATTTCGCAAATTCGTGTGGCAATGCATCATCGAGCTTCCCCAGTTCCCTCCCAGTCTGCTCCAATTAAGGAGCGGACTGGGAAGAAACTTCACTACCCCCTACCCTAACCTCCCTTCCCCTTCTCCTATCCCTATCCTAGCCCCCCCCCTCCCCCATTTTTTTAACTTACGTTTTGCTCTTGCAAAGGAGCAGGAGCAAGTTGTGCGCACCGGCACCGCAGCAAACGGCCGCTGTATCGGGCACCTCTAGCTCCTCCCTTCCCCCCCCCCCCCCCGGACCGCCCCTCCCCACCTCCCTCCCTGCTCCTCTGCTGAGGTCTGGCTCTTGTGCGCGTATCAGGAGTTTCGCGTGCAGCTGGGCCCCTTTTAAAATGGGCGTGGCATGCGCAAGGCCCATCCATGCACGTCACCCCTGTGTTTTATGGGCATGGGCCTTTAAAGTCCATTTACCTGCGTAAAGCTCAGTTTTCCCATGCATAAATCCTTTTGAACATTACCTCCAGAGGTTCTCTGTGCAGTCCCAATGTGAAAATAATAGAATGTCCAATATAATGCAAGGTACATCACTAGTATAAATCCAACCTATAGTATGACTTATAGCCTAGTGACCAACGTCACATATCGTGATAATGAAAGAGCTTTCTTGTCAAAGCATTTCTGACAATTAATTTACATACTATATGCCATTCCTGTGCAAGATAACATGCATCGTTACATGGCATGGGCCCCCCCTCCCCCCCCCCAAGTCTCAAAACTACATTAAGTGTAGCGAGATTAATTAACTTGCTGAAGGTCATATTGTGAAAGGCAGACAGTGGAATCCAAGCAGGGATAGCAGGCTTGCAGCCTTAAGGCACAACTGTCATCACAACATTAGTAACCACCTGGACCCCAGTTCAATTTGCTAAACAAAATTTAGTGGAAAAAAAAGTTTAGACACTAAATATGACTGAATCCCTCCAGGAATGATTATATATTAACCTTAGGTTTCAAAAAGAATATCAAATTGTGCCGGGCACCTTGCTGATTTGTGATTTGTTTGCTCATGAAGCAATGTATGAACCATAAAATACACCCCTATAATTTTTAACAATTCAGTTCTGTAGCACTGTCTGATCTTCATATACTTGAACCCGTAAATCTTCAAATTTTCAAGAGTCAACTAGCAGTTTCAAACTCACAGCCAACTGATCTGCAGTACAAATTTTGATTAATTAATATATATTTACAAAACAAAATAGTGTATCTTTCAAAATGGAGCTCGACTTTGGAGGATGTCTAATAATATAATATTAAATATAGGAAAAACACAAGGAAGAAGATAAAATTTTCCTGCCATCCTGTCATCATAAGGTAATCCTGTGTCAATAAGTGAACATGAACTGCAGTATTATTCATGTACAAGGAATCTGATGGAGAATGGGAAATTCAGCATCATCCAGATAAAAAAGAAAAAAATCTACTGTACACTGCAGCTTTGTGGCTGTCACATGGAAAAGACCAACAAGCAAAGCTATCTTGCAATCCGTCTCATTCTCAATCCATCTCACAGACAAGTTCCTGGTCTATCCTGGTACAGACACTCCTGCAAAGGCAATTAGCAATATGTGTGTACATGACAGCTCTCATGCCAATTCCTTGTCCAATGCAGTTTAAAAGCTCATTTAAACTGCAAAATGAATGATCTGAAACCATCATGGAATGCTTTTAAACCTAGAGGACAACGTACTAAGTGGAGCGAAATATCAATGCAAAATCTGCAAAATCACGCTTGCCATTTTTCTACCAGGACTTATAGGCAAATAAACCCAGGAGAAAATTAGCATGCAAAGTTTTGCTATGGGAAATTTTGTCAAAAACATATACCTCATAGAGGCACAGTTATTTCTTTCATGAAATCTGGACTGTAAAAGCAAATATTGCCATAGGTTTGCTATGTGCTAATAGTTATTGAACTGCTTTGCATGATTTTGCATCGTAGTAACACATTATATATTACTTTGAATAACATTTTGCAAGCGTAAAACTACATGCCAAAATTTTTACTCTTTGCCGAGGAGAAAACTTTCACATTGTATAGTAAAACAGCAAATAGTCCACGATATCGCCAATAACGCACACCTTTTGCTGGTTTTGCACGTGAAGCAGCTTTTGCTAATTTGTTTCCTCCCGGCACATCAGCCTTTTCGTGTGAAACTTTGAAAATGCATTGCGAGAAGGTTAAATGATGACTGCATTACAATTTGAACAAATGCAAATTCAGTGTTACAATGTAATAATACTGCTTCTAGCTATAAAACTGTTTACAGCTGGGGTGTATTAACAATCCTGCTTGTAGCTAGGGTTGCCACCTAATCCCAGGTCAACTGAACAGGCTGATCCAGTGCTGGTTTCCTTCATTGCATGCTCGGATTTGCAGTTCTGATTTTCTTTGGGACCATGAGTGAGACAATCAGAAATAAAAATCCATGCGTGGCATGGGCAGAAAACTAGCACTGGGTCAGCCTGTTCAGTTGACCCGCGATGAAGTAGCAACCCTACTTACAGCCTTGTTACAATCTACATTTCCATTACTAAATATTTTACCTAAAGATAACAACTACTGCTCACAGATATCAGGGATTTCTTAGTACTTTTTATTGTAAATGTTTTCATGCAGTGCTTTGATTGCATTACTGCTTTCACTGGGTACTTCGTAATAAGACCTGTGCTGAAAATGTTAGTCCTGAAGTAAAGCCGTATTCTAAGCCTAGCGCCCTTTATCATCACATCGGTCTCGTTGACATTGACCAGACGTGCGCTCGAATGATCCGAAATTAGCCTTTAGCCAGACAACTATAATAAAGTAAGTTTAAGGTACCTGTCGAACACCACGGCAGCGTACGCTGGCTCTGCAAAGATGACATCCCCGGCCCAGAATTCTTTCACGGCCTTCAGCCCCCGACCTTTGCTCTCAGAGCTGAACAGCTCTACCTTCTCCATGGCTGTCAAGTTGTCATTACAGGAAACCGAGACTGGCTAAGCAGCCTTTAACTGAGTATCAGATCTTCTGTCTCAGCGCCTTCAAATTCCCCAAGCCCAGTTCTATAAATGGACTTCCACTATACACCCCCCTCTAAGTCAGTCCCACTTTCCAGGGAGAGAGAGAGAGAGGGGGGAAGCCCATTTTAAACGGGATACAATTACGTGCCGTGCACCGGTACCACTGCCTGTTTCCTTATGGCAGCAAAAAAAAAAAATATATATATGCTTAAGCTGGGATGGAAGAAGAAATAACACAAAGTTTATAATGGTTTTTAAAGTCAAATCTGTAGCATCCTGCTGGAAAGCAAAGAGCTTAAAGGTGTATTTTTAGAAAACAGTTGCTTGTGCCATTCAGAAGCCAACAGCTGAAAAGAGCAATCTGCTCTTTGTTTGTAGTATGTGTGGTCTCGATGCCTATTCTTGCTGGTCACTTATTTGCTGTGATAAATTCAAACGTGCAATGTTAAGCTGCAGTGCAAAACTCCCGAAAAGCTGTAGTTTACGATGCCAGACAAACACTGCATAAGATGTACCGCACGACCATGTACACAGAGCTGGGACGGCATCAGTGCTGCCTCTGTTCCAGAAAACATGATAATGTTAATGTAGTTCTCCTCCTGAGCACATAACAATAGACCCTGGTGAACTGACAGCATTTAATGTTTAGCCATACAAGGCAGAGCTAAAACACATCACAGCGTCCCAACACATACACTATAAGAAATGTAGAAACTGCAAAATAATTAGGCATTCTAAACATTTAGAAAATATGGAGAACTGACAAGAAGAAATTCCCTCATCAAGTCACAGTGCCAAGTATAAACCGAAGTAAATCAGTGTTTCTGAGGTGACACAACCAGATGCCCAATTTAGTTTATCCCACCAGTATCATTCCAGCTATTGCCTGTTTAATCTCAGCACAGCTATGAACTGCCAGCCAAGCATCTGTGCTACCACTATTTCTTTCCTGCTGTCCTGCAGGATAATCTGACAAAGAACAAAGCAACTGTAAAGTCAAACATTGAAAAGGACAAATTCCTTTTTTATCTTCTGGTGCCTGTAGTCTGCCTAGCATCACTTCCTATAAATAGAAAAACCATAGCCGTGACGTGCCTTTCCCTTCTTGTATTGCTACAAATATAATTCTGCATGTACTGATAAATGGATCTTGTAACTCAACAGATACTGAAATTAGCTAGGAAAAGAGTTCATACTCTAGAATATTTGGGGGAATTTTTCAATTCTTTCCTGAGCACTTCTGTCATTTCCTAACTAACCATAAGGTGGCCACCACACTGGCAGTCATATTTCACAGAGGTATCAACTGCTAAATATGGGGCGGATTCACGCATTTCGAGACCAGAAATGAAACTGAAGTAAATAATTATTTGGGTCAGATGGTGAATACAAGCCTTTGCATGATGAAGGAAATTGTATCCATCACACAATTAACTGCTTCATTTTCCTACATGTTGACCTCATCTCTTATCGGTCCTGAAAAATCACTGATGTGATCTCAGCGACATCTGGACCTGGATAGGGAAACCACACTGAGCATGTGCAGGCCATGACATCTCCACAATTAGTAGGACAAACAGCAGACGATTCCTGCCCTCACTTCAGTCCCCCCCATAGCCTCACTTGCATTACTGTCTGAAACACTCCCTGTGTTCATAGAAATGAATGGGGAAAAATTCAAACACTTGTATAAGTGGCTTATTAGTCCTAACAAACCACAAATGCTGCAGCAAACTGCAGGCACCAGTAAATGAGCATTGCTCTTCACATCCAGCAATCTTATGCTCTGCATCATTCCATCACTGCATCCCTAGCACAGCGTATGCCGCCTTCATCCATCCCACTCCTGGAATCACCCGCACACCTTCTCCACCACATCCAAACACACACAATGTCTGGCCAAGTGCCATCCATCCCAGGACGCCCTGCCTACCTCCTGCTCTCATTGCTTTCAGTAGGGATGTAGAAAGTTAATTACGCCACGCACTAAATGATGGCCACATATGTCATCCAAACAGGGACTTTTGACACTCCTCCTCCTTGCCCCTTCTTTCAAGCCTGCTGATTACAGGTCCCAAAGATCATGTCATGCTTCTCTGCTGTGCCTAATTGACCCACAACAGACTCGGGCCTTTTAATGCCTAGAAAGATGCAACCTTAGCAGCGCTGTTGGACACACATCAAAAGGCAAGCATCATATGATTATGCTCATTGCCTGGCTGAAAGCCTGCAATGGCAGGTAACATTTGTTGGGATAATCTGCTGAGCCATATGTCTGTAGCTGGTCCACCAGGAACAATGCAGGGATAAGGAATAATACTCCTCAATGGCCCTCCTCCCAATTCCAGTAAGTCGGGCGTGTCTTGTATCCTCTCTTTCTACGAGACATGTAGACTCTTTACACTTTGCTGAAGGTTCCAATGTGTGTTGTTAGAATGAAAGTGAGTCTTAGTTCTAGTTGAAGACTGTGACTGAAACTCAGTGGATTCCATCCACTAATAATTGTCATCTTGTTTTTGGATGTTTTGTAAACTGACTTGCAACCAGTTATCCACCTGATCATGGTCTAATATCCTGGAGTGCCACAAACAGGTCTGGCCTTCAGGACATCCACAATGAATATGCGTTAAATATATTTGCATACAGTGGAGGCAATGCAGCAAATATAGCTCTTGCATATTCATTATGGATATCCTGAACGCCAGATCTGTTTGTGGCAGACCAGGACTGGAGTTGCCTGTCCCTGGTTTTGTGGGATGGTGCGAGGAAACCTGCTTTCCAGACATCAGAAGGCTATGGTCTAGGGGGCCAGGGTGTCCCATTGATTAGCTGAGGACTCAAAGTGGTACTGGGGTCTGAGATACCAGCTGTGATGCCTTTTTCTGATCCACTCTGTATTTCCCTGTATGTACAATATCTGTCATTGTCCATTAAGGAGACTGCTGTGTGTGTGTGTATGCAAGTGTCTTTTCATGGGTTGCCTGCCTCTGCTGTAGCACTTGCTGTGTTCCCCTGTTTTGTTTCCATGTGTGTCCCATGATTCAGCTTCCTTCTTCTCTTTTCCTTTATTGTGTGTGCATGCTCTGACATTGTTTCCTTTCAGTAGTTTGTTCTGTCTTCAGTTGTCTGCTCAGTGAAGCAGGTATTGTTTCTGGATTTGCAGCGTTATGTCTGTCATGTTAAATGTCCTTGTCTTTTAGTGTAATATTATATGTGTTCTCTATTCCATGTCTCTTTCCTTTTTATTCTTTGCTCATAGTCTTAAGTGCAACCGAATCCCCCTTGTACCTGACTTTTCTCTTTCCTTCTGTTTCTCTGACTATTCAGAGTATGCAGTAACATCTCCAAAGAACCAGTGTCCATGAACAAGCCGTGTAATCAGTGGATTCATCCATGCATGCTTGTATTCCTTGGAGTTTGCACTTCAGAGGATGATGAGCCCCCTGTTGGCGGTATAGCTGTAAGTTCTGGCCTCGTTCATGCTTTGCGCCTGCAGCTTTCTGATTTATTCGTAAGCATCCTAACTTTTTTCTCACCCAGATGTGCTGCACCTCTGATTTTGGTAAGTGGTTGTTGCGCTCAGGGGTGGACCCTTGTCCTGGGGCAGAGATGGAACGCCTCCTGAAAGGGAATAGTAGGTAACTGCCCCCAGGGGGCGGAGCACTGGAGGAGGCAGAGGCTGTGAAGAGCTTCACCACTGGAAACCCGAGGTCCCGCTGGGAGGAGCTCGTTGAGACCCGGGCCGCTTGGACTTAGGTGGGCCTCGCAGAGTCTCCTGAGAGAATGAAAGTCCGGCGTGCCCACGGAGACAGGGGGAGCGCGATCGTGTTCAAAGGTGGAGACTGGTTGGAACAAGGAGAACCAGAACAGAGTTGGTGATGACCAGGTGAGGAACAGAGCCAGAATCTGGAGATGAGGTCAGGCAGGCAAAGGTCAAGATTCAGAGGTCAGTCCAAGGGATGGTCAGCAAAGCAGGGGTCAGGTCGGAATACCGGAGGTCAGAATAGATCAAAGGCAGGCTGAGGTCTTGAGGCAGGTGGCAGGTAGAGATGTGGTTCATTTATCACGAATTAGGCAATTTCAACGAAATTGCCTAATTCGTTGTGGGTCGGGGGCCCCAAACCCCGAAACTGATTTTCCCCGAACTATGAGGAAAATTAGTTTTTCGGGTTTGTAAGGGGGGAGGGGCACATTTTATTTTTTTTAAATAAAAAACCACCCCAAGTTTTAAAATTTACTGTAATACAACCCCCCCCTTCCACCATCCCGATCCCTCCCCAGGGATGGTGGAAGGGGGGGGTTGTGGTGGTCCAGTGGGATCCCGTGAGGGATTTCTCCCTCCGTGCCATCGGGCTGTCTGGCCTGCCTCGATCAAAATGGCGCCGATAGCCTTTGACCTACTATGTCACAGGGGCTACCAGTGCCATTGGTCAGCCCCTGTCACATGGCCATTGGTGCCATCTTGTGCTCCTACCATGTGACAGGGGCTGACCAATGGCACTGGTAGCCCCTGTGACATAGTAAGGGCAAAGGCTATCGGCACCATTTTGATTACTGGCTGCTGATTGTCCAAGTGCAGGAGGTCGCTCCCAGACCCCCGCTGGACTTTTGGCAAGTCTTGTTGGGGTCAGGAGGGTCCCCCAAGACTTGCCAAAAGTCCCTGGTGTTCCAGCGGGGGTCCGGGAGCGACCTCCTGCACTCGGACCGTTGGCTGCCAGTAATCAAAATGGCGCCAATAGCCTTTGCCCTTACTATGTCACAAGGGCTACCGGTGCCATTGGTCAGCCCCTGTCACATGGTAGGAGCACAATATGGCGCCAATGGCCATGTGACAGGGGCTGACCAATGGCACCGGTAGCCCCTGTGACATAGTAGGTCAAAGGCTATTGGCACCATTTTGATCGAGGCAGGCCAGACAGCCCGACGGCACGGAGGGAGAAATCACTCGCGGGACCCCGCTGGACCACCAGGGATGTTAGTAAGTCTTGGGGAGGGATCGGGATGGTGGTGGGGGGGGGGCTTTGTATTTAATGTGTTATAGTAAATTTTAATGCTTGGAGTGGGATTTTTTGAGCTTCGTTTTCCCGTGTTGTTTTTTGGGCCCGTTTCATTTTTCCCCGTTTAGTTTTTGTTCGTTTTTCCAAAAAACTAACTGAGGAAAAACGAACTTTACCCCGAAGCTTCCGACTCAAAAACGACCCAGTAGAAAAAAACGAAGCTCATCTCTAGCGGCAGGCAGGCAGGTCAGGAACAAGCTGTGGTCTTTGAGGCAGGCGGTAGGCAGGTGAGGAACAAGCTGAGGTCTTTAAGGCAGGTGGCAGGCAGGTCAAGAGCAAGCTGAGGTCAGTACCAGTAAGACAGTCCAAGGGTACTACCTGGGTAGACAGACAGATGAACACCGGAACAAGGAGGACACAGGAAATAGGATGCAGGAACAAGTCAGGAACAGAACTGGAACAGAAGAATCCTGGAACGAGACTAGGAACAAGCAGGAACAGGAACAAGCACAGAGGCAATCTTAGAACAAACCGACCAGATTACCAAGGCAAAGAAGCAGAGACAGGAGCTTCCTTATATCGAGGGATCAATCAGGGCGAGCCGCGGAGCTAGGACCCGGCTTTGGCCCTACATGAGTCCGGGTGGGGCGCATATCAGTACCCCCCTTTCTAGGCCTCCCCCTACGTGTCTGTGGTTTCTCAGGGTACGTTTAGGTTGTTCAATCGAAATTACCATGTTCACAGAGAGGTGGTAATTTCGATTTAATACAAAAAGAGCAGAAGTGGATTCATTATTTCAAAACAGTGACCCCAAGTGGTCTAAACAGGGAGATTGACTGGTCGGTATTCTAAATAAAGTTGGTTTCTTGAAGAGCAGTCCCTTTAAAAGTGATTGACAGCTGAAGGTTCCGGGCGGGTAGCTGGATATAAAAGTTGTTGAAGGAAGTGAAGACATGAGTTTGAACGCCGAGGCGCCATTACTGTTTCAATTGAAATTATAGCAGAATTATTTCGCATGCAGTGATATTTCTTGAAGGTAGGAGATTATGATAAGAAATGGTGAATAGAACATCTGAAAATGTAATGTTTAGTGGGAAGTGTATGGTGATACGTGGGTATGTGGTGAGAATTTTTAACAGTTTATGTGTTTTAGGTTAAATTGAATGACTAGAGCGTTGGAAAGACAAATAAGAATTTGTGATACAAGGCACCCCCTGATGAAGACTGGAAACAGTCGAAACATGGCCCATGTCGGGACAGTATTAAAATAAAATCTACAGTGGGAGCTAAGTATAAAATTTTAGGATTTAATAAAAAAAATTTTGGTTTTTGGGGTAAAAAATAAAGTTTTTTACGTGGATTAAATAAAATAGTGTGAGTAAACGTGAAACAACACCAAATGATTACAATACAGTGCTTGACAAACTGCTGAAACTGCCTGCGGCCCATTGTGTGGCGAGAGGCAGTGGATTAAATTAGATCTGCACTAGCTCTGATGGTGTTGTTTCTGTAAATTTAAAAGTAGAGATAAAAGGGAAAATAAATAAGATATATGCTCTCTATTTTGATTAGTTTAATTAATTAAATAAATAAATAAATAAATAAATACCATTGATGCGTATATTAAGCAGTTACATAGAGACCGATCATAATACAAAAATGTAACAAATTCAGTTGAAATAGGGGACTCTATGTTATGGCTGTGGGCTGAATGCTGAGTGAAGATCCAGGTTTTCATTTCAATAGCTTCCTGAAAGTTAAGAGACCTGGAGCAAGGGGGGTGCTTGCGAGCTCCAGGAAAATGGCCACCTGATTTAATTGCTCCTCAGCTTTCTGCTCATAAATGGCTGACCACTCAACCTTTGGCAACCTTTATCTATTCATATAGATTTTGAACGAGAGGAAAACATGTCTACCAACAAAGTTTCCAAACCCGAGGCAATTTTCACTATTGCAACCGGATCCAAACATACTAAGCAGAACCCATCTACCCCGGAGAAACAACATCCTAACAAGGTGCCTGCATCGGCAGATCCAGTTCTTACGGAACTAATTTAACTTAAATATATGCTCCGGGTTAATATAGAGGCAACTCAAGTGATTAAATCGGAACTTATGGAGCTCTCGTCAAAAGTTGGTACCTTTCACTCTCACCTAGAGTCTTTGGAACAGATGGCGGATGACACAGAGATGGCCATTTCTCAATTACAAGGGGTGATTTCCAAAATGGTGGTCTTGCAGAGAGACATGGAAGATCTCTCTAATCGCAACCGCCGGAACAATGTTCTCATCCTTGGTCTCCAGAGGGAAGAGAAGGAACAGATATGGTTTCTTTTTTGTTTGCTTTTATCCCTCAACATCTCAGCATTACTTTTATGCCATCTTTGGAAATAGAATGTACACACAGAATACCATCATGGCCATTACAACATAGTCGCTATCCATGCCTGTCTGTGGCAAAACTCCTTTGCTATCCTCAGGCTCTGAAAATACTGTCGATGTCCAGAGAGAGAGAGGGGTTCCATCTCCCATGAAGGCTTAAAAATTCTTTTTGTTCCTGATTTAGCTAAATCTATGGCCACGAAGAGGAAGCTGCTTCTGAACCTTAGGACACAACTACAATATCTGGGCACTTGTTTCGGCTTCCTATATCCAGCCCGCATGAAAATTACTCATAATAACTTGACGAAAATCTATGACGATCCGGAGGAACTCTAAAAATATATACACACTGCTAATGCTGCTTCTCAGATGGTTACCTGATTTTATTGCCTTGGTTCACTTTTCTCTACCTATATACCATTATCATCTTGTTTTATGGAGTTGCCAGCTTAGTTAATTCATCCATTCTTGCTGTGGCAGTCAACTGCTCTCGGGCAGCAAGCCCTTTTCAGTTCTTTTTTGATGTCCTATTTTGTAACAACCTGGTCGATATATGGCTATTTGTCTCTTATTTTCTTTTGTAATTTTTTGATTGCACTTGTGCTTATTGCTATTTAACATTTGGTATTGCCTAACCAGATGCTCTTCCGATGGAGTAAACTGTTATTTTTGTTCCCATCATGCCTAACTATGGTTGTATTTTTTGCCTATGGCTAAGCTTTCATTGCCTGAATTAACCAGATGTCGTGATGCTCCAGGAAACTCACTTTTCTTATAAAGAGTCACTGAAATTAGTGAGATTAGGTGGGTGAAGTGATTTTTGCTCCTGCAGTAGGTAAGAAATGAGGAGTGGCTCTATTACTTGATAAAAAACTGCCAATTATTGGAAAATAATGCCGATCCTGATGGCAGATGGGTGGCAACACTACTTTCCACTGCTAATCAGAAGATATTGTTGCTAGCTTTATATGCACCTAATGTGAATGTGACTTCTTTTTACCATGATATCGTGGCTTTTCTATTGAAATATGCTGATACTCCTATAATTTTAGGGAGCAACTTTAATCAGCCATTAGATTTGTTCCTAGATAAAAAGTTCCAGTCTAAGGATAGACCCTCTCTTACTCATAAACTTGTCCACTCCATGGCTGAACAAGCCAGTTTGGTGGATCCCTGGAAGATTTTACAATCTACAGGCAGAGACTATACCTTTTTTCCTTTCCTCACCAATCATACTCCAGAATTGACTACTATCTATTGTCTAGTTCTCTTTTACAATCCGTCACTAAGGCTCAAATCCATCCCATTTTGATTTCTGATCATGCTTTGATTTCCCTTATTCATCATCTTTCCTAGTGTCCCCTTTTCTTGTCTCCCTTCTCCCAGAAGGACACAGTTCCCTGTGTCTCCCTGCTGTGCAGCAGATCAAGTAGCAGGTTTGGCCTTCTTTCTGTCACAGTTGTGAACCCTTGGGCTGTGGCGTGGTTGATGCAGCCTAGTAAGCAAACTTACCAGCCCCATATTGGCAGCTGCCAGACACGGCCCTTCTGGAACTGAGTGGGAGTTTCCCTTATACCATCTCCGTTCATCGCAGGTTGAGCCCTTGGGTTCCAGGGAATAGATAGTTCAGGTACAAGCAGAGGTTAGGGCTGGCAGGGAGCAGACAGTAACCGGGTCTAGACCAGGAATCAGGGCAGGCAGCAATCAAAGAGTGGATAGGGTCTGTAGCATAGGTCAATACCAGGCAGGAGAGTGGTCCAGGTCCATACCAGAGGTCCACACCAGACAGACAAAAGGCAAGGACAGTGCGGACAAGGAGGACCAAGACAAGGGCAGACCAGGACAAGGCAAAGGGAGGCAAAGGAGCAGGGCAGAAGGCATAAGACAGCATGGCAAAGGAAGGCAAAGCAAGGCATGGCAAGGAGACACAGAAAGCAAATGAGCACAGGAACAGTAGCAACATACACTGCAGGTAGGGTAGAAGACCAGTTGCTGTGGCGCCAGGCTGGAGCGCGGCTGGGGTTTTAATACCCAGCCGAGCTGACATCATCAGGGGAACACCAGCAAGTCTTTCCCACCATTGGGCCTTGAAAGGTTGGAGGAATACGCGCCTAGGGCAGGCACAGCGAGGCAGACTCAGCACATGATAGCAGCGTCCCTGCCACGATGAGATCTCGGCGGCATCCAGTGGCCTCGGCATCGCCCATGCAAGGTGCGGCCGGTCGTAGGGCCTACTCGTGGCTAGCCAGAGCATTACACTTTCCCATTGGCAACTCTGAACCTTCCTCCAGCACAGCGTCCGTGGTTACTCTAGCCTTCGTCCCCAGTGACTGCAGCAGCAGCAACTCTGACCTCCTTTCTCTGCTGCAGCTCCAGTGGTGACTCCGGCTTGGGCAGGGAATTCAGACTTCCTTCTCCACCAGCAACTTCCTTCTTCCTCCTGCAGTATGGGCATGAGGTTGTGGCTGCAGCATGTATGGTCCAGGCCTAGTTTCTGCGTATGCTCCACTGTCTGTCTTTCTTCTAGGGGATGAGACACTGGAAAGCATTCCTGGCTTGCAGCTATGTTTTTGAAATTAGAATGAAAATCAGTTTAAATTTCCAGGCAGAAACTGAATTCACCTTTGCAAAACCTTGGAATTTATTAGCAAAAATGGGTCAAATTACCTAATCGTGAGTACACATTTTTCAACACATTCGAGGGCACCCAAACAGAGTCTTCGCCTGTGGGGAGAGAGAGAGGGATTTTGGACTCCCTGTGCTGAGATAGTTTACCCATCTTTGGTCAGAGTTGGAGGGGTATTCCTGCCCAACTAAAGGATACTCTGTCCATTTGGGGTCTTCACATCTTCCCACTCTGGAGGATGGAGGTGCCCTTGGTCCATGTCAAAGGAAACCCCTGGTGCAGATTGGGGGAAGAGACTGTAATCAAAAAGCCACCGTGATACTGAGGACTGTGTCATTTATGCATATGAAATATCATCAGTAAAGATTTTAAATTTTGTGACTTTACATCCAAGTTTGGAGTGGCTTTTGGGCACTTACAGCACACAGTGGGGACAAGGAGAATATTACCCCTTTCCCAGGGACCGATAGAGTTGAAGTCATAACCTAGCACTCTGGGCCTTGAAATGGTAAACTTTCTCCCTACCCAATAAAGAATGCAGGCCTTGGAGTTAAGAAACTGTGTTTGAGATAGCCTGAAGTTCCATCCCTGAAGAGACAATAACATTTCTTTTATGGCCCCATCAGAGTGCAACCCACATCAGGGAATGGGTTACACTTGTTTCAATTTTTAAGACATAGCAAAAAAAAAAACAAAACCCCGAATTTCCTTCTTTTAAACTTTATTTCTTTATTATGATTGAATGTCAATCATAATAAAGAAATAAAGTTTAAAAGAAGAGTTGGTATATTGATAGTGACTGTGTTCCTGAAGGAAATTCGGGGTTTTGGCTTTTTTTGCTATGTATTGACAGACAGTCTTTATTGCGGTGTGTGATTTGGTGGTGGTTCAGTTTTTAAGATACCTGTTTCCCAACAGGCACACATTGGTGTGCTGATGACCATGAGGCTTGATGAGGTGACATAAGTAAGAAGTTTACTAGGAACTTCCTTTCCTCAAAACAGCATCAGAGCAATTCCTCTAAGTATGCCTTGGCACTTTCCTCTTCAAACAAAAAGAAAAAGTAATGCTTTAAATAATATCAGGCTTTTTACAGTATTATATATTACTAATTTCTGAGTTATTTTGGTGTAATAGGGTATCGGGCCCTGGTGCTGGAACCAATCTACCATTTATAACATTGTTCTTAAGTGAATATTGGTTTTCACTTACAATATTTCAACTTAAGACACAGTTTTCAGGAATTAATTGTGTTTTAAGATTGAGAACTTCCTGTATACCTTAGAAGAGAGGAGAGACATGGGGTATTAATGCACAAGAGCAAATCTTTTTCAGTGGAAAGGAAATTGTAAAACTAAGGGTCATGATGTGAAGTTTCAAGGGGGTGGATTCAGAAACAATGTCAGTAAATATTTTTTCATGGAGAGAGTGGTGAATACTTTTGTCCCCTTCACCTGCCAGAAGAGGTGATAGGGACAAAAATGGTATCTGAATTTAAAAAACAGTTGGATAAATATAGAGGATCCCCGGAGATAGAGGATGGTAATGAAACACCGGGTATGTTCCACAAGTAGAAGTGTGGCCTACAAAACAGCAGAAGTATGACTGCATTGTGTTTCCAGGAATGCATTGGGATAACCAAAATGGGGTGGTGGTTAAAACTCCAAAGAGCACTGGGCAGACTGCATAGACTAGGGAAATTAAAAAGTTTGATTGTACCTCTCTGTACAATTTAGCTTATACTGGCAGAATCATATTTTTTAAAGCTGTACTTAGTTTTTTCTATATTTGCAAGAACTGTGGAAGTCAAAGTCAAGGTTTCCTAATTAGACACTAATCATTTTTAGATTATAATGAAAATAAAGATATGTAATAGCTGTTGCAAAACGCGCTCAAGGCTGTTCTGTTAGACTTATTGGTTCCATGGATGAGATAAAAGATAATGAGACTAAGGGGGTCATTTTTCAAAATGCGATAAGGCATTTTCACATGCGTTAAGGGCTTATTGAGTGCGAAAAGCCCTGTTAACGCATCATATTGTATGGTGTGATGCAAATTCTGAAAATAGGAGGAGTTAGGGGTGGATTAGCCTGTCTGCAAAGAGCTATTGCACAGCCATAACACTGATTTTATCTACACCTCTTTGGATTGTGTGATAGCTGCTGTGAGGTAAGGTTTCATCACCATTTGTGATGTCTCCCATAAGTCTGATGAGAGAGAGAAAGAGAGAGAGAGAGAGTGAGAGAGAGAGAGCACCTGGCCAAGATGAGATTTGGGCAAGTTTCTCTCAACCTAGCTTGATGTTACCCCGTGAGTTTCCTCACTCCGAAGGCCAGCAAATCTTCACAAGAGACCACTGTTCTGTTCGTAGGTATCACGTAGAATGTCAAAGTGGCCCCTAACCCCCTACACTCTTACCTAATCCCCACCTTGAGTTACTAGGTGGGCCTACCATGATATTATGGCCAGTCTCTCTCTCTTTCTCTCTCTCTCTCTCTCTCTCTCTCTCTCAATGGTTGCACTAACTTAGCTCTTCACACAGGTAATTAACAATAAATACACCCCTTTTGCTATCGCATGCGGTACTTACTGCATTTTGATAAATCCACCCCTAAGGGTCAAAGAAATGAAGAAGGATGCTGAAGTTTAAACATTGTTTAGCTATGCAGACTACAACTATATCAAGTTTGAAAAATTAATAATATTTGGTAGAAAATAGATATAAAACACAATTAATGATATATGATCCTTTCTTATTAGTAACAAGAGGTGCTGTGCTTGTAGAAAACTGTAAATAATTATAATTAGAACTTGGGCCATGCTGACCTGATGACTAATTATGATATAACGTATATTTTGGTATGCACCACTGCATCGGCTGTTACCATTTATATATAATCATATACCTCTATAATCTTATTTCCTTTTTTAAAGATATTTTTATATGCAAATAAAACCATTTAAAACTTTATTGTCATCTTTTCCTTGCATTTCATTTTTCTCTCTCTCCGTAACTTTTCATATTGTGGGATATTTCATACTGCAGGATATATTCTCACTGTGTGCATGACTACACACTTGAAATACTTAAAATGCTTTTATTGCCACACTTATCTTTTTAAAAATGTGAAATGGTGTCACATTGTCCTTTTCTGATGTTCTGCCCTGTATTATTCCCGCCTCCTTTACTGCCCGACACCACCAGTGTTTTGACAATTAACATCTGCTTCAAGGACTGGGAAGAGTTATTTTTATTATCTTTCATGTCACCATCTTTTGTCTAGAATATTCATGCACACGGTGAGAATATATCCTGCAGTAGGAAATATCCCGCGTGTGGAAAGATGCGGAGAGAGAGAAAAATGGAATGCAATGAAAATATGACAGTAAAGTTTTAAATGGTTTTATTTGCATACAAAAATATCTAAAAAAGGAAATAAAATTATAGAGGTATATGATTATATACAAATGGTAATAGCCGATACAGTGGTGCATACCGAGATATATGATACCAATCATTGGAGACAGCCAGAAAGGTAAAAGAATCCCAAATTCGTCATTGGTTATTTGTAAGGGGTATACTAAGGAGGCATTTTGTAGATTGTAATAATGACATAAAACATGTTGCTAGAATAAAATGCAGAACTGAGACTGTGATTGGTCAAGCTAAAATATTTTGCTGAATCATGTCCTTATATAAACAATATATATGTCTTGTATGTAATGAATTTGGGAATGCCTGCTAAGAGTTTTCTGAAATGTGACCTTCTCCATATAATATTATATTTAAAATAAATTTGTTAGCATTGTATTGTAACATATTTGTCTATTTTTGTGCAGCAAATTTGAGGGAAAAGATAAAAATCTCCACAGGGCTATTTTGGTCTTTAACTGTCATCATTTACTATGTTACTATGTGTGTTTTTGCTCAACAGTATACCTGAACTGACTAATTTTGGAAAAAGATTATGTTATCTCATACCATTTTTTCTACTTGCTTCAGTAAAATGTTATTTATTAAAACAACATGTTAAAGTGTGAAGACCTTTATCTGAGTGATCGTGACACTGATCCTTTTGGGTCTAGAAGCAATTGTTTCCCCCCTTATCTATAAGAACTACTTGGAGTATAGGGGATTTGCTTGATCTCAACAGTACTCAAAAATGTGTCCCTTTATTGATAGGATCCCCAAAAAAGAGATTATACAATATTCAAACATCTATTTGAATATAATTCAAGAATAACCCAGAAGAAAAGGGAAGATTTATTTTTTTACAAATTGTATTTTATTGCACAGATTTTACACAGTAAAAGTATAAGAGTGCATAAACAGGTCTAAACTCTCTTGCTGATCCTCTTGAAGACGATGTCTCCGATTGTCATTGTCTGAAAACAGGACAGTACATATTTTATCTTTCTGTTACTGTACATCTGCATTATATAACAAAAATTTGCTGAAAGCTCTAAACACTCATTATTTGCAGCTAATAGTTAATCTTATTCTTCTGTTACTTTTTTTAAGCCAATGTTCTACACTCCCTATTGGTCCCAGGACAAATTCTCACATGAAAGTAAAAATACTGAGTAGGTTTCACTCAAGTCCAAAAAATGTTAGCTTTTCATTTTTTTATCTAATCTAGTAGAGAAGGAAGGGACTTTGCATCTTCATCCTTTGTCCTCCATTATTTCCCTGCACTTACAGCTGAGGGACTAATTCTGTAAAACCACACATAATTTAGCCAACAAATATGTGCATAACTTACACTTATTTTCAAAGAGGACTTATGCCTGTGTGTCCGCTTTGAAAATTATCCTGGCAAAACTGTGCGCACATAGCTAGACCTCCAATTTGATGAAAGCAGTTTTGCTGAGAGAATTTACGCACTTATATTTTAACATTGATGTAGTTCATACTCCACACAGACTGCACCTCCTGGGATGCCTCTGCCTTCTGCACATAAAACTATGCATATTCAGTTTGCCTGTACTGTACATGCATTGTGTGTCTGCACAGTATGTGGATTCAGTTTGCCTGCACTATACCTGGCTTCTTGGTGTGCCTGTACTATTCATGCATTCAGTGAGCCTGTACTGTACATGCATTCAGTGTGTCTACACTGTAGGTCAATTCAGTGAGCATATAATTTATGTGCATTTCAGTAGTACAGTTTTCTAAACAGCCATTTCTGTGGGTAAAGCACCACTTTACTCTGAGATGTCCCTTTGAAAATTACCCTCTAATTGTCTCTAGAGTTGCACTGGTATCATGGCATGCTTACATGGTTTGTAAGATTGAAGTTATCCCTGAATGGGATACTCAGAGGCAGGTTTAAAAGCTGATTGTTGCAGCAATACTAAAGAAAATAGGAAATGAATTGTGCTTATTTGCATACACATTTCCTAGACTGAATTGGTTCTGTGACTGAATCTATGTTCTAGAAACAGAATGCATGTAACTAGGGATGTGAATCGTTTTTCAACGATTAAAATTATCGTCCGATAATGTTTATATCGTCTTAAATCGTTATAGAACACGATACAATAGAAATTCTAACGATTTATCGTTAAAAATCGTTAAATCGTGTTAGTGCGCACTAACTCGAGTTAGTGCGCACTAACTCCCCGTTAGTGCGCACTAACTCGATTTAGTGCGCACTAACTGAAAATGATACAAATAAACACTTTCCAGGTCACTGAAGGTCAGTTAGGAATGAATATGTGTTCCTATTGGCTGGCTGCCCTCTTATCTATTGATGTTACCAAGGTTACCACTGAGGTGATGGTTGGGGGGATGGGAAATGGAACTGGAAACGAACGAACACCAACAGAAAATGAAACAAAGTGTTCACACTTCCCAGGTCAGTAAAGGTCACTTAGGAATGAATATGTATGTATGTATTCCTATTGGCTGGCTGTGCTCTTATCTATTGATGTTACCAATATGGTTGGGGGGATGTGAAATGGAAACAGTTGGAAGCTTGACAAAAAAAGTAATGTAATGATCAGCACTCACGTGACTAGAACTTGTTTGTTTATTATTTTTGTTAGCAGGCACCTGAAATGCTAGTGCATGTTGAATTTGCCAATCACTGTGCATTTTAGAAAGGTGGTCCTGGCTGGAACTGTACACAGTTCAAATATATGTAATTGATTGTTGGTAAGTGTATTTTTTAAGTAGCCACACTGGCACCAGTATGTTTACTTTTCCTCCTACTTAACTCACTAGCTCAGCTTTGTAAGAAGGGCTTCTCTGCTTGTGTGTTGTTTTTGTTTGGTGTGAGGAGAGCAGAAAACATCAGATCTTTATTCAATCTACTACAGTCATCTCTTACAGTGCCCTATCCCTATTAATACCAGGAGTGTTGTGATCTTCCTGCACACAGTGCCCTAACCCTGATACCAGTCTGAGACAGCTCCCTCCCTGCATTACTAGTGAGAGGCTGGCTTCACAGACAGGGGGGAGCTGCCTGACCCTCACTCCTGACTTCCCCCATGTCCCAGCTAGTGAATGGTGTGTGGGTGAGGGGGGGGGGGAGGATGGTGAAGTCTGAGACAGCTCCCTCCCTGCATTACTAGTGAGAGGCTGGCTTCACAGACAGGGGGGAGCTGCCTGACCCTCACTCCTGACTTCCCCCATGTCCCAGCTAGTGAATGGTGTGTGGGTGAGGGGGGGGGGGGGGAGGATGGTGAAGTCTGAGACAGCTCCCTCCCTGCATTGCTAGTGAGAGGCTGGCTTCACAGACAGGGGGGAGCTGCCTGACCCTCACTCCTGACTTCCCCCATGTCCCAGCTAGTGAATGGTGTGTGGGTGAGGGGGGGGGGGGGGAGAATGGTGAAGTCTGAGACAGCTCCCTCCCTGCATTACTAGTGAGAGGCTGGCTTCACAGACAGGGGGGAGCTGCCTGACCCTCACTCCTGACTTCCCCCATGTCCCAGCTAGTGAATGGTGTGTGGGTGAGGGGGGGGGGGAGGATGGTGAAGTCTGAGACAGCTCCCTCCCTGCATTACTAGTGAGAGGCTGGCTTCACAGACAGGGGGGAGCTGCCTGACCCTCACTCCTGACTTCCCCCATGTCCCAGCTAGTGAATGGTGTGTGGGTGAGGGGGGGGGGGGAGGATGGTGAAGTCTGAGACAGCTCCCTCCCTGCATTACTAGTGAGAGGCTGGCTTCACAGACAGGGGGGAGCTGCCTGACCCTCACTCCTGACTTCCCCCATGTCCCAGCTAGTGAATGGTGTGTGGGTGAGGGGGGGGGGGGAGGATGGTGAAGTCTGAGACAGCTCCACTCCCTGCATTACTAGTGAGAGGCTGGCTTCACAGACAGGGGGGAGCTGCCTGACCCTCACTCCTGACTTCCCCCATGTCCCAGCTAGTGAATGGTGTGTAGGGTGAGGGGGGGGGGGAGGATGGTGAAGTCTGAGACAGCTCCCTCCCTGCATTACTAGTGAGAGGCTGGCTTCACAGACAGGGGGGAGCTGCCTGACCCTCAATCCTGACTTCCCCCAGTTCCCAGCTAGTGAATGGTGTGTGGGTGGGGGGGGGGGGGGGGAGGATGGTGATAGTCTGAGACAGCTCCCTCCCTGCATTACTAGTGAGAGGCTGGCTTCACAGACAGGGGGGAGCTGCCTGACCCTCACTCCTGACTTCCCCCTGTCCCAGCTAGGGGATGGTGTGTGGGGGGGGGGGGGGGGGAGGACTGGTGGGTAGTCTGAGACAGCTCCCTCCCTGCATTACTAGTGAGAGCTGGCTTCACAGACAGGGGGGAGCTGCCTGACCCTCACTCCTGACTTCCCCCATGTCCCAGCTAGTGAATGGTGTGTGGGTGAGGGGGGGGGGGGAGGATGGTGAAGTCTGAGACAGCTCCCTCCCTGCATTACTAGTGAGAGGCTGGCTTCACAGACAGGGGGGAGCTGCCTGACCCTCACTCCTGACTTCCCCCATGTCCCAGCTAGTGAATGGTGTGTGGGTGAGGGGGGGGGGGGGATGGTGAAGTCTGAGACAGCTCCCTCCCTGCATTACTAGTGAGAGGCTGGCTTCACAGACAGGGGGGGAGCTGCCTGACCCTCACTCCTGACTTCCCCCATGTCCCAGATAGTGAATGGTGTGTGGGTGAGGGGGGGGGGGAGGATGGTGAAGTCTGAGACAGCTCCCTCCCTGCATTACTAGTGAGAGGCTGGCTTCACAGACAGGGGGGAGCTGCCTGTCCCTCACTCCTGACTTCCCCCATGTCCCAGCTAGTGAATGGTGTGTGGGGGGGGGGGGGGGGTGGATGGTGAAGTCTGAGACAGCTCCCTCCCTGCATTACTAGTGAGAGGCTGGCTTCACAGACAGGGGGGAGCTGCCTGACCCTCACTCCTGACTTCCCCCATGTCCCAGCTAGTGAATGGTGTGTGGGTAAGGGGGGGGGGGAGGATGGTGAAGTCTGAGGACAGCTCCCTCCCTGCATTACTAGTGAGAGGCTGGCTTCACAGACAGGGGGGAGCTGCCTGACCCTCACTCCTCCGGGGTATTGTGATCTTCCTGCACACAGTGCCCTATCCCTGATACCAGGGGTGTTGTGATCTTCCTGCATGCAGTGCCCTATCCCTATTAATACCAGGAGTGTTGTGATCTTCCTGCATGCAGTGCCCTATCCCTGATATCGGGATGTGTGCAAGAAGATCACAACACCCCCGGTATCAGGAATAGGGCACTGTGTGCAGGAAGATCACAACACCCCCAGTATCAGGAATAGGGCACTGTGTGCAGGAAGATCACAACACCCCTGGTATTAGGGATAGGGCACTGTGTGCAGGAAGATCACAACACCCCTGGTATTAGGGATAGGGCACTGTGTGCAGGAAGATCACAACACCCCTGGTATTAGGGATAGGGCACTGTGTGCAGGAAGATCACAATACCCCTGGTATCAGGGTTAGGGCACAAGTTCTAGTCACATTGACTGATCACATTACTTGTTTTGTCAAGCTACCAACTGTTTCCATTTCCCATCCCCCATATACTGTCAGTAGGAAACTTGGTAACATGAATAAATAAGAGGGCAGCCAATAGGAGTACATATTCATTCCTAAACTGACCTTAACTGACCTGAAAAGTGTCAAATTGTATCATTTTCAGTTAGTGCGCACTAACTCCCAGTTAGTGCGCACTAACTCCCATTAGTGCGCACTAACTCGAGTTAGTGCGCACTAATCGGAAAAAACGATTTTTAACGATTTTTTAACTAAAAAATCGTGCCTAAGACGATTTTCTTGCCCTGCCACACGATTTCTATCGTTAAGACGATATGGAAAACGATTCACATCCCTACATGTAACTAGTATATGTGAAATTATATATATGTGAAACAGCTAGGAGGTTTGCAGTCCAGTCAGCACATGTACTGCATAATGAAATTATTAGTGCTCTGTTTGCAAAGTTTAGATTTACCCACTTAGTTAAAACACTTCATCTGGTTTGAGTTGTATCAGTCCTGCTTCACTAAAAGCCTGGCCAAGTTGCTTCTAGCAAGAGGAAACCAACATCTATAGTTGCAAATCTGGTTTGGGTAATTCAATGTATTTAATTTCAAATGATAGTAACTGCCCCTCTGCTAGAAAGCCTGGTCCTAGTAGGACACTTGGTGTGACTGCAAAACGCTTGGAATAAACACATACACATACCTGATTAACAGATAGTAATATTTGCATGCTTTCTACAATAATAATTCCAAATCTTGATCTTTCTAATGATTTCAATGTACTTAATGGGGTAATTTTGTAACATTGTGTATGTTAGCCTCAAAAATGTACACAAACATGCACTTATTTGGATAAGTCCGCTTTGAAATTTATCCCACCAGGTCTACCTACATACACATCAACTAAATGTATGCAGACATTTTTTTGGGGAAAAAGTATGCACACAATTTTTAAAATCCAGAAGAATGCATGAAAGTGCAAATCCCTCTCCAGCTCTGCTCCCAGGAACACCTCCACTCAGGCCAGGTAAACTTATGCATGGACATGAAATACACGATTACGTTTACTCACATATTGAGTGGGCAATTTAATAAAAGACCATTTCTGCACGGTTTTACCCAGAGAAGTCCTTTTGAAAATAATCCTCAGAATGTCCAGTGACATTGCTTGTCCAATATAATTAAACATGCCTCTGATATCCCTACATTAAATTGACTTCTATGGATGCTGCTCACTGGGCTGCTAAAATGTGGGCCTTTAGGGAAAATTTTGCCTTTTTGCCGATGATTCCAAAATCTGCAACCAGGTAGACACTCTGGAAGGTATGGAAAACATGAGGCAGGATCTAGTGAAGCTTGAAAAATTGTCTAGAGTTTGGCAACCAGGGCTGGAAGAAGCACTAGGCGAGTTAGGCCTGGGCCTAGGGCATTGACCATTAAGGGCCGCAACCGGCAGCAGCAAAGAGGAGTGGGGATTCAAATCTCCACTCCTCTTTGCCGCCACCGCTTGCAAGAGGTAGGAGCCGGGGCTGTGAGAGGGGGTGAGGGGGTGTCAGTGCTACCGAGGTGGCACTTTTTGCCTTGCGCCTACCCCCACCTCGTTGTACTGCCACCCCCATTAGGGAGTGTGAGCCATTTGGGGCCGATAGTGGCGGCGCTGTGATGGCAAAGAGGAGTGGAGATTTCCGAATGTCCACTCCTCTTTGGTGTCCTAGGCCTAGGTCTAGCTCGCCTAGTGGCTCTGCCGGCCCTGGTCTGAGGGGCCCATGGAGGCCCTGGTTGGACTTGGTTCAGCCCAGCCAGGTAGGCCCAGCATGTTGGTGGGGTTGGAGGTGGGATGGAGAAGCACGGTGAGACCCTATTTTATTTATTTATTTGTTTGTTTATTTATTTATTTTTGTTTCTTTCAGTTTTGCTAATAAACTGTACCAAGATAAATATTAAAACAAATTAAAAAAATCCCCAAAGCACCCCGCCTCCCCCAAAAAGAGAAAAAATGAATTGAAACAAAAAAAGAAATTGGTTTGCACATCCCTAATAGTGACATTTCAATAACTCCACGGAAAAAAATGCATAGGAAGCAGGCCTCTTTCAATTGAAAAGAGGCTCTGGAATGAGGAGACATGGGGTAAAGGTGAAAAAGGAGTAAACTCAGGACAAATCTAAGGAAACGTTTCTTTACAGAAAGAGTGGCAGACACATGGAATGGCCTCCCTATGGAGGTGGTGGAGCCCAGGAACATAGCAGAATTCAAGAAAACATGGGACAAACACAAAAGATCTCTGAGGAATAGGAAGGAACTATAAAAATGAGCAGGAAATGGGGATGGGCAGACTGAATGGGTTGCTGTATGGTCTTTAGGTGCAGTCATGCTTTGTGTTTCTATTTATTTTTATTTAGTTATATTTAGCTTTCATCTTTTCACTGGTAGCTCAAACGAGTTAAATTCGGATACAGTAGATATTTCTTTGTCTTCAGAGATCTTACAATCTATTTACTCAAGTTTTTCTCCCATTCTGTGTCTATCGGAAAAATGCAGGGTAAATAGGCCCCAAGTTTGTTCTTGAAGCTTATGGAAGGTGACGTGACTTGCCCAAAGTCACAAGGAGCATCAGTGGGATTTGAATCCCAGCTTCCTCAGCACATAGCCTGCAGCTTTAATCAGTAGGCTACTCCGCCAATTAAAGCTCTGTTGTATAATTTTTCTTATATAATATTAGATACTTACACTGATGAGAGTGTCCCCAGATAATTCAGTGACTGACTTGACTGTTTTTAGATTCACAACCAGCTTGTTGTCACCCTCCAAATGGACAACCGTCTAAAGGCAAGATGAGGACAAAAAGGGTAAACACTAGCATAATTGAAACTTACAGTAATTCTGAAACTGTAAAGGAATGAAGTTCACTGAAGTCTGAGTCTTTTCATTCTTAATTTTCATAAGGTTCCTTCTGATGTCTGTCTGGCGTTTTTGAGCTTTTGGTTGGGGGACAGTGAGCTGACCAAAACGCAGATGTCCTTTCAGTTAGAGAGATTGGGTAAAATCTGATTTCCTGGGGACTGTGGCTAAATGCATAGGGAATTCCTGATCCCCTGGGACTGTGTTTGGGATTCAAAGGAAGCCTTTAAACTGCCTCACTTTCTAGTTAGCAGAGGATATTTGCTTTGGTTTAATGAAAGTCTGGAATGTGCTGCACTAACCTGGGCACAGTGTTTTTCACCACTTGGACTGTCCCGATATTTCACTCAGAGCTGAGAGTAGTAGGCCCCAATGACCTCTATTGGTCAACAGGTAGATAGGAAATGCAACTCTCCAGCATGAGAAAGAGAACATTTGCTGGATCTGTCCCCAGTCTCTGGAACTCCTTGCTACTGGTGATCTTCTGACTTTCATGAATAAACTGAAAATCTGGCTTTTTGTAGAAGCTTTTGCCCCATAGCTGAGGCCCTTGTGTCTTGCCTTCCACAACTCAGCCCACCTGACTCACTATGCTAGAGCCTCACAACCTTAGTCTACCTCATTTTGTCCTACAGACATTGTACATTGTTTATATATATTGCCTCCCCATCTGCAGTCACCTACCTGTTAACTACTGCCTCTGATATTCTACCATGCCTCGCCTCCACCCCATCCTAATAAGATTGATTTGATTTTAATTTACTGCTGTATTTTACCCTATTCTTGTATGATTTGAGCTTTTACTACTGCTATACGTTATGCCTATTCTTTTATCCCTGTTTATTATCTTACATGTGCACCCCTTGTGCAATGAAATCCCTCTCACTTGTTTTGTTCAGTGGTCTCTGATGCTTCCACTGCCATCTGTAGACCCCTCTATTATGTAAAATGCTCTGAACCGACTCACTGGAAGAGTGAGAGTTAAATTAAATTATCAATGATGATGATGATTTAATATGTGGGGACCTCTAGTGGTCAGACTGGGTGGATCAATTGGTCCTTTTCTGCAGTCATTTCTATGTTTCTATGTTTTTGTCATTGTTTTATTACTGTAAAAGTGAAACTGCTTTATTTAATTCTGTTTTAATGCTCATACGTTTTTATGCTCTGTCAATAAATATTCTAGTTTAATTTTACCTTGTATAATATATTTTCTGTACTCTGGTCATCTTTAGGTATCATATCTGTCTAAGCTTTCAGAGTCAGTGGTAATTCTCTAAAAAAAAAAAAGAAGAAAAGGATCTGGGTTGGGTCCACAGGGTGACCTCAACCTTCCCCTTTTCCCAAAGGGGAAAGCGATGCAAGTTCAAAAAAGTTCAGGTTGATGACCTGGCAGAAAATCACCACTGGGCAGGGTGTTTAGGGTGTTGTGCATTTTACCATTTTTTCCTACTCAAGCAGCAGCCCCAGCACTTTTGTTGGGAAGGAGTGAGAAGGGTGATGGCAAAGCGGTCAGATATAATCAGCTGCAGAGCAGAACCCAGGACCTGTGGCACTGCTGCGAGAACTAGACAGGAGGAGTGTGCTAGGAGAAAGCAGGTGTGCAACAGGGCTAGAATTATAAAGCAAAATAAATTTGCATATACATTTTTTTTTAATGTATCTTGATGTTACGCTTCTTCCAAGACAGTGTAGATGTTAAGCAAATATACCATGGAATTGCTAAAGAATTTTTTACTCTTTGCCTCAGAAATTTTAACTCTTGCCACAGAGTCTACCCTTGAGCTGCCACAGGAAACTGCAGGGCTCTTCTTAAATGATAGTAGTTGTAGCAGTAGTAGTAGTAATCAACTTTGTTTTAGAGGAATTTCTTGGTGAAAAAGGACCACCATAAATATGACAGCTTTATTACCTGTCATCTGCAGGCTATTGTGATTGGATTTCCTACCTTGACCTTCTCTCCTGTCAGAGTCTCTATCTCTGCTTCCTCTCCAACAGTAAACTCATTAGTCAGAACTTTGCTCCCAGTTGTCACAGTAACCTTGAACGTTTTATTATTCTGCTCAATCTCGGCGATGCTTTTGGCGTCTTTTCCCTTCTGAATCAGATCATCAGGCAGACCTGGTGATTGCAAAAAGGCAGGTTTATAGGCTAGTCATATACTGCCGTGCTTGTCTGGCTACAGTAATTCTTTATCATCATGATTTCAGATGGTAAAAATCAATGCAATTGAAAGGAAGTTATGCAAGAAGGACTGAACTGAAATCTCATGCAGACAGGAAGTTTGAGTAGCAGTAGTGTGTTATGAAGTCACTGTAGGTAGGGTGTGATACTTTTTAAACACCAATAAAAGAGATAGCAATGCATGAGCTTTTGGAACCACCTGGGCTCCTTGCAAATTTCAAATGGTTTTACATCCTCAGGTTGATCCCAGAATTGTTCATCTTTGCATAGTTTCTCAAAACCTTCTTTCTTTCCTTATAGATTATGGATTATTTATAAAGCATCATTGATTTGCATAGCAAAAGAGAAAGCATAACGATGTATGATACAAGTCACCTCCAGAGCACTTATTGAAATATTTCAAGCAACTTTTGTCTCAAACTAGACTACAGATCATGTAAATCCTACAAGATATGAAATATTAGCTTATTGCTTAAGCTGTTTCCTCTAGTGAAATGGGCTCAGTATCTTTTCTGTTTGCTTGAGTTTATTTTCCTTGCCTACATTTTTATCCTAGATTCCTATAGGTAAGCTGGCCTTATAAAACCACCAACCACTATGGGCCTGATTTACTAAGGCTTTTCTCCTATTTTGCGTCTGTAGGAACAAAACCTTTGTAAATCAGGCCCCAGCCCTGTGGGTCTGTCCCTTCCTCCCTTGGGTCTTTTTGTTCATTGAAATTAGTGACATTGATAGCAGAGCACCCAATATCCCCGACTCACAGTTTTAAGGTGCCCTCAACAATGCCTCCAACACATATAATCCCTTCTTTTTTCATTTCCGATAGGCAAACAGGAAGGTGCAGTTTCAATTGATATCTCAGTGAGGTCAGAGCTCATCGTGATGTCATCGAGCAGCTGTCCTGCTATTGATTGATACTGAGCAGTGTTTCAGCTGCCGTACTATTGGTTCGTGCATGTGGCTACCAGATTACTACTTCTTGCTCAGTATCTTATAGGGTAACTAATCTTCAAAATATGCACATAATTGAAAATTCTCTTGATACGCATAGGTTACAAATCTTTTAAATAAATACAAATAAAAATGAGTAGCTCTTTGGAAATAGCCTCAGAGGACTTGTGTGTAAAAGTACGTGCAATTGACCCAATTCCACGCGTACTTTTATGCGCCCTCTCAAGCAGGGGGCAGAGCTGGAGCGGGAATAGGATTTATGCTCCTAAGCTGACAAGCAGAAGTTAGGCAATGCTACGTGCAGGTGCGATTTCTTGCTTGTAACTTGTGCGCATACTGGGGGACTATACAACCAACATTTCCAAAGCAATTTTAGGAGCATAAACTCGCTGTGAAAACTAGCGGTAACGTGTCTGCAAAATAGGTACCTGCAGACTTTACCATTTGCAGCGCTGTACAGGTACACCTAAGAGAGACAGTCCCTGCTCTGTGGAGCTTACAATCTAATCAAGACACATGGTGAAGATAAATAAGAGGAGTCAGGAAATGTGTTTTTTAGAGAAAACATGGTTAAAATCAACAGGACTAAGATCAGAGAAAGTCAGGGTTTAAGATTTGAAAGGAGCCTAAGGAGAGGGGGGGTTTAAGATGGAATGTGGACATCATTTACACTTACGGGGGAGAATTTTCAAATCTCATCTGCCCACGCAGATGCAAAGTCTGCAAGCTCTGCACAGATATTTGATGGAAAAGCGCACTTTCTCTTTAAAAATTATCCTGGCAAAAAGTATCTGCAGAGATTTGCATGCATCTGCTTTTTCTGCAGGTATTTTTTTTCACCATACAAAGTAATATACCTACACGTGAAAATCTAATCAAGAATAAATTCCTCTCCCCAGCAGACCGAATCATGCCCTGGGAGCGCCTGCTCTCTTTCAGTTCCAAAGTACAAGTGATGTTGATCTCCCCCCTCCTGTGTTCTTTTACCTGGGTAAGAAGAGGAAAATTTTAAAACAGCTAATTTACCCAGGCGACTAGGTATTTACTGGCTAAATGGCTTCTGAACATTTCCCTCATATTTATTTCCCAGAAATTCCCATAACAAACATTATGCAAATTTCTGTTCCAAAGAAGGAAACTGCGAATCACGAAATGTTCACACATCTTGTTTTTACCACTGTTAAAACTATAGGTAATGAGAGAACAAATGCATGTTGTGCTAATATTGATGCTAAGATTATGCCAGCGGCCCCGCCAGACCTGCCAGATGTTTGCCGCACAGTTTGTACTCTGCAGAATTCTGCTACAATGAGCTCAGGCTTACCTATGGCTTTCATGAAAGGCTCAAAGTTTGTCTGGGACTCGAGTTCATACTTTCCAGTGAAACCCATCTTGGAGACGCTCTCTGTGCAGCTAGCGGTGAGAGAAGGTGCCTGCGCTTCTCCTTGCGCTGGCTTTATGAGACCGCTTTACCTTGAAAGCTCAGCAGAGGGGTGTGTGATGCAATTCTTTTATGGACCTTTTCAAACATTAACGGAGCTCTTGAGCAATAGTCAGTCACAAATCACTGGTTCAGGTGTGTTTGGATCTTCCTGGCTTGCAACATAAGAAAGGCCGGTGAGCGAAGGAGATGCTTGTAAAATGAAGACCTTTACCTTATATGTGTGCGGCTGCTGTTTGCCATTCAAGTCAGATTTGCTTAACTAACTGGTCACACCATTTTTCTTGTCACCAGCACCCCAAATCCCCAGAACAGAACCTTTCTTTTCTCTAACAGCCTAGTTCCACTTTCCCTGTTATAATGTAACTTTTTGCTTTCTCTGTTAACTGGTTTCCCTCTAGTTTATTGTAAACCGGTACAATAAGACCTGGTCTTGAGCATCGGTATATTAAAAGAATTTAAATAAATAAAATAAAATAAATAAAGCGTTAAAATTATTTTTCATGTTCATAATATCATCATCCAGTGAACAGAGAGCAAGGATACTGTCATGAGTGGAACAATCTTTTCTCAAGAAAACATTGGTGAGAGGGTAAGAAAGTGATTTTTAAATAGAATAGACCTGGAACTCACCCAGAGAGTTAATATATAGATTCTGAAAATCCCATTGCAAAGTGATTTGTGGCTTGTAGGGGGACATTTAGGTCATCACACTGATATAAATGTGTACTGAACTTTGAGATAGAGGTCTTCAAAGCAATGTCTAGCTCAGTGGCGTAGCTACGGGTGGGCCTGGGTGGGCAGTGGCCCATCCACTTTCCATTCAGGCCCACCCAAATTTTTTTGCCAGATTTTTTTGCCACTGCAGCTTGCAGGCAGCATCGGCATGCAGCGGCGGCAGCACGCAAAGCTAAAAGAAAAAAAAGTCCGGCAATCGGCGGCGAGTTTACTTTTTTGAGCAGCCGTGACTCACGTGACCGCTCACTGCACCACCCGCCCAAGAGGAGTTTGTGCATGCGCACCGTGCCGGACGCACGTTTACGATGCAGACTGGTCACGGGTCAGGTGACCAAGGCACGTGTGGTGCGGGTGCGCGGCACGCTGGCTCCCTTCATTGTGCGGTGCACACTGCACAGCCACAGTTACCTCACACTTCCAAGAGAAAGGCTGGTAATCTTTATTAAATTGGTTGGACCGGGGGAAAAGAGTGAGGGGAGGGTTGGGGTCACCCGGGGGAGGAGGGGGAAAAGAGTGAGTGGAGGGAGGGAGGGAGGGGGAAAAGAGGCAGGAGAAGTGCTGGGGTCTGTGGGGAGGGGAATGAGTGTGAAGGGGCAAGCTCTTTCTTCCCTGCTGCTGTTGCCGCCGGGCTATCAGCACGTTGAAGCCCAGTGGGAATGGCAGCAGTGCTAAAAGAAGCTGGGGCACCCGTGGCTGGCCTTTTCTTCTTCCCGCGCCTGCAACTCCCCCCCCCCCGGAACCGGAAGTGATACGCCGTGCGCGGGAAGAAGAAAGAGCCGTGCCGCGTGATAAAGTAGCAGCGGCCACTGCAGCATCGGCTCCCGAGCAATTAAGCAGCCGGGGATCGAGAAAGGAGACAGCAGCATGAGCCTCCCGCGGCCGATGGAATTCTTCCTTCTTGGCCTGCGGGGGCTGGAGCCGGAGGAGGCTGCTGCAGCTACCATTTGTGCTGGGGGGGAGAGAGAGGAAGTGAGTGAGAGAAAGAGAGAGAAGCAGCCAGCCAGCCAGTGTGTAAGTGAGAGAATGTGTGTGTGATTGAGAGCCTGTGTTTGAGAGAATGTATTTGAGCGAGAGCATGTGTTGATTGAGAGAAACTGGTCAGAGAGCTGATGTATGTGTATATGTGAGATACAATGAAAGTGACTGCTCAAGGAGATGACTGATGTGTATGTGAGAGTGTGAGACAGTCAGGGATGTGATGTGACTGATGTGTGTGTGTGTGTGTGAGAGAGAAAAAGCATGGAAGTGAGAAATCTGGGTATGTGAGAAAGCATGGGAGTAAGAAGCCTGGTGTTGTGGGGGTGTATGTGAAAGAAAGCATGGGAGTGAGAAGCCTGATTATGTGAGAGAGAGCATGGGAGTGGGAAGCCTGTGTGTGTGTGCATGCATGAGAGAGAGACTGGTTGGTAAGGTGACGGTGTGACTGGTGTGTATGTGAATGTGAGAGAGAGAGAATGTGATTCAGGGAATGAGAAGCCTGTGCACATGGAGAGCGAGCATGGAAATGAGAGAGAGACTGGTGTGTGTGTGTGTGTAACAGAGAGAAAGTGATTATGGGAATGAGAAGCCTGTTCATGTGGAGAGAACAAGCATGCAGTGAGAGACTGGTGAGTGTGTGTGAGAAAGTGATTATGAGAGTGAGAAGCCCATATATGTAAGTGGAACACGGGAGTGGGAAGCCTGTGTGTGTGTATGGCATGAGAGAAACTGTTCAGGAAGGTGACTGGTGTGTGTGTGTCAAAGACTGGGAGATGATTGGTGTGTGAGAGATTGAAACTGGTCATGGGGGGCATGACTGGTATGGTGTGTGTGTGAGAGACATGGGCCCTAAGGAAGAAGACTATGAGTATAGAGCTTAGCCACTACTGCTGCTTCTGGTGTGTGCTACAGCCTGCATGGAAGAGGAGTAGGAGAGCTGCTGGAGGGGGTAAGTAAAGATGGCTTTTAAAGTTTATTTTTCTTGATTGACTGCCATTTTAATTATTTAATATTATGTGATATGTCTGCTTTTTAAAAAATATTTTATTGGTATTTGGAGAATTTTTAATAGTTTTTTATGAGTTTTTAATTGTTGGATGTTATTCTGTTCATAGTTGTTGTGAAACATTTATTCTGCTTATTAGTATAGTTTTACAATTATTTCTGTGTGGGGATCTATAGCTGCTTGCTAGTTCTGTTTTCCTAATAAGAGGTGTATTGGTTTTTAGGGCCTGATTTAATATTTGTAGTGTTGCCTTTTCATCGACAGGGTTGCTCCTGTTTGAGTGTATTCCATAATACAGGTGTAACTGTATAACAGCTGTAGCAGATTATTTAGAAATCTATTGTCAGGTGTGTGTGTGTGTGTGTGTGTGTGTGAGAGAGAGAGAGAAAGTATTTATCAATATGAATATGAATTCCATGGCTCAGACTTTTAATGCCCACCCATATTAACCTTGGGCCCAGCCAAAAATTCATTTCTGGCTACGCCACTGGTCTAGCTAGCTTAGCCTGTGCGATTCAGTAGCAGCAGAAGCACAGCCTACCACCTGCTAAACTTGGTAGGGAATCTCTGCACCTCTGATAGTCCAAGGGGTTGTCTGAGGGCTCCAGCATGAACACTGCATCTCTGCTGATCCACCTGTGCGTGTAGAGAGGGGCGGGAAAACCGGCACACTAAAACAACCCTAAAACCCACCCCGACCCTTTAAAATAAATCCCCCACCCTCCCGAACCCCCCCAAAATGCCTTAAATTACCTGGGGTCCAGAGGAAGGGTCCCCGTGTGATCTTTTACTCTCGGACCTCCGTGCATTGTAGAAATGGCGCCGGCGCTACCTTTGACCTGTCATATGACAGGTCAAAGGTAGCGCCGGTGCCATTTTGTTTTTTTGTCCCCCGACGTCAGGAGCATAGGAGATCGCTCCCGGGTAGGAGTAATGGACGGCCGGCACCATCTTTAAAAATGGCGCGGGCCATCCAATGCTCCTACCATGTGACAGGGGCTGGCCAATGGCACAGATACCCTGTCACATGGTAAGGGCAAAGGGCCATCAGCGCCATTTTGATTAGTGGCAGCTGACGGCCCGAGAGCGGGAGATGTCTCCCGGGACCCCCACTGGACCACCGGGTACTTGTAAAAAGTTTTGGGGGGGTTTGGGAGGGTGGGGAAGCTAAGGGAACAGTTTTAAAGGGTAGGGGTGGATTTAGGGATTGTTTTGGTGTGCCATTTTTCCCGCCCTCCCCCAAAACGATAAGAGAACCCCAGGAACAAAATCGTGGGGTTCTCTTATCGGGAGCCCCCCGATTTCTGACGATTTTGAAAATATCATCCGATATTTTCAATCGTCCGAAGCCCGATTCACATCCCTAGTTTGTGCACCTTCTTAATCTCTGAGTGGATAGCCCTCCACCCGGTTATCACAGTAGTCAGTATCTGCTCTTGCCTGGCGTGGAGTTTCACTATTTCGCTCCTCCTCATGACCAGCACTGGCCTGTTTGGCGGCAGAAGGTTTGGCAGGTGACAAATATCGTAGCAGGAGAGAGAGGATCCGGAAGGAGCAGGCAGAGAGGAAGGATTGTGAGGAGCAGGCTGTTCCGGCCAGATTCGTGCTTAGCTAGGCACCTTTCTCAGCACCTGAGCATCCAGATTCAATCCCAGCTGAGCACCTATCTCAGTGCACGAGCGGACAGTTTTGTGCTTAGCTAGGTGCCTTTCCAGGCACCCAAGCGTGCTGATTTGCACTCAGCTGAGCGCCAGTCTCGATGCGCAAGTACCCATGAAAATATTTGCCATGTTTTCTGCAGCACACACTTATTTGAAATATTAAAGATAGATTTCAGGGTCATACTTTCACTGCACAGGGAGACCTGTTCGCTCACTCGCTTTTATGCGCAAATTATCAGCACAGTTTTTCTATGCAGATGTGGCCGCTTATTACATAGGGCCTTACTGTTCTTAGGCACATGCATATCTTCATTTGTGCGCAGATTTCTGAGCACAAATAATTTGCATAATTTTTTTTTTTCTACATCATGCAATGGTGCCAGCTTTAGCTGCGCTTGGTGATCAAAACCCGCCCTAGTAAAGAGCGCCTGTTTTGCTGCTGGTCTTATTACGTTGGCCCCAGTATGAGGTAGTAAGTAGACATGAAATCATACCTCCATCTTGAGGGTAAGTCCTCCAGGCTATTGGACTAAAACATTGCACAATGTCAGGTCTTACAAGTGTTCCTTGCATCATTAGAAACAGGGTTGCTGAAAACAGTTGGAATCATTAAGGACTAGCTTTTTCATTATAAGGGAAATTTCATTCATTTTATCATTTCTTAAGAAATTTCTAAAGAAGACTGTTTAAAATGTATTTTTTGGACAAAAACTTTGACTCTGGGATATGATTTTTTTTTTTTTGTATATATAGAATTTTATTGTCAATCAAGCAACAATACAGTGTTTAAAGACCATATTGATATGACTCTATATCTATATAATGCCAATCTATTATTCACTGATACTGATTACTTCTGTAACCCTTGGTGGGGTGTTTAGTCTCAAGGGCACACAAACTAATTTATTTCTCTTCAGGGGCTGCTCTGGCTAGCCCTCCACCCATACTCAGCTTTCTTTCTCCTAAGGGTGAATTCTTTTTATGGGGGGAAGCTCTCTCTTATGGCCGAGGCAGTGGTGTGAGTGTCTCTCTCTATCTGTTTGGTGTTAGCTGCTGCACCCCAGGGTGTGAAATACTGGGACAAATCAGGCAGGACAAGGCACTGGGTGTTAAATTAAATATTTACTGATTGTGTAATAGTTAAATCAAAGTCCATTCCAATAAAGATGAAATTACAGCTGACTGATGTACAAAGGTGGCTATTCTCTTCTGGATAGGTGTCCTTTACCCTAGTGACGTTGATGTGCACAAAAGCTTTCCCAGTGGGCTAAACGTGAATCCTCAAACAATGGAAAATCCTACCTGAGTCCAACTGGTGCATGATTACCCATACTGTCCTGGTCCCATGGGGTGGAGATCTGAATGGGAACTCCCAGAATCTTGCTCCTTCTCCTTGATGTTAATACTGGTGACTTCTCTGGCAAGAAAAGTCTGAGACTGTGGGAACCAGACTATGCCAGTCCTGGAACCCTGTGGAAAGGGTGAGTCAAAAACCTCCCCACAAAACAAAATCCCAAAACTTGTTTTTTTTGAAAAAAAATCTCTCGGTGACTGCTGCTTTAATATCACTGGTGCTTGCCACATCTAGGGTGAAGATTAAGGCTCACGGGCCTTTAACCCTGTCCTTTGTGTCCAGGGGGAATCGTCTCCAAAGGGTGCAATATTTAAACAGCAGTCCCTTCTAGGAAAAGCCCGAATATATCTAGGCCATCAAAAATATTACTCAGAAGATCTGTTACTGGTGCTTGCCACTTCGAGGAGGTAGAAGAGCTCACAGGTCTTCAGGTGACTGGGATGAGAGCCCTTTTGCCTCAAAGGGAATCAGGCAAAAATCTATCTCACTGCTACTAAACACGATACCCTCTGGTAGAGTGTGCACAGAGAGGGCCCAAAAATATAAAGTTCCTGATGAGGTAGGGAGGCCTCACTGGTGTGTGAAAAAACTACATCCTCACTGCTCTGAATCTAAATCAAAATGACTCCAAGGACCACTGAAATGGCTGCACTAAATAGGAGCAGGCAACCAATCCACAGGCCTCTGGCTGAGAGGGGCTAAGAGGGATAGAAGGCTCATAGGTGGGTTCTATGCAGGAACTTAGGGACATCTAGTGGCTAATTGGTAGGGGTACCACACGTCTATATGAATAGAGAAAACTTGAGTGTGTCTTGTTTTTATATTTTGTTTATGCATTTACACAGACTTTAATTTAGACTCCTTTTTGTAGCTATGTGGTTAATAATGAAATCTTAACCATTTCTTTCACTAGGAATGTGCATTCATTTGAAACAAATGTGTAAAATGCAATGAATGAGGCCATTTTTGTTTTATTCATGACCCCATTAAATGAATGGAGGATGCCTGTGACTTCAGGTTTGGCAGCTTGCTGAACAGACACAGGGGTAGAAGGTCCTGCAACACTTCCCACAAACCGGTGATTTTTTTGTGATTATATAGGTAAACAGCAATATTTAACATATTTTTCAAGTCCTAGTACTGTGTGGTGGTAGTCCCGGTGTCTCCCTAAAGGATGGCTCAGAGAAGCTATGAGTCTTAAAGAGCCTTGAGGCACACATCAGAGACTGAAGACCAGAAAAGCGATAATGGCAACTGCTGAAGAGGAGTATTATGGCCCACAATGCATCTTCAAGGCCAATATTTGCCAGTGTCTGTAAAATAGATTCCACTGGAGCACCCATAGTCTGCCCAATCCTTTGATCTTCTGGAACTGGAACTTCATCAGCCCCTTCAAATTCAGCCCCACTAGTAGACTGTTTATCCCCCCCCGGAATTCAGAGCAGAAGGTAGCATGCGGCACTCAGGACTTAAGTATATTTCCGTATATTTCCACTTGTGCCCTCAGCAGCAAGGAATGCACCTGAGCACTAACAGTGTCATCCATTATTTTGCGATGTGCCGGTATCGCATGTGGTAGGGCCTTATTGCGGCGGTATTATTTAAATTAGGGGAAGGGGAGGAGTGTGGGCAGGGTTTGGGTGGAGTTATCTCCCAGCAGCACTGCAGGTGATAATGTTTTTCGCATTATCGAGGGCAGTACCTCAGGAAATAACTGCACCTTTTCCCGTGGTGCTATTGGGCTGATAGTGTGCAGTGCGGCTGCACCGCAGCAGGTGAAACCGCACTGCCGCGATGCAGCCAGCTGCTAACTATCACCCCCGCCCCTTTTTTTTCACAACTCATCATTCTGCTATAAATATAGCAAAATTATGAATCTGGGGTAAAATCTCAAAATAAAGGACTATTGACTATTCCCACAATACGGAGCACACATCTGACACAAATAAGAGATCGGATGTTTCCATAGTGGGTCCAATGCTCTGGAATTCTCTGCCTGAGACGTTGCATATTTTACCAGATAGAAAAAGATTTAAATGTGTGTTAAAAACATGGCTATTCAAAAACGCATATAAATTAACTTAAAAACATCAGAATATTCAGAGCCACAAAGACAAGAAGAACAAAAGATAATAATCGAATCATGAAGAGTAAATCAAATGAGAGATGTAAGATTCTCAAAGCAACCCACTGAATAAGATGTGAAAACTATCATTTCATTATAATTTTCCATACTACTTGCCTTATGTACTAGATCAATTATAAATATGTACTAGAAAATTTCACTTGAGAGATATTTGTTGCACGGGGATGCGTAGGGATGCATGGTGGTGCGCCCTTTGGGCCTTGGCGAACCGGGCGGAGCTCCATGGAAGCACCAAGGCTAGTGAGGCATGCCCCTTCTGGGCAGGCTGGAGGACTCTGGAGGCCCTGACCCTCCGCCGGACCTGCACGCTTCTGGAGGCCACCAACGCAATGGTGGTCTCTGAGTGGTCCTCTGACCACTCCAAGCCTTTTCAGACCTGTTGCTGGGTAACGGCAAGAAGCGGCAGGCCGGACAGAGTCGAGGGTGGATGAAGGCCAAAGGCACTGGAGTTTGGATCATAGATCCCCAACAAGACAAGGACATAGAACTTGGAAGACAAGATGAGGCCTTGGAATTTGGAACCAGGCGAGATGAGACCTTGGAATCTTGGAGCAGGTGAGAAGGCCTTGGAATCTGGAGCTCAGGAGCAGGGAAGAATCTGGGCAGTGCTCAATGACAGTCCTGCCAGAAGAAGGCTCCAGCCACCATGGAAATGGATACCGAATGGGATGGCTTTACTCCAGGGGCTGGTCAGCCAGAGCTGAGGTCCGAGGTGAGTGAGCTGAACTGTAGAGAGGACAGAAGGTACCTCGGGAACAGGAGAAGATGAAAGACCTCAAGCTGGTTCTTGGAACCCCAAGCCTGGAACATGGAACCTTTAGGACTGGAATGGAAAATCAGGACTGGAATGGAACATCCGAACAGAGACCAGGAACATACGAGAAGGGATCCCATGAGGAAGAGTAGAGATGTCTCACCCCTTAGGAGAAGGGGGCAGAACCTTGGACAGCGGTGTCCCTGCTGCTGAGGAGCACAGGAGGAAGCTGGGCCACAGGCAGGCCCCGATGTTGGAGACGGCCTCCCTGCCGCTGAAGAGGAGCAAGCCTGCAGCTCCTGCCGCAGAGAAGAGGAGACAGGCGCAGTCTCGGTCAGCCGCAGGAGCGGCCAAGATGGCAGCCTCCGAGCCACGAATGACAAAGGCTGGTTAGCGGCAGCTCCTGCCGCATTGGGAGGTCCGGGGCAGCTCCTGGGCGGGGGAAAGACCCTGGTTTCTGTGGCCTCTGGGCCACACACATGAAAACAGCAGTGGCACCTACCGCTTGAAGATGGCGATGGGGGCTGGCTGGAAAGGAAAGAGGCCTCCTGTGGCTCCAGTAGTGGGTGGAATTGCAACAGCACCCCCCTCAAGGGCCCCCCCCAATTCTGCTGGAAGGAGACTTGGAGGGTATCAGACAAAGTCCAAAGAGGCAGAACCTGGGCGAGGAACAATGAACAATGGAAAATACAAAGAAACATAGGAACAAACAAAGGAACACAGGAACAAACACAGGAACAAGGAAACAAATACAGGAACATGAGAACAAGCAAGAACAGGCAAGGATACACAGAAAAACTGGAAACAGGCAAGGAAACACAGGAAACATAGGAACAAGCAAGAAACACTAGAACAGGTAAGGAACATACGAGGAACACGGAAACAGGCAACAGAGGAACAAGGGCCTGCCGCTGAGTAATGGCAAGAAGCGGCAGGTCAGACAGAGGACGAGGGTGGATGAATACCACAGGCACTGGAGCTTGGATCGTAGATCCCCAACAAGACAAGGACATAGAACTTGGAAGACAAGACGAGGTCTTGGAATCCGGAACCAGGCGAGATGAGGCCTTGGAATCTTGGAGCAGGTGAGAAGGCCATGAAATCTGGTGCTCAGGAGCAGGGAAGAATCTGGGCAGTGCTCAATGACAGTCCTGCCAGAAGAAGGCTCCAGCCACCACGGAATTGGATACCAAATGGAACGGCTTTACTCCAGGGGCTGGTCAGCTGGAGCCGAGGTTCGGGGCAAGCGAGCTAAACCGTAGAGAGGACGGAAAGTACCTCGGGAACAGGAGAAGATGAAAGACCTCAAGCTGATTCTTGGAACCCCAAGCCTGGAACATGGAACCTTTAGGACTGGAACGGAACATCAGGACTAGAACGGTACATCAGGAACAGAGACCAGGAACATATGAGAAGGGATCCCATGAGGAAGAGTAGAGATGCCGGGCAAGAGCTGGAGACAAGGAGTCCTAGGTAGGACTAGCCCCTTGCCAAGGCAAGGACTGAATGATGACTGAGCCCTTTTATAGGGCTGACAAAGGAGGCTCCCAGGTGATGTTATCAGGTGGAGCCAGGAGAACCACACCTATGCTGTCCCTTTAAAAGGGGAAGAGAGGCGTGGCCTCACCCCTTAGGAGAAGGGGGCAGAACCTTGGACAGCGGCGTCCCCACCACTGAGGAGTGCAGGAGGAAGCTGGGCCGCAGCAGGCCCCAACATTGGAGAAGGCCTCCCTGTCGCTGAAGAGGAGCAAGTCCGCAGCTCCTGCCGCAGAGGAGATAGGCGCGGCCTCGGCCAGTCGCAGGAGCGGTCAAGATGGTGGCCTCCGAGCCGCGAACGAAGGCTAGTCAGCGGTGGCTCTTGACGTGTTGGGAGGTCCGGGGGCGGCTCCAGGCTGCGGGAAAGACCCCGGCTTCTGCGGCCTCCGGGCCTCACACATGGAAACAGCAGCGGCACCTGTCGCTTGAAGATGGCAATGGGGGCTGGCTGGAAAGGTAAGAGGCCTCCCATGGCTTTAGCCGTGGTAAGAATCGCAACAATATTAATACTTGTTAATGAATACCACCACTGAACCAATCTTTGGTTGTTTGTTGAGTTATAACTATTAATGTCACTTTGTAAACCGTTGTGATCTATACATGGAACGACGGTATATAAAATGTCAAAATTAAATAAATAAATAAAATTATTTGTTCTGAATACCTCACTAACATGTGGGGAATTGTATGTTGCTTGGAGGACATAGGCGCATGAGATGCCTATACCTGACTCTTTCTCTTGACCATTTTGGAAGCAAAAACAACCCCATTAAGGAATAGGAGAAGCAGATAAAAACTAATACTGAAGCCTAGGCAATCTGAACTTAGAGATCCGCCCTTTTAGCGCATGGCTATGGCTATGTGCTGGTGGTAGCACACTGCAAGGCATTTCCTTTTAAAGAAATAAGGGGTGCCACTTGATGATGTCAGGACCATATTGAGGAGCCTGGCAGCCAAGATGTTCAGGCAAGTCAGCGGGTTGCAGAGAGAAAGTCCTTCTTATGAATTTATTACATCATTTAAGGGATTGTGGTATCAACGGTGTGATTCTTAAGTGGTTCACCTCTTATTTAATGGACAGATCGCAAAGGGTGTGTTTGTCTACAGAACACTTTGAAGACTGGTGCCCCAGGACCTGGCACTTTTGGCCATTTTATTCAACATTTACTTGGCTCTGCTGTGTAAGTTGCTTGCTGGGTTTGTTTGGGATACTGTCTATTTGTTGATGATATACAATGTTTTATTACAGTGTTCTCATCCTGATCCGATAAATTTGAGCTTATTTCCATTTGCTTATCTGCTGTGAACTGCTGGTTAACTGCCAACATGTTAGCACTTAAAAAAACGGAAGTAATGGTTTACAGCATTTGGATAAGTTTGGGCTGTACCTGTTTCCATCACATTTCAAAATCATGTTATTTTTATTGTTTCACATGTTAAAAGTTTAGGGGGTTGGCTTGACTCTGCTTTGAATATGTCTATTCAACTTAAAGCAATTTTAAAATCTGGATAATATAAATTAAGACTCTTATGGTCTTTGAGGTCTTTCTTGGGACAAGACAAGGTTAGATCTGCCATGCAGGCTGTTTTGCTAACTTTGGACTGTTGCAACACTTTTCTGATTGGACTTCCTAAGTATGCAGTCTGTGCTCCGCAAGTCTGATGAAATTCAGCTGCTCGATTGATTGCTGGAGTAGGTCAAAAGGTTCACATCTCCCAACTGAAGAGATAATTCAGTACAAGATTGCTTTTCTTGTTCACAAAATATTCGTCTTGCTGTTTTAAGAAAGATTGTTTTTTGTTCCATATCCCATGTTATGGAACTCCTTGCCATTTCTTCTACAGACTATTGAATGTAGAAAGACTTTTAAAAAGCTCTTAAAAACACATCTATTTGGTCAGACTTTCAATGTTTGAAGATTATGTGAGGATTCTGAGGTTTAGGAGGCAACTTTAATTATTTTGTAGTAAGAACATAAGAACATGCCATACTAGGTCAGACCAAGTGTCCATCAAGCCCAGCATCCTGTTTCCAACAGAGGCCAATCCAGGCCATAAGAACCTGGCAAATACCCAAAAACTAAGTCTATTCCATGCTACTGTTGCTGGTAATAGCAGTGGCTATTTTCTAAGTAAACTTGATTAATAGCAGGTAATGGACTTCTCCTCCAAGAACTTATCCAATCCTTTTTTAAACACAGCTACACTAACTGCACTAACCACATCCTCTGGCAACAAATTCCAGAGTCTAACTGTGAGTTGAGTGAAAAAGAACTTTCTGCGACCAGTCTTAAATGTGCCACATGCTAACGTCAAGGAGTGCCCCCTAGTCTTTCTATTATCTGAAAGAGTAAATAACTGATACACATTAACCCATTCTAGACCTCTCATGATTTTAAACACCTCTATCATATCGCCCCTCAGTTGTCTCTTCTCCAAGCTGGAAAGTCCTAACCTCTTTAGTCTTTCCTAATAGGGGAGCTGTTCCATTCCCTTTATCATTTTGGTCACCCTTCTCTGTACCTTCTCCATTGCAACTATATCCTTTTTGATCCTCTTCGAGACCACAGTCTTTCCTGAAGGAATGGTCTGGGTGGTGGAGAGGATGATGCAAGCTGGGTCTAGGATATGTTGGATCGGTTCCTCATGATCTTCAGCAGAGAAGGAACGGGAGAGGGCATCAGCCCTAAGATTCTTGCTGGCTGGTCGGTAGCGGAGCTCAAAATGAAATTGAGTAAAAAAGAGAGCCCAACGAGCTTGGTAAGGGTTAAGGTGCTGGGCTTGTTGTAGGTGTACCAAATTGTTATGGTCCGTGTAAACTGAGATACAGTGTTGTTCCCCCTCCAGCCACTGGTGCCACTCCTCAAATGCGAGCTTGATAGCTAAAAGCTCCTTGTCACCAATGGAGTAGTTTCGTTCCGCCGGAAAGAACTTCTTAGAAAAGAAGGAGCAAGGGTATAGAGTTGTGCTGGCTGAGGACTGCTCCTACATCCTCAGAGGAGGCATCAACCTCCACCATGAATGGAAGTCTGGGGTCCGGGTGCTGGAGACAGGGCTTCTGTAAGAAAGATCTCTTGAGAGACCGGAAAGGGTCTCCTGCTTCAGTGGGCCAAGACTTGACATTTTCCCCCTTGCGGTAAGGGCTGTGAGAGGTGCGGCCAGCTTGGAGAAGTTTTGAATGAAACTGCGATAATAATTCGCAAAGCCGAGGAAGCGTTGAAGTGCTTGTAGCCCGCTGGGTTGAGGCCACTCCTGTATACACTTCAGTTTAGTAGGAGGCCTCAGGAAGGAGCGTGGCGGCGGGGACACCCTTGCTGAGTTGGAGACACCGAGGGTTTCGGCACTCGGCACCGGAGGCAGCCGTCTTACCCATGGAGGAGGAGAAAGGTAGAAAAGAGGTGAGGCAGAGCAATTGCAGCCATCTGCAACCGACGAACACAACACTTTGATCCTCTAATAGTATCTTGGAGAATTGTTGCTGCTAGTAGTAGTGTTTTGCCCCATTGCAGATCCTTTGGCTATTTATGCCACTTTTGGTGCCACATTGACACAGTCTTGATGTGATAGAGTACCTTCACTCTTCAGATGATATCTACCCTCAAGTTTCATTACAAATGGTTAGACAATCCCAATTTGGGAGTCAAAATACTGTTGTGGCACCTGGCCGCAGTAGCCCTCGGCCAGGCCCCCCTACCTCCGATGGTCCGCCAGCACGGAGGCCCTCCTGACACGGCAGGCCAAGCATGGTCCGCGGCGCGACTTCCCTGGCGTCTTTTCAGCCAGCATCGGGTAGAGCGCAGCAGGCTCCACCCCTTAAAGGGGCCGTGGCGCAAAAACCAGGCCGGCCCCGGAAGATGATGTCATCAGCCAGGGAGATTTAAACCTCTCCCTGAGTCCAGGAAGTCACCTTGCAACACGGTTCCTGTTGTGCTTGGCTGTCTATGCCTATTCTAGTATTTCTTGTCTCCTGGTTTGACCTCGGACTGTTCCTTCGATTTTGCCTGTCTGCTGCCCGCCTGTTCCTCGTTTCTGCACCTTGCTGCCTGCCCTGGACCTTATGCCTGGACTTCGTCTCTGCACCTTGCTGCCTGCCTTGGACCTTCTGCCTGGACTTTGTCTCTGCACCTTGCAGCCTGCCCCAGATCCTTGGATCGGACTGTTCATTCTGGGTATCCGACTCTAGTAGGAACGTCTGGAGTACCCGCTCCTCGGGGGCTCCCTGACGCTCTTAGGCTATCTGCTCCTTGGAGGGCCACTCGGCTTGTTCTGTGGAACCCTATTCAGTAGTGCCGTTGTCCATACCACCTTCCGGAGACGAGTTCATCGGGGCTGTTGCTCGGTGGTTGATCATCCTTAGCTCCAGACTAAGGGTCCACAACCATTACAGTTTGCAAGGCCATGGACCCAGTGGATTTAACCGGCCTCCAGGCTATTCCGGGCCTGGCTGAACAACTTACATATTATATATTAAACTTACATATTACATATTAAAGAATTTTTTGGTTCTAATGAGATGTCACAAGACAGAAATTCTTTATATAAACCTTCTCGATGTGTTCCACCTTCTCCCCCTAGCCCACTTCTACAAGCTTTTCAAACTTTGGTATTAAACAATCTAACATTATTGGATCAAGCACATGAATTTACATCATATAATTTAACTAAAGTTGAGTGGAGTGCTATGAAAGAATTGCGTGAAGACACTTCCATTAAGATAGTAGCAGCGGATAAAAGGGGGGGGGGGGGAATTGTAGTGCTAAATGAATTAGATTATCATAATGAAGTCATGAGACAGTTGGGGGATAATCATTTTTATGAGGAACTGAGCAGTAATCCCATTCCTGAGATTCATGAGTGGATTAATACAATATTACAGGGTGCATATAAGAATAAAGTAATTTCAAATAAAGAATTGAATTATTTGTCTGTACCTTATCCCTCTGGTCCTCACTTTTTTATTCTTCCCAAGATACATAAGTCTTTGACTTCTCCCCCTGGGAGACCTATAGTTTCGGGGATTGGTTCTGTTCTGGAACCTTTGGCTAAATATTTAGGTAAGATTTTGCAACCCCGGGCATTACTTATACCCTCATACATCAGGGATTCTATTGATTTTATAAATCAATTAGAGAGGTTACCCATGTTGGAAGAAGGTACTATTTTAGTGACTGCTGATATCACTGCACTTTACACCAATGTGCCTCAATCTGCTGTGCTTGATATTATTAAAGCTGAATTAGAACACATGGATTTTTCCAATATAAAGCTTCAATTTTTGATGGATATTGCAGAGATTGTGTTGACATGCAGTTGTGTTTCTTATAAGTCCCGTTTCTTTTTACAAACCTCAGGCATACCTATGGGTTCTCCCATTGCTCCAACTATTGCATGTTTATATGTTGCCTATTTTGAGAACCGGTTGGTATACTCTTCTACATGGTTTGAACAGATGGTTTGGTGGGGGAGATACATAGATGATATTTTTTTGATTTGGCAAGGGACAATGGAACACCTTAAATTATTTTTGCAGGAAATTAATGATGGAGATCCCCATTTAAAATTTACAGTAACTATGGACCCATATACAGTCTCATTTTTGGATGTAAAGGTTTATTTGCAAAATAATAAGATTGCCACTACAGTTTATAGGAAACCCACTGACAAAAACACATTACTACACTACCATAGTTTTCATCCCCGACAGTTAAAGAACAATATCCCTATAGGACAGTTTCTAAGATACAGACGCCTTTGTTCCTCAGTTGATGAATTTAAAAGACAAGCACAAGTTTTAAGTGAGAGATTCCAGGCTCGAGGTTACACCAAGTCTGTTATTAATAAGGCTTATAAATGAGCACTGTATGCCAACAGAAAAAACTTATTAATTAAATCATATAATGAGGTTCCCTCAAGAATGATATGCTCCATCCCTTACTCATCAAAATCATCTAATATTAAAGAATTAGTGAGGAAACATTGGCATGTGTTAGCCCCTTTAAAGATCTTTGATGAAACTCCTATTTTTGCGATTAAGAAACGTAAGAGCTTATGGGATAACTTGAATCAACATGTAGTGAAAATTGATGAAGGGTCGGTTCATGGTCAGCAGATTTGTGGCTCTTGTTCTATTTGTTGTCATGCTCTTATTTTGCAAATTTTCCAACATTCTAATTTGAAACATCCATATGTTCTTCCGGATTTATTCACTTGTGAGTCTACAGGAGTAGTTTACACTATTATATGCCCATGTTTGCTAATATACATTGGACAAACTGTGAGATCTATAAAAACACGTATTATAGAACATAAAAGCAGGATTAGATTATGTAAAGAAAATGCTCCTTTAGTGAAGCATTGGATGGAAAAACAACCTGGTTTGGATGACTTAAAGTTTTTTGTCATTAAAAAATTTAGATTGAATTTGGGTGGTGATTTATCCTCTACATTGAGACGTGTTGAGCAGAGATTCATTTATAATTGGAACACCATCTCGCCCAATGGACTTAATGGTCCTATTGAGTGGACAGCATTTATCGGATGAAACAGTGATTTTGGTTGGTTTTTATTACTGTTTTCAGGATATAAGGCTATAATAGTAGTTTTGTGAATACTGTATATAAGTTCTGATATATCTTGTATGTAGATTGTGATTAATAATGGTATAAATTTTGGGCATTTTGTGATTGGCTTGATTGGTTTATTCGATATAAAAGGGTATGGTTTAGCCTTTCATTGTGTTACAACCTGTTGGATAACTCGTCATTTCCAGGTTTGACGTAAGTATGTGACGTTCTCGGCGTTTGCTCAGGTATGTTGTGCCTCTCCTCTTGTTGATTTTTAATCTTTAAATATGTTTTTTGGTTGTAGTTTCTGCGACCGGATTAATCTGTATGAAACATGCATTATGAAGCAAATTTTTGAAGAAGTTTAAATGTATTTATCCATTGTGGACCTAGTTGGAGACCTAATATTTGGACGGTATTGCGAGTGAGTACACACTGGTTTTAAGGAGGTAATGTTTTGAGATACAATAGGATATATACATGTTAATGATATTCTAAGTGGAAGTTAGAATTTGAATTATTGTTTGTTCCAAGTAGAAATATTGGTGAGTAGAATTTCAGCGAAAATTAATCCCTGATGAAGCCTGACTTTTCGGATGAAACAAGGATTTCTTGTTTATGGTTGTGATTGAGTGGATGTGTTAGTTAGTATTTATTGTTTAGATAGGTATCTTAAAATATTGGTTTCAATAAAATTGTCTGCACAAAATTATTTGCACAAGTTTGTTGTGTGATATGATATAATATGATATGTTCTCTCGTTTTGTTGTCAGTATATACAGAGAACTTGTTTAGTTAATAACCCTCAGTGTGTATTATCAACAACTTATGCAGCAGCAGCAGCAGCAGTACCTAGAGGCTTTAACCGCCACCGTTGAACGCCTGGTAAACTGCCTAGATTCTGTCCATGGAACAGAGGCTGCCGCTCCTCCTCTGATAGTTCCAGTTACTCCTTCTTCGGTGACTCATATGCCTGCTCCACCTCGATTTGCAGGAGAAGCCAAACAGTGCCGAGGATTCTTGAACCACTGTTTCATCAGGTTCTCCTTGCAGGAACAACAGTTCCCAACGAACCATGTAAAGACATCCTTCATCATCTCATTATTAGATGGAAAAGCCCTGGCCTGGGCATCCTCACTCTGGGAATGCGGAGACTCCATTTTGGGTGACTTACCCTGTTTGTCCAGACCTTCCGCCAAGTATTTGACGAACCTGGTCGTTAGTCTACAGCTTCCTCGGAGCTCCTTAACCTTCGCCAAAGTACACGCACGTTGGTCGATTTCGCGGTGGAATTCCGCACTTTGGCGTCTGAGCTGGGATGGCGTATGGATTCCCTATGAGGTATATTCCTGGAGGGGTTATCTCCCCGCATTAAAGACAAATTAGCCGCTTGGGAAATCCCGGAAGATCTGGAGGCGCTCATTGATCTGGCAGGCCGTATCGATCAGCGATTACAATAGCATGCTAAGGAATCTAGACCAGCCCGGCATATGGTTCCTTTGGCCCCTACCTTCTCCCGTCCTGTGGTCACACCAACCGCTTCCGAGGCATCATCAGAAGGTAGGGAGGAACCTATGCAGTTAGGGTGGAGTCACCTGACAGCCGAGGAGAAACAGTGCCGAAGGAGGATGGGACTGTGTCTTTACTGTGGTAGCAAAGGACATCTATTGGCTCAATGCCCTGAACGTCCGGGAAACTATCGGACCTAGGCGTCATCGAGGAGCTGACCCTAGGGAGCAATCTTGCTTTTCACTGTATTGTTCCGGTCACGCTGCAATTCTGTCAAGGATCCTTTATGACCTTGGCCCTCATTGATTCAGGGGCTGGAGGAAACTTCATCCTAGCATAACTGGTCCATCACCTACAATTACCAGTGATTCCTCGCAAGTCACCCTTATTCATCTCCTCCATCCAGGGGGAGGCTCTTCCAGGCCGAGTCACCTCCTGTACGGCCCCGATAACCCTCCATACGGGGATCCTCCATATGGAGGAGATATCCTTCTTCATTTTGGGTCTTCCTTGGTTACAAAAACACTCACCTATCATTGACTGGAGGACTCTCCAGATCACGGCTTGGAGTTCGGAATGTTTTATGACTTGTCTACATCAGAGACCACAACCCAAGGTGCAACTTGCCGCCACTAAGCTTCATTTGCCTCCACAGTATGCCGACTTCTCGGATGTCTTTTCCAAAGAGGAGGCGGAGATCCTCCCGGCACATCGTTCGTTTGACTGTGCCATCGATCTGCTACCTAATACCAGTCCACCTAGGGGGCGAGTTTATCCACTATCAGGACTGGAATCACAAGCCATGTCTCAATACATAAAAGAGAATCTTGATCGGGGGTTCATCCGCCCCTCTACTTCTCCAGCTGGTGCAGGGTTCTCCGAAGAAGGACGGGTCATTGAGGCCATGCATTGATTACAGGGGACTCAATGCAATCACCCGCAAGGATCGCTACCCTCTTCCCCTGATTCCGGAACTATTAGACTGCCTTCATGGAGCAAGAGTATTTTCTAAACTAGATTTGTGTAGCACCTACAACCTGGTCCGAATAAAGCCTGGAGATGAATGGAAGACCGCGTTTAATACACGTGACGGTCATTACAAATATCTTGTGATGCTATTCGGACTGTGTAATGCGCCTGCAGTATTTCAAAACTTAATGAATGAAGTATTTCGGGACATGCTGCATAAAGGAGTAATCATTTATCTTGACGATGTTCTAATCTATTCCAAGAGCTTGGCTGCCCATCGCGCAGATGTCCGACGGGTTCTCCAACGTCTAAGGGAAAACCGGTTACTTGTAAAGCTGGAGAAATGCCTTTTTGAGAAGCAATCCTTACCCTTCCTGGGCTTCATCGTCTCCACCACCGGCTTCCGAATGGACCCGGATAAATTAGCTAGCATCCGGGAGTGGCCGCAACCAGTGGGACTTCGTGCATTACAATGTTTTCTTGGCTTTGCCAATTTTTACAGGAATTTCATCCCACAATATTCTCATATTGTGGCACCAATCACAGCCCTGACCAAGAAGGGAGCTGATCCCAGGAATTGGCCCAGTGAGGCTGTACAGGCTTTCGAGAGACTCAAGACAGCATTCCTGCAAAAACCCTGTCTCCACCACACCGATCCAACTCGGCCATTCATTGTGGAAGTGGACGCCTCTGACGTCGCTGTAGGGGCTGTTCTTAGCCAACACTTCGACCAAGGAACACTACTCCCGTGCTCCTATTTCTCCGGCATATTTTTTCAGGCTGAAAAGAACTACGGAATTGGTGATAAGGAATTGTTGGCTATAAAGATGGCTTTCGAGGAATGGAGGCAGTGGCTGGAAGGGGCGCAACACACGATTATGGTCTATACAGGCCATAAAAACTTGGAATACTTCAGCAAGGTGCAGCGTTTGAACCCACGCCAAGCCCGCTGGTCTCTGTTCTTCAGCCGCTTTGATTTTGTGCTGCGCTACCGTCCGGCAACTAAAAATGCTCGAGCAGATGCCCTTTCCAGATTATATGAAACTGAAGACACTCAAGAAACTCTTAACTACATTTTAGACCCAGCTAAGGTGGTACTTGCCACCACGGATACTGCGCCACCAGGGAAGACGGTGGTCCCCCTTCGCCTTCATCCCAAGGTACTATCCTGGCACATGATTCCCTCACAGCTGGTCATCCAGGAAGGGCATGTACCTTGGAACTATTATCTCGCTACTATTGGTGGCCCCATATGACTCGGGATGTTCGTGCCTACGTCAGCTCTTGCCCAAATTGTGCCTAACAGAAACCGTTACCTGGTCGGCCATGGGGCATTCTCCAACCTCTTCCACCGCCGCAAGAACCATGGACCCATATATCCACAGATTTTGTAGTGGACCTCCCTCCTTCTTCCGGGAATCAGGTAATATGGGTTGTGGTTGATCGGTTCTCAAAAATGGCACACTTTGTCCCATTGCCAAATTACCATCCGCACCTGAGTTAGCGGGTCTCTTCTCTCTACATATATTTCGCCTACATGGTCTCCCACTCCACATAACATCGGACAGAGGCCTGCAATTCACTGCAAAATATTGGGTGCACTGTGCAAAAAATTTGGAGTACAGTTGGACTTTACCACAGCCTTTCATCCCCAAGGGAATGAGCAGGCAGAACAGATCAACAGAGGATTGAAGATATTCCTTTGCCTGTTTGTGAACGAACGCCAAGATGATTGGTCCACGCTCTTTCCTTGGGCCAAATTTTCGCATAATTCCCACGTGCATTCGGCTACTGGGAGTTCTTCTTTCCAGATTGTCTACAGCAAGCAGCCGTGGCCCCCACTTCCTTTACCACTTCTGTAGCCTCCCCGGCGGCCCAGCTTTCAGCCCAACAGCTGCATGAGTTATGGGAGGATACTAATGCTAAACTACTACAGGCTGCTGAATCTGCCAAATGGATGGCGGACAAACATCGTCAACCGCCTCCACTGTTCAACACGGGAGACCGAGTTTGTCTCAGTACGCGTCACATACGCCTGAGAGTTCCGTCTATGAGACTCGCCCCCAGGTATATTGGACCTTTTTTTATTAGTAAATGCCTGGGACCGGTAACCTACCACTTACAGCTTCCCACCAGCCTTCGAGTACATAACTCCTTCCATGTTTTATTGTTGAAACTGTTGATTTTTCTTTGTTCCATGCTGCTCCGCCTCCACCTCCTGATGTAGAATTGGACGATGACCCTATCTATCAAGTACGGGAGATTCTTGATGTCCATCGTAACCACAGAAGGTGGGAGTATCTAATTGTGTGGGAAGGCTTTGGTCCAGAGGAGAATTCATGGGAGCCATCATCTAATATCCTGGATAAAACTTTGCTTCAGCACTTCCATCTTACACATCCTGGTAAACCTTGTCCTTCCAAGAGGGGGCGTAACAAATACACTGCATTGCTTCCCCCATTGACTTTAATGGGAAACAAATGAATGCGTAAAAGAAACTCGTGACTTTGTTTTAGAGTATAAGGAATCACTGGACTAATGATAGTCTAATAGATTTACAGATCCTTTGGATTACAAGGATGAGTAGACCATCCTCTCTTTAGTGAAAAATCCGAGAAAGAGAATCCTGGTTACTATAATAGTACCTGCCGAGGGATTCAGAGTTATCCACAGAACACTCCTTATTTGATTGTAGTGCCTACAATAGAGAGAGATATGGTTATTTACAATAGACACTCCTCAATATACGGCAATATGTGCCAAAGGTTGTGAGAGAAACATTTACAGTATATACAGAAATGCAGACTCAGGAACCTTTTATCATAATCCACTGGACTAATACCAATGGCAACAGGTTTGTCTTCAGAGTGGTGTTTTAAACCCATCTCTGCCAGTACCTTCAGGTAAGGATGAATTTTCTCCTGTCCTTTTGCCAAGATCGGTTTCAGTCTCAGCATTACCAGTGCCTCTGGTGTCCATCAAGGGAATAATCATATACTCCATTCCTTCCAGCAAAAGCATCAATTGGGAGAGTTCTGAATTTTCTTGGCCACTGTTCCAGCCATTCAAACCTCTAGCATATGTTTGGATCCTTTATCATTCCAGATGGCATGAGGAACCTCCACACTTGCTACTGCTCTTAAAGCTGCATTCATGTTTCACATGCTGTGACTTTCTAAAGCACATTCATGTGGCGACATCACTGTTCCCTCCTAGTTCAAAAATCTTCTTGGCTGTAACGCGTGCATCCCTCCTTTTGGCATGCTTTCTCAGCTTATCCTATGGTGGCGGATCCTCCGCCATCTTACATGACAGATGCCATTTAGGAACTGGTGCCAGAAAACTTCTGTAACACCCTCTCCGGTTTAAGGGCCAGGAGGGCAGGGGCACAAGAGGGTCCAGAGGCCAATCCTTTAACTTTCTCATACTCTGACACAGTCCAAGGGCCCCGGGAAAGAGTTCTTTATCCAGTGGGGGAGAAATAAATCCTCCTATGCTCAAGATGGCCGGATTGCTTCTCAATTTGTTGTCCTGGGTGGGGGGAAGGTAACAAGTATCTTTAAACTTAATAGAATGCGAGTACCACAAAAGACTCTAGAGAGGCTCAGGCTGAGTGTCCAAAAAATAAATCTTTACTGTCAAAGTTCTTATATAGCAAATTGGCACTGTTCACATCAGTTCATGGTTTGAAAAAGTGAAATTTACAGTTCTCCAATTTCTTTGTGCAAGTATCTTTCAATATTGGGCAAGGAAACTCTCATCCTCCATGATTCAGATAAGTAAGATCTCCAGCTAGGTAGGGTATATTTAGTTTGGATGGAAAACCCCTTTAAAAAATACTGATGGCAAACAGGATTTATAGTCTTTGCACAGTCTCCCCAAAGTGTCTGTCTCCCAGGGTCCGATTAGGTGTCCTCAGAACAGAATTATGTCTTATAGTTCTCTTCAGTTGTCACAAAGAGATTTTTCTTAGGAATACATTTCTACTGATGTTCCCTTTTCACAAAAATGGCAAAAATACCAGGAATTCTCCTGCAGCAGGTCACTTCTGATCCAGCCCTCTCTGTGAGGGCTGCAGAGCACTGGAGTCTTCCCTGCCTCCTGATCTGTTGTGCGCCCCATCTGCGTCCGGCCTGTGCACGGGCCTGCTCCCTGAGAGCAAACTGATGGGCCCTGGCTGAGGCAGGAGCAGGCAGCAACTTTAGGAAGGCTGGAGCATCAGGCTGCAGGTGGGCTTTCCTGCACACCCAGTTGATGTACGACCCTGATATCTTGTGCAATATTCTATCAGCCATAAGAGAGATTCTGGAGGGTTGGCAACTAGACTAGAGAGGCCGTAGTCTAAACGCATGTTTCTTTGTGACAGACAATGATTGAAATATGGTAAAGGCAATAAAAGATGGGGATTTTCAGGGTATCCTTTGTTTTGTACACTCACTGCACCTGGCAATGAAAGATGCTATAGGGCTGGGGTTCAAGAAGCACAGGAATGTATTCCTGAATGAACTCATAGAGAGGATCTGATATGGAAGTGGGAAAACTGAATCCAGTGATCCACCAGGGGAGCGTTTTCATGGCAATTTTTTATATTTTTCCCACTCCGTAACAGATTTAAAATTTTTTGTTTTCGATGTGGTGTCTCCTCCGATGCGGGGGGGAGGGGGGGGCAGCTATTCAGAAATCCTTATTAGGAAAGAACAAAAATGGATTTACTTGTTAGACACCGTTACACCTAAGGGATTAAATTGTGAACTTGAGTGGAGTTTTTTCACTTGAAGCATCACTGCTGCAATCTGATTGGCTGTCCTTTCCCTGCCTCTTTCTGATCGGTGAATTATTTTTCGCGCCAAAAATCACCTCAGCGTTTAAATCCCTGCTATACTGTATCCCTGTGTGCTCCCTGTAAGTTGCTATCACCGGCTGGATTGGTATGTTTCTGATATGTTCTTACAATTAATTGTTACACTTGCTCCCCTTTTTCTGTCATTGTTTACCTCCTTTATCCATCTGATTGGTGGGTCCTTCGTGTAGAAACCCACTTTAATGTATAAGCTAAAATTTTCTTTTGCTAATTTTTCACCTTGTAAGCTAGTATAATTACTGAAGGGATATTTGTTTAACGTTTGGCTGCCCTGTATTTGTCTGGTCCACACGAACTGATGTTTGTACTTGTATTTACAAAATGGTATTTTGAAAGGGCTATCCCTCCCAATGCCTGAGAAAGGAACTAAACACGGGCAGGAAACATTGGTTAGAGTAAAAAATATTTACAGAGTTACCTGATATATTAGACAGTAAAAAAACCCAATGTGCCGAGTTACTGGAAGTGTACGGTAAGTAAAAGGGAGAAGGCAAGGACAGGGAGGGAGAGGAGGTGGGTAGGAGGGAAATGCAAATAATCTAGAGGTGCCTGTTGGGATAGCCAGTACTTTAGCAGAGGGTGAGGGGAGGGTGAGAGTGAGCAGGGAGAGCAGGGACAAAGTGGAGAGAGCAGGGACAAAGTGCTGTTAATCTGGGAATGCCTGGTAGAAAAGCTATGCCTTTAGCATTTTCCTGAATTTAAATGGGCATGGCTCCAGGCGGAGGTTGGAAGGTATTTATTATTTATTTATTTTTGGAATTTTATATACCGACATTCATGTGGAAGATTACATATCATATCGGTTTACAGAGAAACACAAAAAATTGCAAAGAGCATTACAAAGAACAGGGTTACATGGAACTGGGAGAATGGAATAAGCTGGTTAAAGTATTGGAATTTGTTAAGCCCCATAAGGAATGGGATAGCTCTTAAACAATATCCAAATCGAACGAATAACATAAAACTTTTGAACAAAATCCAATCCACTGAAAACATAGTAAAATTATACAATATCCAATCCAATAGTATCCAGTCCTATGAGAATATATGATAATATAAAGAATTCCAGAGAGCATGGTCCCTGGTTGCTGTGAGTCTGGCCTTCTTGAGGGGTGGGACTTGCAGAGTGCATTTGAGGTTTGCTCTGGTTGATTGCAGATTGAATGAGTAGGAATGGTTCACTGAGCCAGGAGGAGTTATTTTTGTAGATAGATTTGTGTATGATAGTGAGTGTTTTGAAGAAGATGCATGAAGGGATAGGAAGCCAATGGATGGGGGTTATATGGTCAGTTTTGTGTGTATTACTGATTATTCTTGCCGTAGCATTTTGCAGCATCTGTAGAGGTTTGATAGTGGAGTAGGGGAGGCCTACGTATAGGGAGTTGCAGTAGTCGAGCTTAGATGATATGGTGGCTTGGATGACAGTTTTGAGGTCATGTGAGTGTAGAAGGGGGTTGAGCTTTTTTATGATATTGAGTTTGTGGAAACCTCCTTTAAGGACGGAGCTAATATGCTTTTTGAGGTTCAAGTGTGGGTCGATTAGGACACCAAGGTTTTGTACGGAGGGCTGTGAGGTGAGGGAGATGGCAATGGTATCGTTGGGGGGAATGAGCTTGAAGGTTTGTTGGTTGTGAATGAGGAGGATCTCAGTTTTAGATGAGTTGAGGGCAAGTTGCAGGGAGGTGAGGTGAGAGTTTATGGATGAAAGGCAGAAACCCAGAAGCAGAGGGTTGCGGATAAAGACTCATGGAGTGGGATGATGATTTGGACATCATCTGCATAAATGAAGAACTTGAGACCAAGATCTGAAAGATGGTGACAAAGGGGTAAGAGGTAGATGTTAAAGAGGGTGGAAGAGAGGGAGGAGCCTTGAGGCACTCCTTGAGCGAGGGTAAGGTGAGTGCATTCAGAATTGCCTAGTTTGACCGAGAAACGTCTGTTGGATAGGTAAGATCTGAACCAGAGGAGGGCAATGCCGGAGATGCCAATATCGGTTAGGCGAGATATGAGAAGTTTGTGGCTTATCGTGTCAAAAGCCGCAGAGATGTCGAGGAAGGCAATGAGATAATTTTGACTTTGGTCAAGGCCAGAGAAGAGGAAGTCTGTGAGGGAAAGGAGGAGGGTTTCTGTGCTGAGATTTTTGCGGAATCCGAATTGGGAGGCATGAAGGATATTATAATTTTATTATATATAATTAATTATATTTATTAATATAATAAATTTTATTCTTCTTACTTCTAAGCTGTAAAGCCTCCAAGTTTATAGTCCTTGTTTAATGTAACTTACTGCTCTCTTCTGATTATATTGTACTGTTCCATTTCTGTTACAAGTTTCTCTATCCCCCGTTCGATGTAAACCGATCTGATATGGTATTTAACCATGAAGTTCGGTATAGAAAAAAATGCTAAATAAATAAATAAATAAATATTGTTATCTTTGAGGTAGTCCATTAGCTGGGTGTTGACTACCTTTTCCAGGATTTTAGCGATGAGGATTTTAGCGATGAGGGGGAGGTTAGAGATAGGGCAGTAGTTGGCAGGGTCATTGGGTCAAGAGTGGGCTTCTTGGAGAGGGGTTTAACTCCTGCATGTTTAAGGGAATCAGGGACTGAGCCGGTGGATAGAGAGCAGTTGATATCTGCTATGGGTTTTGCAATGATGTTAGGGACAGAGAGGAGAGATTTAGTGGGGATGGTGTTGGATGGGTGGGATGCAGGCTTAATCCTTTTGAGGATGGACTCGATCTCCTTAGAGGAGGTTTTGTCGATTGCGTCGAGTGAGTTTTTAAGGGGGTGGGGGTGATTGCTGGATAATGGGGTGGTAGGCATGAGAGTGGTTGCCGGGGGGAACCTGAGGAGTAAATTGGCGATTTTGTTATGGAAGAAGTGGGCTAGTTCTTTGCATTTTGCGCTGGCTTCTTCTTCGGTGATGGTATGTGTGGGAGGTTTGGTGAGAGCTGCAACATAAGAGAAGAGGGCTTTGGGGTTGAAGGCGTATTGGTGTATCTTGGATGCGTAGTAGTTGCGTTTAGTTTGTTGAATGGCAAGACGGTATATGTGCAAGTATGATTTGTAGGCAGAGGAGTGCTGTGCAGTAGGATGTCTGTGCCAGCCTCTCTCTTTCATTCAGAGGTTGTGTTTCATTTGGTGCAGTTCTGTTGTGTACCAAGGTTTGTTGTTGGAGGGTGTAGAGTGTTGATGGTGGGTAATGAATGGGCATAGGTTGTTGGCGATGTCAAGGGTAAGGTTATCCCAGGAGTTGAGTGCAGCTTCGGGTGAAGAGCAGTCAAGTTTGTTTAGGGAATCAGCGAGAGCTGTGGTTAGTTCTTCAGAGGAGCAAGTTTTGCGGTAGGAGAAGGTGTTATTTTGCGGGTGGTGATAGTACTAACGGAGAGCCAAGTCTCGATAAAATAGTGGTCAGACCACGGAATAGGGGTACATGAAGGGGGTGATGAGACCTAGATAGAAGAATTGATGAGAAGGGGTCAAGGGTGTTCCCCATTTTGTGTGTTGGGGCGGAAGTGATTTGAGTGAAGCCTAGAGCCTGTAGGGCTGCTAGGAAGGTTTCACAGGGGGGTGAGAGGGGTGTGGAATCTACGTGAAAATTGAAATCTCCCAGTAGTATGGCAGGTTTTTCATTATTAATGCTGTTGGATATAAATTCAATGAGAGGAGAGGGATTATGTTCGAGGCGGCCTGGGGGGGGAATATACAAGGCAGATTTGGAGGTCAGGGGATTTAAATAGGTCAACTTCCAGCTTTGGTGGGAGGCAGATGTTCATGGGCTTAAGTTTGAGGTATTTTTTGGTGGATTTTTTTGGGAAGGGACTGGGCATTGAATAGTATGATGGATAGGGTGGTGAGGCCAAGGAATTGGGTTAAAGGGGAGGCAAGGATAGGGAGGAGGGATTTGCGCTGGGTTTGGGGGTTTGCATGAGGGTAGGGATAACAGAGTAAAGGTGGTCTGTGCACTGGGGGATGTTTACAGGGGATGGGGAGGCATGGCGGAGGCTAAGTGAGTTGGCGAACTGTAAGGGTAAATGGAAATGAGAGTAGTAGAAGGAAAGGATTGGGATGGTAGAGTGTGACAGGGGGCTATGAAAAGGCTATAAAAGATGAAGTAAGCAGCAAGCAATTCAGTGAAGAACAGATTCAGTGCAATATCAGTAGCAATGGCAGTAGCAAAGGCAATGGTGATGGCAATGCAATATCAGTAGCAATGGCAGTAGCAATGGCAGTGCAATATCAGTAAATATCAGTAGCAATGCAATATCAGTGAATATCAAGTAGCAATGGCAGTACAATATCAGTAAATACCAGTAGCAATAGACGATAGAAAATTAACAAAGCTATGACTCACGACGATTGATTCACAGTGGATCAGTAAAAGAAAGTCACGGAGGAGTGGTATAAAGCTTTGGCCGGTGGTATAATGGAGATTAAATGCAGTGGTTGTGCTGCTTTGGGGCCTTTTTCTCTTAATAAAGATATACTGGCAGAGCAGGCTGCCTGTATTGTAACAAGAGGCGGGCACCTGAGGAATTTACAATGCTAGGAGTGATCACAACTTTTTACCCTAGGACCATAGACCATACTTTTGGTTAGTGCATCTAGAACAAATATGGGGACTAGTGAGAAGAAAACCTTGCTTGCGTGCTGTTTCTTTCAATTTTCTGCTTGCATCATATTGAAGAAGTGAGCATTGAGTTCCTCTCCATGATGAGCACTGCAGCTGGGTTTGCCAGAATATGATTTATGTCTGAGAAGCAGATAGTATTTCATGCTGCTAGTACTGGGCACTTTGTGTATTTTACCATGAGTTTAATGGGACTTGTAAGATGCTTATCTAGCCTTAATAAAGTCATCAAATTGTTAACCGCCCAATGGACTTTTTCTGACCCTATTTTCAGGGAGTGGCATTCAGTGGCGTGGGTGATTCATGAAGACTGATGTATTTTCAAGTGAGCCTTGCTCTACTTGCTTGAATGAGAGCCTTTTAGAGATGGGAGATCTGCTGCCCACAGAAGTGACTCAAATGATTAAGCAGGTTTAGACTCAATGCCTGACTTTCCGGGATTGCTGACATATAACTAAGGATACTCCTGGGGAGGAGAGATTTCCAATCATTAACCTTTTCTGATATCTCCTGCTTTAAGGTTCCACCCTTCCTTCTCTGTGCACCTCTTTTCTATACACTTACTTCCTTTCTCAAGGAAAATCAAAAGTATGCATGCAAATCTTTTTGCCATCCTGACTCTGCTCCCCTGAATGCCTACTTGAACTGTGGAAAAAAGTGCGCATGAAATCTGGTTTCATGCTCAGTCATACACAGGCTCTCATGCTCAATTACATAAACACACCCATACACAGTCTCATATTCAATCATATATACATACAGTCTCTAATGCTCAATCATATACATACACACATGCACGCTGTCTCTCATGATCAGTCATATACTGTATATACACACACGCTTTCTTTCATGCTCAATCATATATATATAAACATAGAGTTTCATGTTCAATCATATATACACAGTCTTTCATGCTGTCATATACACACACATGCACTGTCTCTCATGCTCATAAGAATATTAGATATACCATACTGAGTCAGACCAAAGGTCCATCAAGCCCAGCATCCTGTGTCCAACAGTGGCCAATCCAAGTCACAAGAATCTGGCAAGATCCAAACATTAAATAAATCTCAAGTTACTATTCCTTATTGATTAATAGCAGTTTATGGATTTTTCCTCTAGGAACTTAATCTAAGCCTTTTTTAAACCCAATTACACTAACTGCCAAAATGGTGTGGGGTCAGCTCAGTATCAGAAAACCTATGAGGAGAGACTGAAGGATATGAATATGTATACCCTGGAAGAGAGGAGGCGCATGGGTGATATGATACAGACCTTCAGATACCTAAACGATTTTAATGATGTGCAAATGTCAAACCTTTTCCGTTTGGAAAAAATCAGTAGAACTAGGGATCACAAAATGAAACTCCAAGGAGGATGTTTCAGAACCAATGTCAGAAAATATTTCTTCACGGAGAGGATGGTGGATGCCTGGAATGCCTTTCCAGAGGAGGTGGTGAAAACCAAACTAGTGAAAGAATTCAAAAGGGCATGGGATGAATACTGTGGAACCCTAAAGGCTAAAGGATGAACATGATGAAAAGAGTGCATGGAGGAACTTGTTGGTGCAGCGGTTATTACCTTTAACCAATAAGTGGTTACTATCCCTAACTAATTAAGCTAGATATTTCACCTAGATGCAGTTCCAACACTGCTCTCTACATTAATGGAGGGGGGAAGGGAAACAGAACCAAAAGGTTACTAAGGGCCAAGAGTAACAGATAAGTATGAAAAAAAAAAGTGCAAAAGCTTGCTGGGCAGACTGGATGGGCTGTTGGTCTTCTTCTACCATCATTTCTGTTTCTAAGTTGACACTGTTCATGCAACTCCATCATTGCTCTCTGCTTCAACGGCAGAGGGAAAAGTGGAATTTGATTCATTCATCATCCGAGAGCCCTGACTTTTACAGTCTGGGGAAGCAAGTATGGGGGTAACTTGCTGATGCAGCTTACTACCCTTATAACTAATAAAACTGACACTTTGATGCAACTCAAACATATGCTCTCAGCTTCAACAGCGAGGCATGACAGGGAATTGAATTCAACAGCAATCAACAAGGGCTAGTGTGAGAAACTGATAAGCACAGGGGTAACGGAGAATTGGATTCAAGCAGCAACCAACCAGGGCCCTGATGTTTATGGTCTGGGAAACAGATAAGCATGGGGGTAACCTGCATGGCACAGCACAAACTACCATTTTGTAGTTTTGGTCCTTTTCTGCCGTTGTTTCTATGTTTCTGTGTCACATCCTCTGACAATGAATTCCAGAGCTTAACTGTGCACTACATAAAATGGATTTTACTTCGTTTGTTTTAAATGAGCTAGTTGCTAAATTCATGGAGTGCTCTCTAGTTCTTCTATTATCTGAGAGAGTAAATAACCGATTTACATTAACCTGTTCAAGTCCTTTCATGATTTTGTAAACCTCTATCATATTCCCCTCTCAGTCATCTCTTTTCCAAACTAAACTGTTACGCTTGGGCTCCGGTCAGGAGTCGTGAACACCACCCAGCAGGGTGGCTCCAGGTGGAGAGAGACAGGAATGGCTAGAAACAGTGTCTGGTTCCAGGCTGGGTCAGGGCAGGCAGCAAGTAGCAGTGTCTCGGTTCAGGCTGGGTCAGGGCAGGCAGCAAGTAGCAGTGTCTGGGTTCAGGCTGGGTCAGGGCAGGCGGCAAGTAGCAGTGTCTGGGTCTAGGCTGGGTCAGGACAGGCGGCAAGTAGCAGTGTCTGGGTTCAGGCTAGGTCAGGGCAAGGCAGGTCAGAAGGCCCGTAGGCCACACACACACAGAAGGCCCGTAGGCCACACACAGTAAGCAAGGCAAGGCAGAGAAGGCCCGTAGGCCACACACACACAGAAGGCCCGTAGGCCACACACCGTAAGCAGGGCAAGGCAGGTCAGAAGGCCCGTAGGCCACACACACACACACAGAAGGCCCGTAGGCCACACACCGAAAGCAGAGCAGGCAGGTCAGAAGGCCCGTAGGCCACACATACACACGGAAGGCCCGTAGGCCACACACCGTAGTCAGGGCAAGGCAGGTCAGAAGGCCCGTAGGCCACACACACACACACAGAAGGCCCGTAGGCCACACACCGAAAGCAGAGCAGGCAGGTCAGAAGGCCCATAGGCCACACATACACACGGAAGGCCCGTAGGCCACACACCGTAGTCAGGGCAAGGCAGGTCAGAAGGCCCGTAGGCCACACACACACACACAGAAGGCCCGTAGGCCACACACCGTAAGCAGAGCAGGCAGGTCAGAAGGCCCGTAGGCCACACATACACAGAAGGCCCGTAGGCCACACACCGTAAGCAGAGCAGGCAGGTCAGAAGGCCCGTAGGCCAGGTAAGAAAAGCGAGGAAGAAGGCCCGAAGGCCGCGCAGGGCAAGGAAAGGCCCGAAGGCCGCGCAGGGCTAGAGCAGGGAGCCCAGGTGAGCTCGATGCCGAAGCACCGAGGGAACTGTCAGGCAGGGTTATAAGGGCCAACCCAGAACATAGAGTGGACAGGGGAGATGGCCTGGGCCTGTCAGGAGAGCCAGCACTAGAGGGACCCCTGGTGGTGAGGTGGTTGCACTGCAGCCAAAACTGTAACAGTACCCCCTCCGCAAGGCCTCCCCCTCCTCCTGGGTCCCATCTTAGCAGGGGGTACTCAAAAATGAAATCAGACCCCTCCGAGGGCAGCAACAGCTGGAGCAATTCAACAGGCTCAGATGGCTGAGTCAGAAAGTCTGTTAGTGGTACCGGTTTGAGCCCCTCCGGGGGTGGCAGCAGGACCGGTTTAGCAGGCTCGTCTCGGGGTAGTGCAGCAGGCTCGGGCCCCTCTCGGGATGAAACAGCAGGCTGGAACACCTCTCCGGGCGTTGTAGCAGGTTCGGACCCCTCTCGGGGCGATGAAGCAGGCTCGGACCCTTCTCGGGGCGATGAAGCAGGCTCGGACCCCTCTCGGGGGCGATGAAGCAGGCTCGAACACCTCTCGGGGCGTTGTAGCAGGCTGGAACACCTCTCCGGGCGTTGTAGCAGGTTCGGTACCCCTCTCGGGGCGATGAAGCAGGCTCGAACACCTCTCCGGGCGTTGTAGCAGGTTCGGACCCCTCTCGGGGCAATGAAGCAGGCTCGAACACCTCTCCGGGCGATGAAGCAGGCTCGGACCCCTCTCGGGGTGATGAAGCAGGCTCGAACACCTCTCCGGGCATTGTAGCAGGTTCAAACCCCTCTCGGGGCGATGAAGCAGGCTCGAACACCTCTCCGGGTGTTGTAGCAGGTTCGGACCCCTCTCGGGGCGATGAAGCAGGCTTGGCCCCCTCTTGGGGTGATGCAGCAGGCTTGGATCCCTCTTGGGGCGATGCAGCAGTCTTGGCCCCCTCTTGGGGCGATGCAGCAGGCTTGGATCCCTCTTGGGGCGATGCAGCAGGCTCGGCCCCCTCTTGGGGCGATGCAGCAGGCTTGGATCCTCCTCGGGGCGATGCAGCAGGCTTGGCCCCCTCTTGGGGTGATGCAGCAGGCTCGGCCCCCTCTTGGGGTGATGCAGCAGGCTCGGACCCCTCTTGGGACGATGCAGCAGGCTTGGATCCCTCTTGGGGCGATGTAGCAGGCTCGGCCCCCTCTTGGGGTGATGTAGCAGACTCGGCCCCCTCTTGGGGCGATGCAGCAGGCTTGGATCCCTCTTGGGGCGATGCAGCAGGCTTGGCCCCCTCTTGGGGCGATGCAGCAGGCTTGGATCCCTCTTGGGGCGATGCAGCAGGCTTGGCCCCCTCTTGGGGCGATGCAGCAGGCTCGGCCCCCTCTTGGGGTGACGCAGCAGGCTTGGCCCCCTCTTGGGGTGATGAAACAGGCTCAGATGGCAGAGCAGCAAGGTTAGAAGCAGTGCACATAGAAGACACAGGTTGCACTGCTGTGGGCTTGATACCTCGAGCCAAACTGAGGCTCCTTATTTTGTTTCTGGAGGAGCAGTTTAGAGAAGGCACAGGCAGTTCTAGGACGTCTAGGGAAAGTGCTCGTTAGTGTCTCAACAGCAGCTGTGGGAAGCAGAGCCCTGCTAGAGTTAATCAACTCTCTCCGTTTGAGAGAAACCTGTTCCTGAGGCTCTAGCACTGGTGTCACAGAAGCCTTCTTGGCCAGGTAAGTCCTGGGTTTTTCTATCCACAAACTGCCAGCTAAAATGTCTGTTTTAGTGGAGCCAGAAGCAGAATACCGGTTAGGAGAGCTGATTGTTTTTTCTAATGGAACAGCTGATCCTAAAGCAGAACAACGGGGGCAGGGTTTGCCTGGTGGTAACAGACACGGAAGACAGGAGCATTTCCACCACCCTGGTTTAGGATTTAAACAATTTAAACATTCCTGATAGACTGAGACGTTCCTCTTATGACAACCACTGCATACCCAGTGTTCTTGGTCTGAGAGTTGACAGGCAAGACAGTTCTTGTAACTGGGATAATTCAAAGTCTGGCAACAAGCACAGACATAAAAACTTGGAGGCTGAGGCATAATGTGAGTAGAAGGAAAAAGAAAAAATTGGCTCACCGGTAGTACCAAGATGAAATTTCACCTGGAAATTTGGTGGCTTCGGCATACTGTTACGCTTGGGCTCCGGTCAGGAGTCGTGAACACCACCCAGCAGAGTGGCTCCAGGTGGAGAGAGACAGGAATGGCTAGAAACAGTGTCTGGTTCCAGGCTGGGTCAGGGCAGGCAGCAAGTAGCAGTGTCTCGGTTCAGGCTGGGTCAGGGCAGGCGGCAAGTAGCAGCGTCTGGGTTCAGGCTGGGTCAGGGCAGGCGGCAAGTAGCAGTGTCTGGGTCTAGGCTGGGTCAGGGCAGGCGGCAAGTAGCAGTGTCTGGGTTCAGGCTAGGTCAGGGCAAGGCAGGTCAGAAGGCCCGTAGGCCACACACACACAGAAGGCCCGTAGGCCACACACAGTAAGCAAGGCAAGGCAGAGAAGGCCCGTAGGCCACACACACACAGAAGGCCCGTAGGCCACACACCGTAAGCAGGGCAAGGCAGGTCAGAAGGCCCGTAGGCCACACACACACACACAGAAGGCCCGTAGGCCACACACCGAAAGCAGAGCAGGCAGGTCAGAAGGCCCGTAGGCCACACATACACACGGAAGGCCCGTAGGCCACACACTGTAGTCAGGGCAAGGCAGGTCAGAAGGCCCGTAGGCCACACACACACACACAGAAGGCCCGTAGGCCACACACCGAAAGCAGAGCAGGCAGGTCAGAAGGCCCGTAGGCCACACATACACACGGAAGGCCCGTAGGCCACACACCGTAGTCAGGGCAAGGCAGGTCAGAAGGCCCGTAGGCCACACACACACACACAGAAGGCCCGTAGGCCACACACCGTAAGCAGAGCAGGCAGGTCAGAAGGCCCGTAGGCCACACATACACAGAAGGCCCGTAGGCCACACACCGTAAGCAGAGCAGGCAGGTCAGAAGGCCCGTAGGCCAGGTAAGAAAAGCGAGGAAGAAGGCCCGAAGGCCGCGCAAGGCAAGGAAAGGCCCGAAGGCCGCGCAGGGCTAGAGCAGGGAGCCCAGGTGAGCTCGATGCCGAAGCACCGAGGGAACTGTCAGGCAGGGTTATAAGGGCCAACCCAGAACATAGAGTGGACAGGGGAGATGGCCTGGGCCTGTCAGGAGAGCCAGCACTAGAGGGACCCCTGGTGGTGAGGCGGTTGCACTGCAGCCAAAACTGTAACATAAACAGCCCTAACCTCTTTAGGCTTTCCATATAGGGGAGCCGTTACATGCCCCTTATCATTTTGGTCACCCTTCTCTGCACTTTCTCCAGTACAACTATTTATTTTTGAGATGTAGAGACCAGAATTGAAAGTATTATTCAAGGTGTAGTCTCACCTTATATTTTAATACACACTGTTTCTCATGCTCAGTTACATGCACACACATGCTGTCTCATACTCAATCATATATACACACAGTCTCTAAAGCTCAATCATATACATACATACACACACACACACAGTCTCTCATGCTTAGTCATACATACTGTCTCTTATGCTCAGTTACACACACACAGTCATATATACACACATACTGGTTAATTGGTTAACCACACGTAACATATCTAACACATAACCACTGTCGGTGATATAATTACAATCTCGAGACTATTATTGAGAACGTTCAACTCTCTAATTTACTGATAAGGATAATACTCTATATCTATTCACAGGATTATTTAAAATTATTATTCGGAGGCTCAACTTGAGTCGATACTCGTTTCTTTCCAGATTTTACTATTTCTGAATATGAACCATAACGTGCCCCACGTTGCTTATTTTAAAAAAAAAAAGTTGGTATAAATTATATAAGTTTTGAATTAATTCTTGTTGTTCCTTAACTGTTTGAAATCAGTTGCTTCCAAAATGTATTAAGTTGTTTTATCTGTAAACCGGAGTGAAGGCAGCTAGCTAAACTTCGGTATATAAAAGCATTTAAATAAAAATAAATAAATAAATACTGTCTCATGGTCAATCATATAGAAACACACACGCTGTCTCTCATGCTCAAATAATATATATACACACACACACACACACACTCACACACCATCTCATTCTCAGTCATACACACACACACACACACTTGTGGTTTTAAACATGGGGCCCTGCTGCTTCTGCTTATGATTGTGAGGAGGGGGAGGGGATGGAGAGGCCGATGTTTTTTGCAACTATGCAGACCACGCTCCTTCTGACTGCTGAGGTGAGAAAGGGGGTTGGGAGGCCAATGCTGCTTCTTTTGGCTTCGCGGCAGGGGTGGGGGTGGAGGTGAAGGGGAGGGGAGTGGAAGGCTGAAGCTGTTTCTTTCAGCCTCACGGCCTTGCTTCTCTTGACTGCTGGGGTGGGTGGTCAGTGCTGCTGCTGCTAGTGTGGCTCCGCGGCTGCACTTCTACTGACTGCTAGGACAGGGGTTGTGGAAGGTTTAAGGCTGTTTGTGTAATTCCACTGCGGGCGTGGGAGGAGACTGACGTTTCTTCTGTCAACCGGACCAGAGTTCTGCGGGAGGGACTCCTAAGCTTCCTCTGAGCTGGGTGGCAGCTCAAAGGGTGATTTT